>NC_086323.1:134890723-135199723 GCF_036172605.1 Pelobates fuscus | reverse complement strand
AAATATTTCTGGTATATGCTGCACAGGAACACATTTGATACATCATTTTGCTGGGCCGGCTGGTCGACTTGTGACATATTGATGTATTTCTTTTCTATATATTTTGTTTTCTTTTTGTGCTTTTAATTAAAATGACAAAAAAATGTATAATAGAGTATGCAGCCACCTCAGGAACAGGAAATCAGACAGCGAGACATTTGGGGGGTAGTGTTGCATTGGCTAGTATATATTCAAAGGTTCCTTCCTTGGACAAAACATTTGTGATACGCTGAATTCTGTCATTCCGCAATACTTCAGGATAGGCTTGGAATAAATTAACCCACTCAGTCTGTTAATTGCATGGCATTTGATATGGGCAAGTGGGCTTAGTAGAAAAAAGTGGTTTTGTGGTGTTTCACTGATCAATATCTTGTATCAATTCCCTTTTGATATCATGATATGCCTGACCTGTTATTGGTCCTTTGGGGTTAAACAGTGTCTATAGTAAATTTACAAAAACCAAAAATCTAATTGTTGCAAGAAAATGTATACATTGAAATAAAAACAGGCACATATATATAGATATATATAGAAAAAAGTAAAAAATGGATCAGCGCTAAAGATGCCACAAATATGGGGGTGTATGATAAATAGGCAGCACACCTATAGACAGGGGGGAGTACCCTCCAATCCCCTATAGATAGTTAGAAGTAGAAATAAAAAACAAAAGAAAGGGTGCACCTTTAATACAGAAGATTTTATATATATATATATATATATATATATATATATATATATATATATATATATATATATATATATATATATATATATATATATATATATATATATAATATAATATAATATAAGCATAAAATAGTTACAAAATAGAGTCCAGAATAATAGTCCACAATAAATAAGGGAAATTCCTGTAGGGCAGCGGTAATTCGTCTCAGATGTACGTTTGTATTTTCAGTACGCCATATGGAAAGAAGAACAAAAAGAGAGAAAATCCAATGGTACAGTAGGTAGATATATATGGATATATAAGAATATGTAAGTATTACTCACAATTTCCAGAGCTAAAATCCAGCTCTGGTATGAAATGCTTGAAATGATCCCCACTCAAGGATATATGGAGTAACGGCTTACAGTTCAGTAGTCCAACGATGGTTCCAGCCGAAAATAAAAAGATAAAATATATAGTGCTCTCTGCTTTAACAGAGCCAGTACTCGTATGACTCTCTGTCTCCTTGATTTGCTGGGGAGCCCTCTCATACGGCTGTTCCCCTCGCTCAATAACCAAAATTACAGCAGGTGTCCCATTGATCCATCCTGCAGTACTCCTTCACAACCTTTCTGGGTTGATATACTATAATAATGGGCAGGGGAATAGATTGAAGTGGGTACATGCAGAGAGAACAATGGAATAAGGATGATTAATGGGGAATAGAATGAATGAGGAACAAGTGAATAAAAAATGAGTGCAGAGAGAGTGTGAAAGGGACAAAGAAGAGGGAGATAGAATAAAGAAAGTAGGTGAGATTTGTAAGGGAGTATTGGAAAAAGAAGGGAATATAATATAGTGGGAGGCAGGGCCGCCACCAGAAATTTTGGGGCCCCTAATTCAGCTCAGGGTCTGGGCCCCCTGGGGCCCGCCTCCAAATACCGCCCACTGGGTCCACCTTCGAATACACACACAGACACAAACACACACACTGATACAAAAGGACACAGATACATACTAACAGACACACATACTGAAACAGACATACAGGTATACATACTGACACACACATACTGAGACATACACACAGGCATACATAGTGACAGACAGACACATACTAACATACATACAGACACACATGCATGATGGGGGGATATTTATGGGATAATAATAGTAAACAGTTGAGAATTGCCCACTATTTCAATTCTCAGATCCCAAAGATCGTTATCATGTAAGTGAAATGTATTCCATATAAATAAAATCACAATTTGTTATAAAAATAGATACAATTTATTGTGACAATTTAAATAATAATATGTAACATGCGTGATAATAATCAATGAATATTCAGTATAACATGAGTATGCAATACAATGGCAATACACATTCCAATGGTTAACATAGCAATTGTCAAGAGAAGATTTATGACGGTGTTTCACAGAGCTTGCAGCGTAAGGCCATAAAACTTAGCTAACAGTTAGAATAACCCTTTCAATGCTGGCTAGACCTCCTAGGTAATTAAGATCTATTCTCATGTAATTTTAAATAAAATAACAGTTAAACCAGCTCATTAGTCATTTCCTGGAACCATCCAATAGGAGTAATCTACCATGTTCTGTAAGCAGAATTTTAACTTGCTTAACAGATATTTTATCTTATTTTAGAGCAAATCAATACACCTGGATAAATATCACGATATGCTAACATGTGATAAATCACATAAATACATAATTATTCTAATTCCATCTGCAGAATGGAATATAACTATATACCTCTTAGTTAACTAAGATTTCTAAATATCGAAATCTGATCGTGATTTATCCAGTCATATATCATGCTATTAGAAATGTTTTAATTTATTTAGATTAATTAATGAAACCAGTATAATTACCAGTTGAAGAGATGTTCTCATTAGATGTTCTCAGGTAGCTAAGTGTCAAGAAATGTTTCTTTCTCGCTCTGACTCTGCTTTTCTTTCTTAACCTGCTTCCGACTCTTTTACTTTTTCCCCCGACTGCTCACTCCTTTGCTTCCTCCTCTGCTACTCCCTCTCTTCCCTTTGTCTTAACTTTTTTTTTTTAAAGGGAAAAATTCTCTGTTCGTCACTAGGTGATAGACCAATAGAAAACTGGAGGTGTGGTTACCTTCCAGATAGCAATTTATGTATTTGGTCTATAGAGGGCAGTCTCGTCCCACTAAACATTCCTATCCAGGAAAGGGTTAACTTTTCCTGGTGGCTATTTTGACGTCATTTACCTTATCTTTATGGTTGTCTATAGCTTAAGTTTTCTGTCAGTTCAAAGAGTTTCTTTGGGCTTTCTTCAGACTGTGTCTCCAATTCCTGCTGTAATTTCTAATATGACAGTTCGTAAACTAAGTTTCACCTTTCTCTTACAATGGGACCTTATACAATATCGAAAGTAAAATTTAATTATTTAATCTTCTCTGTCACAAATGTCTGGGTTTAGAATTTATTCTATTCCATTAGCATTTAGACAGTCTGTCCATCCCCCGTTATCACTTGGTTTGTATATACAAACAATCCTTAGCTCTGGCAAAGTGGTTAGTTTTACAGAAATGATAGAAATCTTATGTCTTTTGTTAGCTTGAAAATAACAAAATGGAGTCTGCTCTGTTCAGAGTGACTCTGACAATATACATTTTAAATTTCTATCATAGCACAAAATGTCTGCCGATTATAAAAACCCTGACAATGAAGACATAAAGACACATACATACATACATACACCGACATACATACACACACAGACACTGACATCCATACACACATGCATACAGACAGACAGACAGACAGACATACAGAAAGACTGACATACATGCATATATACAGACATCCATACATGCATACAGACATCCATACACACAGACATACGTTCATAATGATATACTGACATACAGATATACATATATAATGACAGACAGACAGACAGACACACACACCTCATTTTCCAGCCTCCCTCCTGTCTCTTACCTTTTTTTTGCAGGAGGGTGGCTGGGGATGATGGAAGTCGGCGCGGCTCCCTTTTCACTGCCGCACTCGCTCCTCCCGCGCGAAGTGAGCTGGGAGAAAGTGACAACTTCCTCCCAGCAGCACTTGCGGCTGCTTTTTTTTTTTTTTTTTTAAAGGAGCCCGGTCGCGCTACACCATGGCCACAGCGCTGACGGGGCCCCTGAAGATATAGGGCCCATCGGGTGGCCCTAAGTGTGTGGGCCACCCGATGGGCCTCTCAGCGCCCATCAACCGTTATTGTTGTCACCCCCTGATGGCAGCCCTGGTGGGAGGTATTAAAAAGGGGGAAGGAAATATATGGAATACATACAACTGACAGGGGCGGACTGACCGGTCGGGCACTTTGGACATGGTCCGAGGGCCCGGCCGGGAGGGGGGCCCGCCATCAGGGGGCCCGGCCGCCCCTTTAAATGCTGCAGCCACCTTAGCGCTCTCTTAAGAGCGCTCAGGCGGCTGCAGCTTCTCACCTGCCCTCCCCGTAGCGTGGCCGAGCTGCTCTGCGTCCACGGTGCCGGCCGGAGTGATAGGAAGGTGCACACACACTGAGTGTGCACCTTCCTGTCAGTCCGGCCGGGTACAGGAAACAGAAACTCCTGTTCTGCGCGGAACAGGAGTTTCTGTTTCCTGTACCCGGCCGGACTGACAGGAAGGTGCACACTCAGTATGTGTGCACCTTCCTATCACTCCGGCCGGCACCGCGGACGCAGAGCAGCTCGGCCACGCTACGGGGAGGGGGTAAAAAGAGAGAGGGAGGGAGGGGAGGGGGGGAGTTAAAAGAGAGAGGGAGGAGGTAAAAGAGAGAGGGAGGGGGGATTAAAAGAGAGAGGGGGGATTAAAAGAGAGAGGGGGGGTTAAAAGAGAGAGGGGGGTTGTTAAAAGAGATGGGTTAAAAGAAAGAGGGAGGGGGTTTAAAAGAGGGAGGGGGGTTTAAAAGAGGGAGGGGGGGTTAAAAGAGGGAGGGGGGGTTAAAAGAGGGAGGGGGGGTTAAAAGAGAGAGGGGGGGGTTAAAAGAGAGAGGGGGGTTGTTAAAAGAGAGAGGGAGGGGAGGTTAAAAGAGAGAGGGGGGTTGTTAAAAGAGAGAGGGAGGGGAGGTTAAAAGAGAGAGGGGAGGTTAAAAGAGAGAGGGAGGGGGGTAAAAAGAGAGAGGGGAGTAGGGGGGTAAAAAGAGAGAGGGGAGTAGGGGGGTAAAAAGAGAGAGGGAGGGGGGTGAGGGAGGGAGGGGGGTAAGAAGAGGGAGGGAGGGGGTAAGAAGAGGGAGGGAGGGGGTAAGAAGGGAGGGGGAGTAAGAAGGGGTAAGAAGAGGGGGAGGGGGGAGTAAAAGAGGAAGGGGGGAGTAAGAAGAGGGGGGAGGGGGTAAGAAGAGGGGAGAGTAAGAAGAGGGGGGGAGTAAAGGGGGTAAGAAGAGGGGAGGGGGGAGTAAAAAGAGGAAGGGGGAGTAAGAAGAGGGGGGAGGGGGGTAAGAAGAGGGCGGAGGGGGTAAGAAGAGGGAGGAGTAAGAAGAGGGAGGAGTAAGAAGAGGTGGGAGTAAGAAGAGGGGGAGGGGGAGTAAGAAGATGGGGAGAGTAAGAAGAGGGGGAGAGTAAGAAGGGGGGTAAGAAGAGAGTGGGAGTAAGAAGGGGGTAAGAAGAGGGGGAGGGGGGAGTAAGAGGAGGGCAATTGCCCCCTCCCCTGTCCGCAGGCACCGTGCGGGCAGCCGGCAGGGGAGGGAGGAAGAGAGGACCCGGGAGCTCAGCCTGCAGCTCCTCTGGGTCCTTCTTGCGCGAGCACAGATTGTTGCCGCGGTTACCACGGCAACGTTACGGCTCTTGCAAGAGTAAACTCTAGCCCTGGAGCTACGGGCTAGAGTTCACTCTCAACACTGTGACCACCAGGTATTCCTGGTGGTCGCAGTGGTGAGAGTGAACTTTAGCCCCATAAACACACTGCCCCCACACACCATACATATTCACACACTGCCCCCCATACACACACACCATACACATTTACACACATTGCCTCACACACACACACATACACTGCCCACCCATACACACACAGCCCCCATACTAACATTGCCACACACATACACAGCCCCCTCGTACACACATTGCCCCACACACCCTACACATTCACACACTACACCCCCTCACACACACTGAACCTTTCACACACACTGCACCCCTTACACATTGCACCACTGCTCCTATACCCTACTACAGCCTCATATCCCAGCAGACCCCAGGTAAGTTGTCAAACTGTTCTTAAACGGTTTGACTACTTACTCTGGGAGGGGGGCCCGGCCCTCCTGGCACCATAACGACTACACAGAGTAGTAGTGGTTATTGTGCATGGATTATTTCTTTAACCCCTTAAGGACCAAACTTTTGGAATAAAAGGGAATCATGACATGTCACACATGTCATGTGTCCTTAAGGGGTTAAATAATCTACGAGTGCCCCAGTAGCCAGCAAGCCAGCCAACCCACAGGCCAGCGAGCCCACAGGCTGGCCAGTAGACAGACAGCCAGCCAGCCTACAGGCCACCAGTTAGGCTTAAAGCCAGCAAACCCACAGCCTGCCAACCGCAGCCAGCAAGCCACAGCCAGCAAGCCCACAGCCTGCCAGCCGCAGCCAGCAAGCCCACAGCCTGCCAGCCGCAGCCAGCAAGCCCACAGCCTGCCAGCCGCAGCCAGCAAGCCCACAGCCTGCCAGCCGCAGCCAGCAAGCCCACAGCCTGCCAGCCGCAGCCAGCAAGCCCACAGCCTGCCAGCCGCAGCCAGCAAGCCCACAGCCTGCCAGCCGCAGCCAGCAAGCCCACAGCCTGCCAGCCGCAGCCAGCAAGCCCACACAGCCTGCCAGCCGCAGCCAGTAAGCCCACAGCCTTCCAGCAAGCCCACAGCCTGCCAGCCGCAGCCAGCAAGCCTACAGCCTGCCGGCAGTAGCCAGCAAGCCCACAGCCTGCCAGCAAGCCCACAGCCTGCCAGCCGCAGCCAGTAAGCCCACAGCCTTCCAGCAAGCCCACAGACTGCCAGCCAGCAACAGTAATTAAGGTAAGAGGAGCCAACTTGGCCTAGGTATCAGCTATGTTGTGTTGCTATATTGTGAATAGGAACCAGAGTGTTGGAGAGACCCCCCTCCAGGCCCCATTAGACTCCATTGTAGTCTCTAATGGGACCTGGAGGAAATTCTTTCTAACACACTCTCTAAAGGACACTGAGATAGCCTCTGCTAGAATGCTCCCCCCCTCCATGGCCCATTAGCCCTCAATTGTAGTCTCTACTGGGGCCTTGAAGGGATTATTGCACTTTTGTTCCTTGTGTCTAAAGATTGTGTAGGGTGTGGCTGGAGGCGGTGCATGGAGGCGGGACATGGGTGGCGCTTGCTGCGGAGTATGGGTGGGGCCTGTAAGGGGGCCCTTGATTTATTTTGCCCGGGGGCCCTGAGGGTTCTCAGTCCGCCCCTGACAACTGACATGGTCTTACTCAGTCTCTGGTTAGCAAGTGTTTGCAGAAAATTACAGCAGCTGTAGTTAAACAGCTGGTACACCACATGTTGGCTTCTCTTCCTCTATGCATTAGAGACTTGGAAAATTGCTTTTGGGCCAATCAGCAGTTTCTGCAGATGTCAAATGTCCTAATCGTGAAGCGACTAAAAAGAGTAATATTTGAGCTAAAAGACTTGGGGCTGACTATTTGCCTACTGGTGGCACTAGTACTACTACTACACACACAATTCACCTTGCTGTCTTCAGCTATAAGGTAAAATCTCTAATGAGACAGGAAAGTTTTTTTTTAACTGAAAACAAGGGAACACATGTGGTGGGTGGCAGCATTGTAACATGGATGTGTAATACAATGCAAATACAAACACATTATAGTCATTTCTGCCACCCATGAGTGATGTGAGTTTGAGTGCAAGGCTTAACTTTGTATGTTAACATTTCTGAAGTATTGAAGAATTGCACCATGCAGAGGTTTAATGCAGTGTAACATGTTGTAAAGGCTCAGCAAACAATGTAGCGAAAGTAGGGTGTCATCTAAGTCACTGATTAACTTCTCTTGTTCTAGTAGATTACTTCAGGAAACTCCTTGCCAATACTACTGCATGTACTACCTGTCACGGTAGTGACCCAAATACGCAGAGTGAAACCTATTAAGGAGAGTATTACCGGACCTTAGGATGGCCAGGTTCAACATATAGAATAGTCGAGGAAAATAGCCAAGAGTCAGTTGATCCAGCACGCAGAATAGCATTACACCTAGGACAATGTCTGTAACAGATCACCTGGCACCCCGACTGGGTACCTCCATTGATGGATGCTCTTAGCGCTTCTTGAGGATTCCAAGCACTCTAGCCGACACCACAACCACAGCAGGCCGAACCTCTCTTCCTTCCTTTATTTTACTTGGGACTAGCCCATATGGTAATAACATTAACATTGCTGTGAAAACTCAATAAAATTACAAACAGTCAAATCATAGCAGGCAACATACAGTGACTTATTATAACATAATTATATATTTATAAATGGGTGGGGAAGACCATAATTAACACAAATTGTCTCTCCTGCATGCAGAATTAGGGATATGCAAATCTACCAGAATATGCAAATTACCAGTCTTGCTATTCAGGTAGTGCATATTACTGTTGCTACCAACAGAGGGCACTACACAAGCTCTATAGCCAAATCCACCTAGTTGGTAGCAATCCTCAGCAGTACAGGAAAGCAGGCAATACATCCCAGGGGCCATAGTCACATGGCAGGAGGCTTGCAATCAATCTTCTCCAATGCCCAGTGACGAGGCTGGTTCCGCCACAATGTCTAACCGGACCTTAGAATGGCCGGACTTAACATACATGAGAATAGTCAAAATACTTGCCAAGGTCAGGGACACAGAATGAGACACAATGATGAGGAAAACCAGAAGTCAAGGATACAAGAAATCAGGGAAGTCAAAACGAAGCCAAAGTCAAATACCTGAAAAACGCAGTCAGAAACAAACTCGCAGATAACCAGCTAGTGGAAACCATGACAGGGCACTGACAAAAAAAGGTAATTTGGGTTTAAATAACCCTCCTTAGGCTGTAATTGGCTGTCTCTGACATCTGACCCCAAAACGTGCGTCTATGGCCTGACGTCGCACGTACGGTGGCGCCATCTTTGATGTGGGCGAAGGTAAGTTTCCTGTAAAAATCCAAACTGCAGCGTCTGGCATTCCTAAGAACGTCGCACCCGCTGGGGACCGGAACGGAGGGAGACTGGGCAGCTGCCTGCTGGTACCAAGGTAAGTCAGAAATATCTCTGTCAGTGTGGCTGCTTAGTTTTTGTGCAGCCATGCCGGCAGAGGAGCCGGGAGAGGAGCCAGGAGCCATGACAATGGGCTCCTGTGGACCCTTGTTTAGTATTAACACATACAAATTGTTTTAGCACTAAATGGAAGGACAGTGCATTTTGTGATAAAGCAGCTGCAGTGCCTATGTGTCCCCTTAAAACGGCATTGTCACTACACCCCTCCCCTCATCCCTGCAAAATCTGTATTTCATAAACATATAATGATTCTGAAATAATGAAATATTCATATTGACTGTTGGAATTTCACTGAAATTCTAATCCAGTCAAAAGATATACTGTGACTACTTTGTCTAAGTATTTTTCCTACGCCTATCACTTCTTGACACTGGGCAGAGCTACCGCTGTCAAGAAGTGTCAATACCCAGCTGTCACCACTGATGGCTGTAAAGAATTCGCTCTATCTATGGAGGATTCCGTGGTCTTGTGGAATCTTTCGTTTACATCAATGATGTGCTCTCGCATATGAGCAATAGGACAACAGTGATGTCAGATCCTAGAGCTGAAGCACCAGAGCAGAATAAGTGGTGGCGTCCGTAAGGGACAGGTTCTGTACTTTTTCCTGTCCTCCACATTATACAAAGTCCCCAGATAGTGGCAGACCAGTTCCACTTTAAGCAATCAGTAATAAGTTAGTTGGAGAAGATGGATAAAAAAGCTACTTTTGCTAATTCTTAAATGTAGTTGTATTATTGTTTCTGCATTTAACAGTATAAAGTATAATGTTTTATTCAAAAGAAGTAGGAACACTTTTTTAAATGTCATCAAAAATGGCACAATAGGGGGGCGGGGCCGGACCGCCAAGCCGAGCGGTCGCATGGGAGACCAGCTCCCGCACAACATGGCTTAATAGACCCGTTAATCGCCGGTTATGGGAGGGAATCGATGCTCAGCATCCACGTACCTCAATGCACGCGGGCTACCGGAGCCGAGGAGAGGCTTGCCGTTGGGATTCTAGTCCCTCGGAGGAGAGGTCCCTGATGCACCAGGTGGGGGCCTGCCTGGCGGTGAGTGGAGTGGACGGCCGCCACTCCACTATCCTGCCCAACGGAACCCGACAGCCAAACGGAACACCGGCGGATCCGGTCCCGACCCCCCCCCTCTGGACCGGGGGGGTCATCCCGGTCTCCACTGGAGGATACAATGCGGCCCTCAACGAAGCCTGCAGGGCGAACTCCAAATGCCCCAATCTAAAATGGCCGCCGCACTGACTAGCCGACACGAGGCACCCAGAGAAACCCCTAGCTACCAACAAGGGGACTGAGTGAACCCCTGGCCCCAGCAACACCTGTAACCAGCTGCCAGATTCTACCTACCCAAGCCTCTAGCCAGCCGGTATGACACCCCACAGGGTAGCGCTACACTCTGGAGGGAGGCCCAACGGCACCAGGCCGCCACAAGTCTAACCCCTGGCAAGGATGGGATCTGCAGCTCATCTACCGAGCAGGGAACGCATGAGACACACATTCAGCTCCAGCTGACCACCCACTACTCCACATCTGAGCTCAAGACTGGGAAAGAGAAGAGATGACACAACATGATCAGCATGGGGCATGGAAGAACAGCTCGTCGCCTGACCACCCTGACATCCAGAGACACTCAACCACCTACCCGATTTGTTTTCTGGCTGCGCCCAGTAGACATACCCACAGGCTCTCACATTCACACTCTGGTCGTATTAATCGAATTTAGACTCAGCTGGGTAGCCATTCTTATTCTGTTTTTCCGCAGGAGGTTCAGTCTGTTTCTTTTTTAAAGTTTTCTCTTGATGTTATCTGGACAGTGTATGGTAACCAGTGGAATATTAGCCTGTACTAGCATGTTAACCTAATGTGATACTTACTCATACCTTGCAACCTACACCTTAAACGTTAAAGCCTTTTTCCTCAACAATGTAACACTAGATAAGTCTAAGCATCAGCGCAACTAGCATTGTTATATGCAAATTTAACCTAACATGCTAACATATCAAACATAAATGTCTAATTGCCTGCTTTCCTCATGTTATATAAAAATATAAAAATGTGACGTCTAGACTGCCACGCTTTTGAAATGTTATGAAAAATGTCTGCGGAAGCTGTCGTGGCTCTGCAAGCCTGATGTCCATCTTTGCACAAGAAAAATAAAGAATTAAAAAAAAAAAAAAAAAAAAATGGCACAATAACTTCTCATACTGTGACTTTTTATTCTAAAATATGCATATCACATGGTACAAATATTGTGACAAATACCATGGAGGAGCACTCTAAGTTCTGCTCATTGGAGTGGTCTGGGTCCCAACTCCCACTACTCCTAACCCTGCAAGTGTAATTATTGCAGTTTTTTATAAACTGCAATAATTACCTTGCAGGGTTAACTCCACCTCTAGTGGCTGTCTATTAGATGCCACTAGATGTCACTTCCTGACTTATAGCAAGGATTTTCCTTGCTAGAACATCGCTGGACGTCCTCACGCTGTGTAAGGACCTCCAGCGTCGCTCATTTCCCCATAGGAAAGCATTGAAAATCTTTTTCAATGCTTTCCTATGGGGAGACATTAGGTCTCCTCAGCCGGTGGGCAGGATCAGTCTCGCCCACCGGCCGACGGAATCACAGGGAGGAGCGGCGCGGAGGAGGAGGCAGCGACGTGGGACATCGCCGCTGCCTCAGGTAAGTGACTGAAGTAACTGGGGATTGGGGGGTGGGAGGGAGAGGGACCCTCCAGTGCCAGGAAAACAGATTGTTTTCCTGGCACTGGAGTTTACCTTTAAAAGAACACTCCAGTTACCAAAACACATTAAGTGCCATTTTGGACTTATATTTGTGCTTTTTTTTTCTTTTCTCCACAGTCATATCTTTTTAATTTTCCTAAAAAAAAAAAAAAAAAAGAAAACCTTTTGTAACATACCCCACTCTCCATTAGCCACAGCTCATCAAACAGATGTAAATGGTGATTAGTGCAGTGTCTGATTGGTGTTCCAAGGGATACCAGCTTTTCCAGCCATTCAGTGAGTTTTTGCATTTGATTTTTAAAAAAAACTTTCTTTCTGATTTCCGTAGAAAAAAAAAAAAGAAGGGGGCAGTTACTTCAAATTGGGTCTTTTACTTGTGATTCAGATCTGGGAGGTGGATAATTACTATTACTGAAATTCCACTACTTTTGTTGCACTGAACTTCATACTTATCTCCCTAATTACTTGTCTCCTGCTGTTACACATCTTCAGATTAATTTTATAAGAACATGAACTAATCTGATCCAAACACTGAGACACAGCATTGGCGAGATTCCACTGCCAAAGCCACCGTATCTTTCTTGATAGATTCAAAATGTTAATGAATCGTCTTGTACACGTACTGGCACACTGATTCTGTTTTCCGTGCTGTAGCAAGTAAACTGTTTACTTTTGGGCTTCCATTGAGTAACGAGCACTCTATGAGTTGTGTAGCCAGCATTTTCTGGCTATGCGCCCTTTGGTTACGCTGCCAGACTCCGAGATGCGCAATGTTTTTGTTCTGGGTTTCAGAAGAAACTCACAAACTCATTTATCAGCCGCTGAAATTTCCCTGCAGCCATAATAATTTCCCTGCTTCCTGATGGAGAAGCAAAATAACCACTTTAGTGCAGCATTTCCCGGGGACAAGAACCTTAACCCTTTTGTTTGTGTTCTCGCTTTGCTCCTGTAAAGATTCCCAGCAGACCCTCTCCCCACATCCCTGTACAACATGTGCAGAAAACTCTGAATTATTAAATCATACATTATTGTTATTATTATTAACGGCTCTCATAGACCAGGAGACTGCGGTAATAAATTGACTAGCAAAGTGTAAACTGTACAAGTCCCTTATGTCTGTGCACAAGGAGGGGCTAATGGGCAGTGAATCGATGTCCGCTTATTAGAATGGGGTGAAAAAGTGAGCTCATCAAATATGCATTTTTATGGATTTAGAAATACATTTCAGATGCCTGTGTATTAGGGGAGATTGAGGCATATGTCCAGATGTCTCTGTATTGGGAGAAGTGGGGAATATTCTTCTAATGTCTATGGTTTAAGAAAAGATGACAGGTATGTATCCTGTTGTCTTTGTATGAGGATACAAATAAAGGTTTCTGTGTTCTGATATCTTTATAAAAGAAGAGGTTAACGGTATGTGTCTTGATGTTTGTGCATTGGGAGAATGTGAAAGGCATGTGTCCTGATACCTGTTTATTAGAGTGTGACATGTGTATTAGGAGTAGGCAAAAGGTAAAATTCCTAATGTCTTTGTATTAAAAGGAGGTGGACGGTATTTATAGTGATGTGTATATTTTAAAAGTCATTTATTAAAGAAGGGATGGGAGGTATGTCTAATATCCTTATAACAGAAGAGACAAGATGTAGGTATACTGCTGTCTCTCTATATTGGGAGTGGTAGTCCTGCTCTGATACATGTGTATGAATAGAAGGGAGTATGTTTCTTATATCTGTATATATGGATGACTTTGATTTATGTGTTCTAATTTCTGTATATCTTCATATCTGTATATTTGAAGATGTTGGAGGTATGTATCCTGTGCGCTGAGGGGACCACCCTGGACCCTGCTTCCTCCCCCCCCCCAATTCCGCTTCCTCCCCCCCCCCAATTCCTGGCATGCAATCACACCCTCCACCCTAACGCAGTGGTGGAACTAAAGTAGAATGGTCACTGGTGCAATCATTGTTTTGGGCCTCTGATGGAGAATTAATTGTTTTACCTATGAAATACTTAGTGAATATTCCCCTAGACATACAGAGCTATACATAATAAATATATATGTTACAGGGTGTCAGTCTCATGTCCTGCTTTTTACTTCTGTACTTTTTATTACTAGCTAAAAGTACATACTATATACAGGGCTTGGAACATTGAATGGTAAGTAAGCCTGAGTATAATACAAGATGCTAATGCTTTGAAAGGGTTAAACGCACATTCTTTAAACATACTGTAACGGACCGTTCAGGCACAAGTGGCGGGGCTGGTTCCGCCACACATACTATATTTTTTCTGTTGAGAGCCTGACACTAATTTTCATTATCGTGTATAAACATCCTGCCGTTGGAAAACATTACATTCTCTCTAAGCACCTGAAATTTTTAATTGAGTTCCTAAATCATAGACTGTCATGTACATCAGTTTTTGTCTGCAAGGGTTAAAAGCAAGAATTTTCTCTCTCCTGTTTGCAATCAGTTACAGTTTCACACATACTCCCTTTTTTCTCTCATAAGATAACCCTGCAGAGTTTCGAGAAGACGTGCTAGACATGCGCAGTAGAATAACTGTAATATGTAATGTTATATAAGAAAATTATACTTTTTGCTCTGAAACTTTGTTGATTGGTTGATTTTGTCTTGTTATTTCATATATATGCTGTACCCACATTAAAAAGGCCACTATTTTTCTGGAACTTCAAAATGACTGTTGTACATTCATTGTTCTCTGCAGTGAACATATATAAAGAGATTAAGGAAAGTAGTATGTGTTACCAGCATAATTCTAGGGCAGCTTAAGGGTTTCCAGACCCTGTAAATTGTACAGCCTAACAGCCTCCTATTGCAAGAGTGGGCAAAAGGTAGATTCCTGTCTGTGGTGCAACTCTAACAATGCTTTGACAGCTGGGGCTCTGCCATTTTCCCATGCTGGCAGGGTAGAATGTAGAATTTTACAGTGTTTGTGTGTTTGAATGTGCTGTGTTGTCGTTTGAATGCAAGCAAGCATTTATGTGTATTGTTGATTTTTTTTATGCAAAAGTGTTTACATATAATTTTTGTGTTTCATACATAGGTGTGTTTGCATGTATTGTTGACGTTTCCAATACAGGAGTGTGTTTGCATGTAGTGTTGAAGTTTGAATGCAGAGATGTATGCACATATACACATACACTGCCACACACATACACACTGCGATATACACACATACGCACACTGAAACACATGCAGATACACAGAGATACACACAGACACACATGCAGATACACACACCAATATACATACAGACAAACAAAATACACAACCTGACACACATACAGATACACAGATAAACTGAATACATACAAATACACAAATACACACACTGACTACATACAGATACACAGATACACACAATGACAACATACAGACACACACACACACGCACACACACACATACACATATATTGTTAGACATACTGGCACAGATACATGCACTGAGAGACATACTGACACATACAGACATACTGACACACAGACAGACATACTGACACACACACACGCACGCAAAATTTACATTTACAAACCCACCCTCCAATTTCCTACCTTTTGCTGCCTTTTGGCTACCTTCGGACCAGTGTGGTGTCTGTTGTTGGAAGTAAGGGTATGACTCATTGGCCCCCCCTCCTCACTGTCTTTCCCACACAGCCCTGTGTTTTCACTGGGAGGAATTGACTCATGGCTGTCACTTCCTCTCAGGCTGCAGAAAAGCAAGGGCCCCTGTGGCGAAACCAATATCGCCACTGTGCATTGGAGGAGCCTGGTTGCCCGCCTGCTGCCTTTAGACTATGGCCCCATGTTGAAACGCTTGATTTTCCCCTGTAAAGACACGAAAGCCGGGTCATTCGGTGCTTGCCCTGTTTGAGCGGTGATACCCCAGATAGCTATGCCATGGAGCCCATTTGTATACTGAAAGACTATGGGAAAAACTTTGGCTCCTTGCCAATTGAACTGTATGTGTGTGATCTAAGCACCATTCAGTAATACTGTGCGCTCAGATCTGAGCTATCTGGGGATATGTTGAATGTACCTGTTTTATGTACCTGCATTGTGGGAGTGTTTAAAGGTGTATGTCTGTGATTGGTCAATGTCCAATATGTTTCAGAGTTTCCCATCTGGTCCCCTAGGGGAGTGTCCACCAGGTGGGAGACCTGCATAAAAGCCGGGCAGGTAGCCCCAGTAAATCAGTTCCTGCTTGACCCTCAAAACGAAGTGTCGTCTCGTTATTGGGGGAATTTGATTGTACGCTGATTGCCAGGAGTGTAAGCTGATTGTGTGCTTTTCCTGTTCGTCTGTTTCCAGTATTCGTGTGTTTCCTGTTCAGGAGTTGGTGAATTCGTGTAGTTTGCAGTTCGGGTGATTGGTGCTTACAGTAGCTGTCGGTGCATCTGGAAAGGGGAATATCGCCTAAACGGTTTTTAACCTCTTATGTGTAAACGGTTTGTTACAGCCCCTGCCTATACAAGCCCACCGGATGACCTTAAGTGCATGGGCCACCCAATGGGCCTTCTTAGTGTGTAGAGCGCCAGTTGCACATGCAGGCCCATGGGGTATAAAGAGAAATTAGTGAGGGCAGCGGGGTCCATGGGGCAGCTGCCCCATTTGCCCTGCATCAAAGACAGCCCTAGTTGGAGGTGTGTGTCTTTATATGTACATTTTATTAGGGTTTATATATGTGGCCTGATATCTGTAGATTAAGAGGGGTTGTAAGCATGTGTCCTGACATCTGTAGATTATGTAGATTTGTGGTATCTGTCCTGATATCTGTATATTAGGAGAGGTTGAAGGTATGTGTCCTAATATCTGTATATTAGGAGAGGTTAGAGGTATGTGTACTGATATCTGTATTCTAGGAGAGGTTGGAGGTATGTGTGATATCTGTATATTAGGAGAGGTTGGAGGTATGTGTCCTGATAATGATAGATATTAAATAGGTAGGTCAGGATGGTGGTTCCAGATCCACCAGATAAGGGGCTTGGACCCAGAATATAATAATGATAGAGATTAAATAGGGAGTCTCAGAGAAAAATGAGGCTCAAAGCTGGTTTTAAGACAAAGTGCAGGAGACTTGTGTAGTACATCTTGTGACTCTGAAAATCAGCACTGTGTACTAATTCAACGAAATCAGATATGATGAGTCATATGGAGGTCCCAGATTAGTGCCTAGACCATATAGTAATGCTAATTAAAAATACTTTATTATAATGTATAAAGAGGCATTCTAAGTGGAACCATCCAAGATAGTGACTCAAAAGGAGGTCTAAATAGAATATATATGTCTGGAGGAACTGCTCCGATATTCAAGATTTTAAAATGAGAGCAAGGGAACTACGCACAATGTTTAGAGCCAAAGGCTATCCACACAAATGTCTAAAACGGGCCTATCATCGAGCGCTTCTGACTGATCGAGAGGTGCTTATAAAAGATGCGTCGCCGTCCCCTAGTCGTAAGAACTTGGACTCCAAACATCTGAGAGTCATTGCTACTTATGACGCCGTGTGGGACCAGGTCAAGTCTATTTTAAATAGATATTGGCCTCTGCTTAAGGGGTTAAACAAGATGAACATCTTAAAGAAGTTATTCCCCCGAATGTGGCTCTTGTAGCACGAAGGGGCAAAAACATTAAGGATGCCCTTGTACATAGCCACTTTAGACAGCCCAAAACCATCTCTACCCATTGGCTACCAAATAAACTTCTAGGGACTTATAAATGTGGTAGATGCAAGGCATGTAGCTTCATCTGTAAAGATTCCAAAAGTTTCCATAACAGTGCCCGTTCCCAGATCTTCTATCCAAATTCTTTTTTCAACTGTAACACCAAGGGCCTAGTCTATCTGATAAGATGCCAATGTAATAAACTATATGTTGGCAAGACTTTTAGGCCTTTTAAAAGACGGATTCTGGAGCATATAAACTCCATTAAAACCCGTAGACACATTGAAACTACCGTATCCAGACATGTTAAAAATTTCCATCAAGGTGACCATTCTGTACTTCAATTTTTGGGTATAGAACTGGTCAAACTTGATCAAAGGAAAGGGAACCTCGACAAACTTCTGAGGAGAAGAGAATGTTTTTGGATCTATCGCCTTAACACCCTGTCTCTGTCAGGTTTGAATGAGGGTTTCTCTTATTCTCCATTTATCAGTGACCTCTAACAGTACAATACCAACTACATAGTTTTGGGAATCTAATTATACTTCGTGACTTAGAAAATGATCTATTCACACACACCTATTTTCATTTTTCTTTTATTTAATTATTATAATTTAATTTTTGAGATACCTCTAATATCTATGATCTATATGATCATCAAGTGACTGAGTGCATTCAATCCTCTTCCCCCCCCCCCTTTTTTTGCTACTAAGATCTAAGTCAAGTGACAGAATAACATACCCATTGATTGACATTATATAGCAGTATAGTTGATTCTAATTATGTAATAGTCAGCCTTCCTTTCTCAAAACAATAGAGATTTAGTATATATCATTTTAGCAGATCCTGCTGCATTCCTGACTCTCAGTGAATTGTCATTTATTTCTAGACACTTGTTGATATTTTATAGTATCCTCTAGCCTTTAGAGTAATTTTTCATTTATACCAGTATATTGTTACACTTTATCGATTTTTTTTTTTTAAGTCATCATCTGCTATACTTTAAGAGACTTCTATGTTAAATCAGCTATTGATACATACTTATATTTGCTTAACTTGATTAGTGAGTACATTCTATTGAATTAACGTCCATGTTCATTAGAATACATAGGGTCATCTTAAGTGATGATCATTATATATACTTACACTGATCAGTAAGTATATATTTTATTGAGTTAACCTTTATGTTTACTGGTATATTTTGTGGCATTCAAATCGATTATTATCCTTTAGACACATACCCACACTAATTTGGCCAGTAACTATACGTTATTGATACATCTCTCAGGTCAATAGCTATTGATACTATATATTTATATATTTTTAATGACATATACCTATTAGTAACTTCTTTCGCTCAATATATACTCGGACTAAACTGACTAATAATTTATATCTTCATTGAAATACTCCTTATGTCCAACGGTAACTTTTATGTCACTTCACTTATCAATATCGTTTCTCCCCTCATTATTCCTTATATATATATATATATCTATATCTAGGTTTTAAGGCATTAATTGGATAATTCCATCCTTGCCTCGATATATATTGGATGAGGGAAGATTTATTAAGAGTTCATGTGATTTTCGGAGTCCATTTATTGACTTTCTTACCAACCTTGATTTCATACATTTAATAACATAATGGATTTGATACACTATATACTCTAGATTGTTTCTTTAAAAGGGAGGAGCAACTTTCATTCATCTATATTCCGCCCATTACTGACGTAGGATTGAGGGAGGACCTTTTTTCCTTCCCACAGACGGGGTAGTGACTAGCCGCATGACGCGACATATGGTATCCTCCCCCAATCCGTGTCTCCCGGCTTTCACGTAGATGATGACGTATACACAGACGCCCCGCCTACACCCATGTGGGATATGACGTACACGCGGACGTCTCACGCCCCTATACACACCTGCCGACGAACGCCGGGTGATTTTGGGACGATTTCAATTGGCTTACTGAATGCTTATAAGTCACTTCACTTACCAAGGTACCCTTAGCCCCTGACGAAGGTGCAACTAAATGCACCGAAACGCGCGTCGGGTTCTTTGTTAGTTCTTGATTGTTACACATGGTGGCACTAGGTGTTTGATCACTGGTTTTTAATTTATTAATTCAGCATTGAGTTACTTTGTCTAGGAGATTACTGATAGAGAGTTCTTCTCTTTTCTTTGCTTTCTAGGGACAGCATAGAACACCCTTGAAGGTGTTTCAAGTAGGAGTTTTAGGGACCCTATTCTGTATCTGCCAGTTCCTGTTTTTTACTGTCTACCAGGCTTGTTTTCTAATTGTCGAATTTTCGTTCATATACTGTTATACTCTGCCTAGTGACAGCATAAAACACCCTTGAAGGTGTTTCTAGTAGGAGTTTTAGGGACCCTATTCTGTATCTGCCAGTTCCTGTTTTTTACTGTCTACCAGGCTTGTTTTCTAATTGTCGAATTTTCGTTCATATACTGTTATACTCTGCCTAGGGACAGTATAGAACACCCTTGAAGGTGTCTTTTTTCAGGAGCAATAGGGCAGATTTTTTTTTCCCTTTTTACTTTTTTCCTCCACCTACTTGATTATAGCTATATACTCTGTCCTCCTCCAGACATATATATTCTATTTAGACCTCCTTTTGAGTCACTATCTTGGATGATTCCACATAGAGTGCTTCTTTATACATTAATTAATAAAGTATTTTTAATTAGCATTACTATATGGTCTAGGCACTAATCTGGGACCTCCATATGACTCATCATATCTGATTTCGTTGAATTAGTACTCAGTGCTGATTTTCAGAGTCACAAGATGTACTACGCAAGTCTCCTGCACTTTGTCTTAAAACCAGCTTTGAGCCTCATTTTTCTCTGAGACTCTACCTATTTAATCTCTATCATTATTATATTCTGGGTCCAAGCCCCTTATCTGGTGGATCTGGAACCACCATCCTGACCTATGTGTTTCCACTCTCACATTCTGTGAGATCTGGACACACATTTATTTGTATCTTTTGTATCTAATATGTGTCCTGATATCTGTATATTAAGAGGGGTTGGAGGTATGTGTACTGATATCTGTATATTAGGAAAGGTTGGAGGTATGTGTCCTAATATCTTTATATTAGGAGGGATTGAAGGTATGTGTCCCAATATCTGTAAATTAGGAGAGGTCGGAGGTATGTGTCCTGACATCTGTATTTTAGGAGAGGTTAGAGGTATGTGTCCTGATATCTGTATATTAAGAGGGGTTGTAGGTATGTGTCCTGACATCTGTATATTAGGAGAGGTTACCAGTGCCAGGACTGCAACCACAACCACTTACACATCTATGTAGCTCCCAGTGCCAGGATTGCCAGCACAACCACTTACACATCTATATAGCTCACAGTGCAGGACTGCCACCTCAACCACTTACTAGACATGTGCAATTTGTTTCATGCAATTAGGACATTCGGATGCTTACAAATGTCCGAAGTGCCGAAGTTCGGTAGTTCAGAAGTTCCGACCGAAGCAGCCACATTTTTTTACTTACCTGAATTTCCGAACCGAACCGAAAATAACCCAAATTTTTGCCCTTGCACATCCCTAATGAGATTTTAGGCATTGTGCATTCAAATAATTTAAGAGAATAGAATTGTTTATAGGCATGTGGATTTCTTTCTTCCCTGTCGAGGTGTGTAATCTCCATGTCAGAGTTGTGTGACAGGTTGCGTTATGCTGATAAGTGGCCGGGATATTGTGAGGATCAATGGGTGACTTCAGTAATAACAGCACAATTTCATTTGTAACTCTAGGGATTCGCTCAGCCCGAGGCATGTGTATGTGTGTATGTGTGTAGGTGTGCGTTTGCGTATGTAGTGACATGCTTTCCTGCTCTGTGCTAATGTTCTTTGACAACATACAGCAAAGTCAAGGAATATTTGTTTGGCGCTAATTATTCCCCGCTAAATCAGTGCTGGCACAGTGGCAATTATAAAATAAAGTATATTTTTTTAGTGATATTGTAATAGTCCTGCATTCATTAGAGAAATAAGGAATTGGCGCATTGGCTATAATGGGTGTTGACATTACCATAATGGGTGTTACACTGTAACATATGGTAATGGTGTCCACTCTATAATTCCATTACCTTGCAGCAACTCTAATCACTCTTAGCCAGCCTTGTACATGTGTGTCTTTAAGCTGATGTGATGTTTCCTTCTCACATGCATTCTCTACACAAGTAAGATTAGAGAGATATTCACTCACTCGACCATGGTCAGTAGACCCCAATGCAATAGCCAGTTAATCGTATTTTGATGACATCTCAGGGTATACATATTGTATGGTTCAGCTTTAATTACATTTTCCAGAAAGTCATAAAATGGTAAGGATTTAATTTTCATATTTTTTTTGTATTTTCTCCTAATTTCCGTTCTTTCTAACTTTATTTTAATTATTCGACAGGATAGCAAGTATGTGAATATAATGAAATTGAGAGATACATGAAAACGTTTTATACACTAAACTGTCACATAGTATGGACTACGTTTCCTACAATGCTCTAGGATGGCAAAGTGAACTTTCGTAACATAGGCATTGAATATTTTTGGATAAGCACTTAAAATGATTTAATATTTTTGGATATACTTTTAAAATATTTAATTTTCAAAACATATATATATATATATATATATATATATATATATATATATATATATGTATATATATGTATATATATGTGTGTATGTATAAACTATATAAATCTATCTATAAATATTTATTTATTTTTTCAAACTAGTAAATCATTTTAAAAGTTTATCCAAAAATATTAAATTACTTAAAAAGCTTACTCCAAAAGTATGAAATGGGAAATAGGAAGGGTTGGAGTGGTGTGTTACCTCATCTAATAGAATCTTTAAAACAAGAAAAAAAGATTGAAAAAATAACTGAAAACTGGCTTTACTATAGTGAGGCTTGGATGAGCTTATTGTTATGGGGTGGGGTGGGGGGTGGCCGTTTCATCCAAATATTGTGAATTTGAATGATGCAGATTTCCACTTGGTTCTTGTATGAAAGAATGACATCTAAGAAGTCTCAAGAGGTACCATTCAATATATTGAAAGGAGGCTTACATAGTATCCTGAAGGCAAATGGGTTATTAAAATGGCAAATATTTTATTTGTAAATTTGTCTTTTTGCAATGAGGTTTCTTACCATTCAAGGTTGAACAAATTCAACCATCTGTTAAAGACATGAATGAACCAGGGAGAAATCTAAAAAATGTTGCATTGCTTATTTTCTCCCAACCATGACAAGTGAATGTAATAGGGCTCAAGTGTCTACTTTCAGTCTTCATTTTCATTTCTCCTCAATTGTTTGATATATATCAGAGTATGGGCTAAATTTATACTGGAATCCCTGCATTTAGTTATAACGTTTATGAATGGTAGAATAAAAGGTAAATATTGTGAGGAGGCCTCCCAGAGAATATAAAAAAAATACATTTTGGGCAATCATTTAATTTGGTTTCTCCAGATCAACAGTTGAGGCTGACCAATGGGGTTAGGTGAGGCAGCATCCCCCCCTCAAAAAAGTGTTAAAAAAACAAAAACAAAAAAAACATGTTGTGTCTGTTATGATTATATACACAGCTTCCATCCTGCTTCACCTTTTTTTGAAGGCTGGAGATGCTACTTAGAGGCTGGGCAGTTAATCAAGTTGAGGTTTTGGCACATTTTTGAAGAGAAAATGTTGATTTTCTAGGTATAGATCCTTCAGAAATGCTTAATATGCTTTAACGGGATTTCCGATGTCAGCCATTGGCCTTCAGATTCTGGATGCCCCCAAAACATACCTGCATATTGTCCTGTCTTTTACGGATGTCATTAGATAACACATCAGTAGATGAAATAAGACCTCTGTATACTTGTTGTTTCCCAGATATGTGTATCTATGGGCTTATAGCTTTGAACAGGGCATGCCATCTCATTGAGTTAGAGCTTCAGTACATGGGGTTAAGTAGTCAAAGTCCAGTAACGCAGTAGTAGTGCCCCACTATCTTTAAAGTTCACCAACCGCCATGTCAAATATAAATTGAAGAGCAGGGGTGAGATTTTCTATAGGTTCAATAAAATACATTTTGTGATGTGGCTGCAGGAAGAAATATGTTTTGTCTCACAATTGTCAAAGATCTCTTGGGTCTCAAGGTACAGCAAGCAACAGCTTCTTGTACCTTGAGGTCCAGCACTAAGCTGTTGTTCATTAGTGTGGAATGAAACCACATGTTTAAAATGGTGTACAGTGGATAAAAGTCACAGAAACCAAGGTGACAATGTCAACAGGTGTTTCATCTTGATGTACAAGAGAGTGGAGAAGAATATGCTTTAATGATAAATTATACATGTAATTGCTTTACATGCCAAAGAATCGATTAACAGCAAATGAGCTCTCTTTTTTTTATTTTATTGAAAAAAATTTTCAGGACATTTTTGTAGTGTAACATGGATTATTTCCCCTTTTTAATTTTCAAAGGATAGGTACACTTTAAGGATACTTAATTTAGGTGGCCAAAATTTTGAAACATGGGCTTAGTTTGACCATGTTGGATTTGAAAAGTTGCAGTTATTTTTTTATTACAGGGAACAATTAGTAGAGGGCAGTTGCCTGTCATAGAAGGTACAGTTTATGCTAGGGGACTGGACAAATCCCTGGTACACTAAAACACTAAGATGAGTTGGCGCATTTAGAAGAATAATGAGCAAGTGGAGACAGAAAAGCTAACCTAAGAATAGGACAGGTCTTGGGTTCTGTTCATATATGTGTGTAAGGTATATATAACGACTCAAATTATTATTCCTACACCGTAGCTTTATTATACCAAATAAACCTCATATTGATTTTATAATATGGGATATCCCTGATCATTACAGTTGATTATTAAATAAATACTCTATGCACCATAAGCCCTAAATCCCATTATGCTTTCTCAGAGTAATCTGTCAAACCAAAGCAACTGCTCTAGATTCTCTTTCCAGGAGAATCCAGTCATTTTCATTGGAATCTATTCAAGACAGATGGGTTCTAAACATTGTGACAAAATTATATTTTCTGGAATTTGACATCTCTTCTGCAAGTCACAACATCCAGCTAACAAAATGGCAGACAAATAAAAAAGGAATGCTTTAAAAGAGTTTATTACTACACACAGAAAATATTATAATATATATTTGAAGACAAATAAGAGCTTGTGGATTCTAGTCCCACCTTTTCATGACCAAAACAGTTTCTGGAGGATGGAGATATTGATCCAGGATCTTCACGGACTGAGCACATTTTTAAGAATGAGAAAATTTAAGATGGAATCTTTGCAATCCATTCTGAAAGTGGTCTTTCCAGGCCAATGAATGATATCCATGGCAAGATACTTATTACTGTTTAAAATGTTCCTCAGGTTTGCTGTGGAAGGAGGGCATTTCCAGTTTCAATCCCTTCATTTTGGACCAAGTACTGCTCTTTGTACCTTCTCCAAAGTTTTTGCTGTCCTAATTGCAGAACTAAGTAAAAAAGGGTATTGCTGTACACCATTTCAGACAACATACTAATCATTGCAGACAACAAAGACTCTTCTGTCACATGGGCATTTCTACATAATGTTTCTCCAAGAGCATGGCTAGAAGAAAAATGTATCCGAAAGTCACAAGTATGATTTATTTGGGAGCTCTCTATACAACCACTCAAGACAAGGGTCAATGTTCCCAAGACAGAGGAATGCATTTTCAATCAAATGTCAAAGAGATTTTGGCTGTCAGTGTTACACCAGCAGAGAAAGTCATGAGTCTGCTGGTATCAATGTCTTCCACTTGGGGATTGACAATTTGGGACTAGTGCAGAATGAGGCCTTAAAAGAGAATTTCCTGGAGCAATTCAGAACTAGTGCATCATTCCCTTCTATGGTAGCTGCTCAATGTAGCAGACTGGACCCTGCACCAGAGTCTGCCCCAGTTTCCTGGAGGGGACTGCTTGCTCGCCTCCTGCCCTGTGATTATGGTCCCTGGGAGATATGGCCCTTCAAGTACAATATTTGGGCATAATGGATTATGTATGACCTTACTAGCCCTTTAAGAACCATCTGGGGACATACTGTGGAGTTACTGGGTGACACCATTTCATGTATCAGAGGCACATGGTGAGAACAATGGATGAAGCACATGGTGAGAACAATGGATGGCGGCCATTTTAACTCACAGACATTGTTGTGACTTTTCTACACGGTGCCATCTCGCCGGTATTTGGCACACAAAGACATTGTGCAGTAGTTTTAAACTATACAACAGGGGACACATTATACAGTAATTAGTTTTTATATAATCTGTATATGTTCAGCGGAATCTGCATTAAACTGTATCTTCCAAACTACTGAATGGATCTGGGTGAATTTTGGATATGTGGTTCACCCAGATCCACTGGTTCTGAGGATATACTTTATATGGGGTGTATGGGGGATATACTTTTTATTGCATGTTTTGGGGTCCCTGTGATATTTTTTATAATACTGTATTCCTCTGCCTGTGATAATGAGATTAACCATTGTGTTCAGTAATCCTATTACAGGCAGAGGGGAGGATTTTGTGTGGGAGTGTCTGTGTGTATTGTACCGATTGATTGGTTGTTTTGTCCCTCCCTGTGGGCGGACCTGTATTCTCAACAACTGTAATAAAAACCAGGCTGGGAGTGCCAGCCTCAGTTCCTGTTTAACCCTCAAAGTGAAGTGTCGTCTCATTATTGGGGGAGGATTTATTGTATGTTGTTCCAGTTTGACTGCTAGGAGTGTAAACCTATTGGCATGGTTTTTCCTATTCAGCTGTATACAACATTCATATGCTAGAGAGGATTCCTATGCTTCTCAGATTCAGTGGTTGTGGTGTCTGCTGCAGTGCTTGAAGTCCTCAGGAGCGCTAGGAGCATCCTTTAACGGAGGTACCCAATCGGGGTGCCAGGCGATCCGTTACACTCAACAAGAACGTTTACAAGGGATTCCTACTAGGAGAAGCTCCATGGATCATTCTTACAGTGGATGCCAGTCACTGGGGATGGGGAGCCTAGCTATAGGATCAACTAGCCCAAGGACAATGAAGGACATCAGTAACAAACTTCCTTTTGAATGTTCTTGAGTTTTTTGCAGTTTTCAAAGCTCCCAAGACATTTAATCGCTTTCTGTTCAGGAAATGGGTGAAAGTCCAGGTAGAGTAGCGGTATATATATATATATATATATATATATATATATATATATATATATATATATATATCACTAAGTAGGAACCAAGAGCTGCAGGATGATGTGAGGTTTAAAGCCTATGATGTCTTAGGCTCAAAGGAAATTCTAGGGTCTCGTAGCTGTCCATTAACACCGTAGCGTATTACCTGAGCAGAGTGTAGCGGATGGCCTGGGCTGTCCTACAAATTTCGGGTGAATAACTGTATTCGTGTAACCTGCCAGTTTTATGTATGTTTAAAAGAAATGTATTCCTCTGATTGTTCAGTAGAATCATTCGAATAAAGTAGGGGAATGAAACTACTGAACAACCAGACCTCCCCTGTGTGAAGTGTGCCTTCAATTACCGTTCGCAACAATGTTGCAAATGGGTAAGTGGCAATCAGTGCAGTGTGGTCTTTGTCCTCTGGGTGGCCGCCATTCGAGAAACGAACACGTGGCGGCGGCCATCTTAGACTCCCGACCAGCGGTGTTTTGCCGTCGAGTGTCTGGAACTAAAATCGGACACTTGACTAGGCAAACACCGCTGAGACCTCCAGACATCCAGTATTTTGTGGGGAAACTACCGAACGGCCCGCTGTTCGGTAGAAAGAACCCCACGAACTAGGGGATTCATTCGAATCCTCCTTAGGCTCCATAACACAGGCACTTCGTCTGTTTTATTCCCTTGTCTGTGACCGACCGCAGGGCCAAAATGCATGGAACGGTTTTTGGATACTTTACCCATGCGGTCGGTCAAATCTTTGCCTGCCCATAACTCCCGAACCCCTGGTCCGATCTGGGTGATTTTTGAGTATGTTACTCACCCAGATCAGGGCTATCAGGGGATGTGCCATTTAAAGGGATACCCCTAAGTTTAGGGGTACATCCAGAAACTCAGGGAATTTGGGTCTGTAATAAGGGGATTATGATGTAAGCTAAGGGGAGGAGAGATGTGGGAGGTTACTATTCCCAGATTGGTTACTGTAATAATTGTTGAAAATGCCTCCCTTGCATGGGAGCATGCTTTATAAGGCACTGTGGAATAAAGCTTGTCAGTTCTGCTCCTGAAACTGTGTGTCGTCCAGTTATTGGGATTGCTGTTGGGATACTGCTGTATTACTTTACCTGCTGGAAACCTTGCCTGTGGATTTATATTGCCTTGTTCCTGAGTCTCACTTGGATTCTAAACGGAGATAACCTGGAGAATATTGTACCTCCGCTACACAGAGTGAATATAGATCCATGTGAATGGTATCTGTCGAGGAAAGTCTTTCAAGAAATTGCTCCATGGGAGTTTCCACAAATCCTTTCTACATCAAGCTCCTGTGTTCCATCTGGATCTTCAATTCCTAAATCTGAGTACGTGGAAGTTTAAAGGCAAAGGTTAAACAGTAAGGCTTTCTTCCCGGCTGTGACAAACACTATGGTGTAATCAAGGAAACGTTCTACCTCGTTTTCTTTCCTACCCTTGGTCTTTGCTTGGTTATTACCCATTGTTGTGCTGCCATGGATATGGCCAGAAAGGAGAAAATGTATTCATAATTATCATAATAATCTTTTCCAGGTCATAGACCATGACAGCACAAAAGTCCCTCCCTCCTATGTATATATTTATACAGTCGTGGAAAAAAGAAAGTACATATCAATAACAATCACCTTTCCTTAGCAGGCCTTAAAATTAGGTAAATACAACCTCAGATGAACAACAACACATGATATATTACATCGTGTCATGATTGATCTAAGAAAAAT
Source organism: Pelobates fuscus (assembly GCF_036172605.1). Taxonomy (NCBI): domain Eukaryota; kingdom Metazoa; phylum Chordata; class Amphibia; order Anura; family Pelobatidae; genus Pelobates; species Pelobates fuscus. Next base: position 135,171,274 of record NC_086323.1, on the reverse strand, counting down.
AAAGCCAAAATGGAAAACCCATGTGTGAAAAACCAAGTACATCTTCAATAGCTTGTAAAACCACCTTTACTAGCAATAACTTGAAGTAATTGTTTTTTTTTTATAACTTTATCAGCCTCTCACATCATTGTGGATGAATTTTGGCTTACTCTTGTTTACAACTTTGCTTCAGTTCATTGAAGTTTGCTTGTATTTGTTTATACACAGCTCTCTTAAGGTGGGTTGAGGTCTGGACTTTGACTGGGCCATTGCAACATCTTAATTATTTTCTGTTATTCTGACATAGATTTGCTGGTGTGCTTGGGCTCATTGTCCTGTTGCATGACTCAATTTCAACCAAGCTTTAGCTGTTGGACAGATGGCCTCACATTTGACTCTAGTATAATTTGGTATACTTTAAGAGTTCATGGTCGACTCAATGACTACAAGGTTCCCAGTTCCTGTGGCTGCGAATCATCACCCTTCCACCACTGTACTTGCTGATATGCTGTGTTTGTTTTTTGCCAAACTTGGCGCTGTGCATTATGGTCTAACTTCTCCACTTTGATCTCGTCTGTCTAAAGGACATTGCTCCAGAAGTCTTGTCGTTTTTTCAGATGTAACTTTGCAAATCTAGGCCTTGCTGCCAAGTTCTTTTTTTTTATATATATATTCTTTATTTTTGCTGTACACAGATAACAAACCAGCGTGCATTGTCACAACAGCATCAACAAGCATACCAATAACAAATAGTAGAAAACATTAGTGTGGCATTCCAGGAAACCGCACAATTTGTGTAGTAATAATAAAAAAAAATACTAAATGAGGCATCGGAACTACAGTGCTAGTAGCATGAGCTAAGAGAGATTAGGATTTATCAAAGAAACTGTAGAGCTATGAAAAATTAACTAGGTATATACCACTGGGTAAGTAAATTGAAATATTGCAGTCAAGCAGTTATTACACAGGAGTGCAGTAAGACAACTTAATCATGGCTAGCATTGTGCACTTTGAGAGCAGCAAGAAATTAGCCAGGCTGCAGGAAATGTCAATGTACTAAATAACTTATGCCTAGGGGTGGAGAGTTCATCTCAATGAGCCCCCCATCATGGAGCCCAAGCCACCAGAGAGTCTGCTGTATGCGTCATCATGGAGGAACCTGGTTTTCTACCAAAGCTTGTATCCACAATGTTGTGCACCTGCTCAACGACCCACAGGAAATTGAGGTTTTCCGATCATCCATGCCATGCTGAGGGTGAAGGAGCTTGTTCCTCTGTAATTTGGGTAAGCAGTGAAGGGTAAACAGGTGCAATTTGTGAAGCTTCTCTTTTGGGGAGGTAGATTCAAGCGGTGACGATCAGAAGGCAGGCTCCAGGCTTTACAATGCTGTCAGCAGGAGTGGAGATAAGCACCTATCCATAAAGCTTCACCCAAAACAAGTCACAAATGCTATCAAATGCCACACGCATAGGTGTATCAGGTTCCAGCTCCCCTGCTCACCTACCTCACACTCCCTTGCTGCATCTCCCTCTCGCTTCACGGAGCCGCCGCGCCGGAGCACGACTCACCATGCAGCACGGCCGGCCTGACAACCCACGCAGGCCGCTTACAATCTTCCAGAAACTGCCACTTCCCAAACGTGGCTACACAAAAGGCTGATCTTCAGGGAAATCCTATGGTGCACGTGCCGAAGCAAGGCCTCTGAAAGAGACAAGAGGCGGAAACCAAAGAAGGAATTGTAAACGAAGGAGGAGCTACAGTAGGTGCACCTGCCTCCTCTCCCGATTTAAACTCAACTAACCCTGGACTCTTCATTCAGTTATACTGAGCTCCTGTTGTGTCAAGACCTTCAGTGACTACCTTGCTGTCTTCTGTTATTGACCTTTGCCGGATTTATCGCTTCTGAACCTGTGCTGCCATTCCTGACTTTTTGGCTTTCCTGACTATTCTCCATTTGACCTTTCTTTACTGCGAACTTGGTTTACACGCTTTCAGTGCTCCTCTGCATCGTGGGCTTCATCTACTAAACAGTGATCGCGACAAGGTGTAGAACTTGGCAAGATGACTGTTTCGAAACATCAATGGTGGTTAATTAAATCATGACACAGTGTAATATGTCATGTGTTGTTGTTAATCTGAGGTTGTATTTACCTAATTTTAATACCTGCCAAGGAACAGACGATTGTTATTGTCTTTCGATATGTAAAACCATAGAATTCAAAGTGGGTGTACTTTCTTTTTCCCATGATTGTGTTTTAACTTTAACATAATTATATGATTTTATGAATTATATGTTGTAGGATCTGCCTGACAACGCAGGCATTTTGTAAACGCTGATCTGAGTCTCATGATCGCTGATCTGACTCAGATCAGTGGGAATGGCTTCAGGTGGACTGCCTCGGTTGTCAGGCAGTCCCCCGGAAGGAATCCAGCTAGGAGGGTAAATAAAGAGACTGCAGTGTGGGCCCGATCGCTAAAGTGTGCTATGCCACTCTAATGGCGTTAAACCCTCACTTTTTAGGACAACATCCCAAACCTTTTTATGACAACATCCCACGCCCTAATGTTGGTGTAAGGGGTTAAGGAGTCTTATAATCTTTCCCCAATATATCCAAATCACTCTGTTTTAAATCTTTTATGGGGACTGAATAAATTATTACCATATCTGTATTAATTACATTATCTGTTTTTCATTTTTCAAGAATGCCCTTAACACTTGCATACTCTTTCTTTTGTTTGACATATATATTTTACTATGTACCTCATTTTGATATATTGTCTAACCTCAGGTTTATATTTTAACCTAGCAGAATCAACTATTTAATACCTGGTAAAGGTGATTAGATGAATACAATAATAAGTAAAATAATGAGTTCCAATATCCATGCTTCAGGGCACACACGCTGTTATTATTCTGTAAATTGCAACATTGAATATAGAACAATGAAAATCACCAATTACATATTTTTTTTTAATTCTTTTAATATTAAAGATTTAGCAACTGGCATAGCAGGGAAGAAATGGCATCCTCACTCTAGACTCTACCTCCTCTCTATTTTGAAAGACAGTTGCAATTAGTTATTCTGACAACAATTATTGACAGGAAGCCAAGATAGGGGCACCCAGTTTCATGATAGGGAAACACCTGTTAGGAGTGAATTTAGGTACAAGGTAATTTACGCAAACAAGTTAGTAATGATATATATATATATATATATATATATATATTTTGAATACTGTCTTTATATAAATGAATATTTAAGCAGCTCTGAGCAGTTAAAAACATGAAAATGAATGCAGAGTACAAAATGGCGGGTTGGCTATGTGAGTTTTCTGACCTCAGGAAAACATATTTGCTAAATGAACATAGTATAAAATAAATCCCTGAATGTTACATGTTCCCTGTCAAATAAGAGACAATCTAAATATATCAAAGTAAAACCCTCTGCATATTACTACATAGATGGGACTTTTATTCCTAATGCCCAGATCCCTTATAATATTTCTGTATTAAACTACCCAACAACTCCAAAAAGAATGCCCCATGGAATTGCAGTTCCTTCCACCATGTTGCTTATTACATTCCAGGAAACGCTTATCTGTAGACTCTGAACACTGGATCCATTCTTCGTAGATAAAGCTTTTCTATGAAATATGTTATTCCCGAGAGACTGAAAATGAAATTGCCGTTGAGACATTTGAGGTGGATTTTTAAATTGGTACAAATATTAGATTCTGTAGTTTAGTTCCTGTTTGTCAGTGGGATTTATGTGAGTTCACTGTATCTTTTTCTTTCCACAGTTCAATTGGAAGTTTGTTTACCTTTTCAAAGCAATGTAATGAGTTATTTCCGTCCTTTTATCGTGTGCTGTGCACATTTATTATCTGCACAGTGCTTTTACATTGTATCTAGTGTTTCATGTTACATGAAATGTATAAAAGTGGTGTAGTCAGCATTGGATATACCTGAACTTTCCGTCTTTGTTGCTACTACCTTCTGGAAAATGTATATCTTCCGGGCAAATGAAGGAGATGGTATTAGTGTTACTCATGGACTTTCGAAAGAGCAAAGAGTACAAACTAGGGGACTATTAAACCTCTACAGTGTTATTCACGGAGGTGAGAATGTAAAGTGAATTCCAGATTTAAAGCTAAAATAGCAGAACTGGAAAAAATATATTTCTAAGTCTTTCAGTCTGGCTACTCTAGCCTTACCTTTGCAGTGTCTCATGTTAGTGAATAACCACGCAACTTAAATTAAATTATGGGGGTGGACAGGTGGACAGATAGTATTTGGGTTATTTTTTTTTTTATTATTACTCTTCTTAAGCCATGCTTTGCGGAGGGTGTTTATCTAGAACGTCAAATTATCAACTAATTTATGAAGTGAACAATAATTTATGAATGTGCATCGTGTTGGTGCTTTGTAAATTTTCCAAATCCCATGCATTGTATGGGATTTACAGCATTGATTATAATCCGCCACAGGCAACTGGAACACTGCTGCAGATTTGCTTAGCCTGACTGAATCCCAACCATATTTAGCTTTAGCAAATACAAAAATTGCCACTGCAGTCGGAATTCAGTTGTGTGTGTGTCCAGTGCTTCTCTATGAGAAGCATTGGATTCAGTACTTTTCATAGAGAAGCACTAGATTAGGGGATTGGGTAATTACTTGTAATTATAATTGAGTAAAGAAAAAGAGTTCCCCAATGTCTCGGGTTGTGATTTCGGCTGTGTTCCAGTGCGTTTAGACGGGTTATCATCCCTTTTAGGTCGCCCCTCAGTGCAGCGATGTCGTTGTGCAGATCCTTGTGGTGGTCTGCGAGTAGCCACGTGAGGGACGCTATAGTCACCGGAGCTGTGTCTGGGCCGAGTTAGTCGGCTGTGGCGGTCTCCCTGACTTGGTTGCCGGCAGGTACTCCTCTCCAGAGAGGTCGTCCGAAAAATCGGGGCAAACGCCATGAAGCGCCGCCATGTCGGTCCCACTTGCCCCACGGGCTTGTCTCCACATGTCGCCAATTGTGGGTCCCGGGGAGTGTTTCTCGGTTGGAGTTTTTGGGGTTTTTTTACCCCATGTCACTCGAAGGGGGTGTATTGCGTCTTTGTGGTGATTTGGGGGTACCCAGCCTGGGTTTTTCCTCTGTTTTTCCCGTTTTTCTCACAGAGCTTTCAGCCCTTGCGACTGCTTGTCTCGGTTGTCAGGCTCTGCCTCATCTCATAATCTTAATAATAATGCTCTGTGCTCAAGGCGCTTATGAATACAAATAAATGCGACAAAGTGTATAATAATTATATACAATAAAGTGCAACAAAGTGAATGTTTTGTTGTAAGCAGCTAAACCACACTATAGGTACTCTCCACTCTATTTTAATACAGAGAATGGTGAATACCTGTTCTAATAAGAACTAATAGTGCCAAGTGCTGAGCTCTAAAATAAATAATAAGACATAAATATTAAAGCTTACCCTTAACCCCTTAAGGACACATGACATGTGTGACATGTCATGATTACCTTTTATTCCAGAAGTTTAGTCCTTAAGGGGTTAAAGGTTTAAGCTATACAGTCAAGATTAAAATAGACATTCCAATAACATAGTGTCAGGATCCTATCCTGACAACCAAGAGATTGTTTTGTTTTATGTACTTCAATACCTGTTTTTCACCAACCCTAACCACTAGTCAATCCTCTCTCACCTGCCCAGTGGCGTAGCGTGGGTTGTCAGCACCCGGGGCAAGGCAAGTAATTTGCGCCCCCTAACCTGTGGATTTTAGCACTCGAGTCTCTTCCACTAGATTAGTTAAAGAAACCCTTACCCCCCAAGCACATGTATTGTTTGTTATGAAAATACTTATGTAATTAAAGTAAAATGCATCTAAATACAAGTTTATTTTCCAACACTTTATTGAGTGCGAACATGCATTACACATTCTCCACATTTTCAGCAGGTTTATGAATACAAATATACAAATGTAGTAACCTAGCATGGGCCATGCTATTATATGTCGTCTCACAACCATCGTAAACGACAAAAAATATCAAGAACAAAAACTAAACATCAAAATTGAACCATACCCTGGAGATGATCCAAGACTGGACTAGATGGAGCCAACTTCCTCAATCCTGTACCTCTTATTGTAATTCTTTAATAGAAGTGCAAGATATCAATCTGTATATAATATACAGAATAATTTAAATTCGCCTGCTTTTAATTAGCGCAAATTTTTCAACAACGGAATTGAAATCTACATTAAAGTCTCTCTCAATGGACAGTATTGCCAGATTACTCAGTCAAAATTCTAAAAAAAGAAAAAAAAAGAAAATCACTTTCTTGCCTTGCTGCACTTTTAGCACCCCTTCATTGTATAACCATTTCTTTACTCTTAACATAATGTTTATTCACATTCATGCCTATTGCCTTACTCTTTCAGCAAAAAAAAAAAAAAAAAATTAAAGGTTGCTAGACTGGCTTACATCAACTTATGTTGAGCTGGAGCAGCTACATATGGATCGAAATCTGTCTCGTCACTGTTGAACCAACCAAACTTCAATCCATCTGGTCAGCTCAACATGCCAGTCTTGACCTGCAGACAGGAAAATCCCAAAGAAACTTCAGTTTGGGAGATGCTCTGCTAGCACTACACAGCCAGCCCACTGAGCCCAGTACTACTCCAGTCAGTCCTGACTCCTACCTTTTTTTCACCGGCTGTCCCGGACCCGATCACAGCAGTCAGCAGGCTAGGTTTTCTCCTCCAGGTCCTCCTAGGTTTTCCTCCTGCAGCGTCTGTCACCACTGGCTCCCTCTCTCCTCTCTGGCCTGTGTCACCTGCCGCCGCTGCCAGCTTCTTCTTGCTGCTGCCTGGGCTGCTCTGGTGTGGTTCTCTCCCGTGCTCAGCGCTGCGCTGGGCGGCCGCTGCACTGTCCCTCCCCCAGATAGTCCCTCGCTCTCTCTTCGCACCCACCGCACCGCACGCCTGGCACCCCCTCCACAGTGGGCGGCGACCCGGCGGCTCAGATCGGATTCGCACAGCCAGGGCCGGTGCAAGGATTTTTGCCGCCCTAGGCAAAAAAAATTGCCGCCCCCCCATATGTCCTGCCCACCATGTGACATCACAATGCCCCACCCATATGCTCTGCCATATGGGCCAACACCAGTCTTCACAAAGTTTCTTTTATCTGAAAATACAGTGTGTTTACATTAAAAAGCCTACAGGCACAGGCTATAGACACCAGAACCACTACATTATGCTGTAGTGCTTCTGGTGACTATAGTATCCATTTAATGTGAGGTAAATTAGAGATTAGTGCCACTAATAATATATTGGATTGCCTACTTACCACCAGATGAGGACAAGAGGCTGATGATGGGCTCAGTCTGGCTCCACAGGTCTGGTGTAGAAGAGGCTCTCTGGAGACTGTTTTTAACAGTGCTCACAACAATTAACAAACAGGAAGCAGCTCCATTTTTTAGGGCCCCTTACACAGTTCAAGGTCTGGGCCCCCAGGGGGCATCCACCTACAATGCCCACCCATAAATCCACCTACATGGCCCATCCATGAGTTGGGGATGTTTTATGTGTGCAATTTGTGTAAGGGATGTAGTGTGTGTTTGCGTGTAAGGGATGTATTGTGTGTGTGTGTGTGTGTAAGGGGTGCAAGGTTTGTTTCTGTGTCTGTAAGGGGTGCATTAATTATGTAAGAGAACGTAAGGGATGCATTGTGTGTTTCGGGTGTGTCTGTGTGAGTAGGAATGCATTGTATGTTTCTGTGTGTGTGTGTGTGGGGGTGCATTGTGTATGTGTAGTGTAAAAGAGAGGGTTTGTGGGGTAGGATAGTGACTGAGAGGGGAACAGCTCTTTATTATTTTTTTAAAAATTTATAGTGCTCTCCCCTCCGGTCAATTATTGATTTCCCCTTCCCTTCTGTCCCTCCGTGTTCTCCCTTTCTTGACTTAGTGCTCTCCCTTGGCCCCCTGTCCCTCTGCAGCCCCCCCTTCGTGGTCTTCTCACTCCCCCCTCCCCCCTTAGTGGTCCTCCCTCTCCCAAACCCCTTAGTAGACCTAACCCCTTAGTAGTGGTCCTTACCCTCCTCCCCTCTCAGTAGTCCTCCCTCCTTACCCCCCTTTGGTGGTCCTTCCCCCCTTAGTGGTCCTCCCTCTCCCAAACCCCTAGTGGACCTCCCCACCCCCGTTCCCCCTGTGTTCCTTCGGCCCCCTCCCCTAGTGGTCCTTACTTCCCCCTCCCCTCCCCTAGTGGTCCTTGCTCCCCCCTCCCCTCCCCTAGTGGTCCTTACTCCCCCCTCCCCTCCCCTAGTGGTCCTTATCCCCCCCTCCCTCCCCTAGTGGTCCTTATCCCCCCTCCCTCCCCTAGTGGTCCTTATCCCCCCCTCCCTCCCCTAGTGGTCCTTATCCCCCCTCCCTCCCCTAGTGGTCCTTATCCCCACCCAACCTCCCATAGTGGTCCTTATCCCCCCCTCCCATAGTGGTCCTTAACCCCCCTCCCCTAGTGGTCCTTAACCCCCCCTCCCTCCCCTAGTGGTCCTTATCCCCCCCTCCCTCCCCTAGTGGTCCTTACCCCCCCCCCTCCCCTAGTGGTCCTTACTTCCCCCTCCCCTCCCCTAGTGGTCCCTACCCTCCCCTCCCCTAGTGGTCCTTGCTCCCCCCTCCCCTCCCCTACTGGTCCTTTCCTTCCCCTCCCCTAGTGGTCCTTACTCCCCCCTCCCCTCCCCTAGTGGTCCTTATCCCCCCTCCCTCCCCTAGTGGTCCTTATCCCCCCCTCCCTCCCCTAGTGGTCCTTATCCCCCCCAACCTCCCATAGTGGTCCTTATCCCCCTCCCTCCCATAGTGGTCCTTAACCCCCCCTCCCTCCCATAGTGGTCCTTATCCCCCCTCCCTCCCTCCCCTAGTGGTCCTTATCCCCCCTCCCTCCCTCCCCTAGTGGTCCTTATCCCCCTCCCTCCCCTAGTGGTCCTTATCCCCCTCCCTCCCCTAGTGGTCCTTATCCCCCCTCCCATAGTGGTCCTTATCCCCCCCCAACCTCCCATAGTGGTCCTTAACCCCCCCCCCCTCCCTCCCATAGTGGTCCTTAACCCCCCCCCCCTCCCTCCCATAGTGGTCCTTATCACCCCTCCCTCCCATAGTGGTCCTTAACCCCCCCTCCCTCCCATAGTGGTCCTTAACCCCCCCTCCCTCCCATAGTGGTCCTTAACCCCCCCTCCCTCCCTCCCATAGTGGTCCTTAACCCCCTTCCCTCCCTCCCATAGTGGTCCTTAACCCCCTTCCCTCCCTCCCATAGTGGTCCTTATACCCCCCCTCCCTCCCTCCCCTAGTGGTCCTTATACCCCCCTCCCTCCCCCCTAATGGTCCTTATACCCCCCTCCCCCCCAGTGGTCCTTATACCCCCCCCTAGTGGTCCTTATACCCCCCTCCCCCCTAGTGGTCCTTATACCCCCCTCCCTCCCCCCTAGTGGTCCTTATACCCCCCCAGTGGTCCTTACCCTGCCCATGTAGCGTGGCCGGGCGGCGCGGAACCTCTGTTTCCTGTACCCGGCCGCCGGCGGAATGACATGAGTGAGCATTTCCTGTCATTCCGCCGGCGGCCGGGTACAGGAGACAGAAGTTCCTGTTCCGCGCCGCCCGGCCACGCTACATGGAGAGACCGGCAGGAGGGAGCGATCTGCGCTTCCCTCCTTCCGGTCACTCAAACCCGGCCCCGCCCTCCATGCTGCAGTGCTGCGCCGTCTGGGGCTTGTTAAAGCGCTCAGGCGGTGCAGCATGAGGGGGCGCAGCGGGTGCAGGGATCCGGCGCCCCCCCAGATGTTGCGCCCAGCCCCCCCTGTTCCCCCTACGCTACGCCTCTGCACCTGCCTAATATGATCTCCCAAGTCTGCTATAAAAGGCTACACCCAACTAAAGGGGTTGCCTTTACATTGAGAGATGTTGTGTTCTGCTCCTGGCTCTTACTGAAACTTGTTTATGGTTTGTCTGATACTGACAAGCCATCTGTTCCTGGCTCAAACTGATTCCTCATAAGCTGCTCAACTCTGATTTCCTTTGATCCATCCTGATTCATCCAAACATCCTGCTTTTATTAAAACCGGACTTTGTTTTCTATTATTCCTTATTTGCTTTGGATCTAACCTGCCTGGACTTTACTACTCATCATATTAATTTCAACGCTCCTGGAAAACCCTAAACCACATATCTGGTAACTTCTGTACAAATCCTCCAAACAAAAGAGACTGTCCACCTCAAAGGGAATCTCCAGTGCCAGGAAAACAATCCGCTTTCCTGGCACTGGAGGGTCCCTCTCCCTCCCACCCACCAATCCCCGGTTACTGAAGGGGTGAAAACCCCTTCAGTGACTTACCTGAGGCAGCGGCGATGTCCCTCGCCGCTGTCTCCGCCTCCACGATGCTCCTCCTATCCATTGCGTCGGTCGGTGGGCGAGACTGATCTCGCCCACCGGCCGAGGGGACCTAATGCGCATGTGGGGCAATGCCGCGCATGCGCATTACGTCTCCCCATAGGAAAGCATTGAAAAATCATTTCAATGCTTTCCTATGGGGTTTTGAGCGACGCTGGAGGTCCTCACACAGCGTGAGGACGTCCAGCGACACCCTGTGCTAGAAACCAGGAAGTGCCCTCTAGTGGCTGTCTATTAGACAGCCACTAGAGGTGGAGTTAACCCTGCAAGGTAATTATTGCAGTTTATAAAAAACTGCAATAATTACACTTGCAGGGTTAGGAGTAGTGGGAGTTGGGACCCAGACCACTCCAATGAGCAGAAGTGGTCTGGGTGCCTAGAGTGTCCCTTTAACTTAGAACCAACCCAAATTCCATTATCCTTTTATTATGCTGTTTATTATTGTCTGATAATATTATTTTACTTGTTACCTATTATTTCACTGATGGGTTTCCCTTTCTCCTTTAAATCTGCTTTGGGGCATATTGCCTAAACTTCTATTTTAAACTTCTTCTTCTACTACTACTACATACTTACCTGTAATTCTGTTTCTAGTTTCTGCTTTCACCCTTTGTCTTTATTATTGCTTTTCTCTTTGTATCCTGTTATAATTTGTGTTACCTTTGTTTAAACTATGGCTACTAACTCCAATAAACTACCTGAAGTCAACCCCATCATAAGTTTCCTCTCTGACCTGCTCAGAAACCTGACACATAGGCTTGGAAGTGGGATGATAAAATAAGATGTTCCTTCTTAGATGGGTAAGATATCCTCATATATAAAGAGACAAAAAAAAAGGGAGGGGAATGGGAATACAGCCAATCCTGGTGCATTAACTCTTAAAATGCATGAGTAAATAGAAACATACAGTGGCCTCTCACCTTCTTAGGTGCCCTAGACCTGGCACCTAGTATACCAGCAAATGTATCATTAAAGGAGATTCAGCCCTTCTTTAACAGCAGCAGTGTAGAATACTCCACAGGACAACGTTTCCAGATTAAATGCAATTCATTAAACAAACAAATTAAAATAAATGGTAGAAGCAGAAACTGAAAAACGTATCTACTTAATGTGGAGTCTGAGATGCGTTTTGCCGGTCTGGTTCGGCTTTATCAATCGGTATACTGAGTGCTGCTTCCAGGTTTAAATATCCCACCAAGTCTCTTGATTGGTTATCAACACCCGTGATATTACCAATCATGATCGTTATTTAAGGCTCCAGCTGGTAATCTGACCCGTCTTCATGTACTCTGACTTACTTTATTCCGTGGTCAAACTGCACTTCCGGGTTCATACGGCTGTTGCCTTATGTGATCTCAATGGCAGGATAGTGTGTGATAAAAGTCCGTTGCATCACTTCCTGTTTGCGATGTAATCGTAGTCTTCATGTCCTTTTTGCCAGTTCTTTGCATAGAACAAAAAAAAATAAGATATGAAATATTATATTTAGAGATTTTTATAGACTTAACATTATGACTAAAAACTAATAAAAAAATACATACAAGAAAATAAATGTCAAATAGTATAAAAGTTGTTTATCAATTCGTATAATTATAAAAATATAACTATTAAAATTATGTGGTTACAGGGAGCAGTCGCCATATTCCCTAGCTCCCGGAAAATAGCCTTGAATCCCACGAATATCGCGCACATCGCACCCCAACCAACTGCGAAAATATTGGATAACAACGGAGGGCACCGTACGGAACCCGCCGATGCCGTTCTTTCATACCGCAACACGAAAAACCCGCAGCCGCGGCCCTAAGGCCTACCACGCGGGAAGCAGCGCACTCGAGCTGGATTGGACCCCGGAGGTGTGGGGCAGTCTCTGCGCATTTGATCCGACCCAGAAGGCACCCTCTGCAGTGGAAATGGGGAGGAAGCTGCAGAAACAACCGCCATCCACTCCACAGGCTCACCGGGACATTGGACAGTTACTGAGAACACCAATGCCGGCCCCAGCCCAGACTCACCCGGCGGAGGAAATAGACTCCCACCACCAACAAGCCCCGGCAGAAACTGGGACCTCTACCCCATACCGGGTGGAAGAGGGGACGCCTGCAACAAAGGGGGACATCCAGGACATGTTAACTACCCTCCAACAAAACCTCCGTCACATGTGGGAAGCTGACCTGGCAGCACTCAAAACTGAGGTACAAACGCTGACAGCCCGCACCCAAACGACTGAGACAGACGTCCTAGCCCTGAAACAAGATATGAGCACATTACGTGATCAGGTACAACAGATGCAAGCTAATCAGACCAACATACTAACCCAAGTCGGCATACTAGATGATAGGGGCAGAAGAAAAAACATTAAACTCAGAGGAATCTCAGAGGCAGTACCTTTGGAGGAATTACCACACTATATCAGAAGACTGGCGTCATCCCTGCTCCCAGCACGACAAGTAAAACAATTTTCCTTCGACGGGGTCTACAGGATTACCAAATCCCCGCAAGCCCCCAACGCAGCACCACGTGACGTCATCCTGCGGTGCCATTCACTGACGGACAAAATGGGCCTAATAGCCGCCCTTAAGGGGAAGACACCATACAAGTTCGAAAGTAGCAACATCTCCTTTTTTCAGGACTTGAGCAGATCTACTCTAATATGGCGCAAGGAAATGCAGCCCATTACTAAACTTCTCCAAAAAGCAGGAATACCGTACCGGTGGTCAACCCCCAGATCGCTGCTGGTCACGAAGGAGGGGAAAACTTATAAGGCAACTGACCCGGCGAACGGCCCTACCTTCATGACAGCACTGGGCCTCACTCCACAAGGGTTGCCCATTCCAGGCTCACCTAATACCCAGCAGAGAGACTCTGAGGACTCCCCCTCTCTCACGCATAGAGGAGGACGAGACCCGGAAACCTGAACTCGCCCAAAGGAAATGACACACAGTTTTTAATCTTGTTGTTCCTGGTTTCGCTTTTGTTTTGTATTTTTGTTGTTTTTTTTTTATGATGTGATCTCTCCTCTCAATGCACACACTGTTACCGTGTTTATCATCTCGCAAAATCTCCGCTCGGAGATGCCACACACACTCTCCTCCATAGTCCCAAACAACATGGCGACAGCCCTGCACACCGACTCCAGCACTCCCCCCCCCCCCCCCAATGCCCTGGGGTCAAGGGACACAGTCAAACACGGAGCGCCACACTCCACACCTAGACTTCACCATATAGGGAACACAGGACGATAGCGCACAGACCCAATAGGCGTACCCCTATAAACATACTACATAGAGAGCCACGCTTCGAGCTACAACTCGTCCCCCATATAGACGACACCCTACCAGCTAGGCCACAGGCCACCCTACACTGGCTCAACACATGCAGGAACCAGCCAGACCCTAGCGCCACATAGTGACGCGGGCCTGCTAGACAATTGTACTAGGACACCACTAGCCACGACCACCACGCTCCCACGCACCTGAACCCTCATCCGCAACCCAACAGCCATATGACTAGGAGCACCCGACACTAATGGGAAAACTACACACCCTCTACCACACGGGGAGGGCAGGCAGGGGGCACAAGGTCTCAGGTCCACAAGATCACCAACACCAGGGTACGAGACTGATACCTCACAAACACCTAACCCTAAGTAGACAACACACAGTGGTTGAGCCGCCCTAGCGTAACTTACAGCCTAGCTCACACCTGTACCAAAGTAGGTCAATCGTTATAACCTATCAGTCCATTATACTAAAAATGTGCATACTATGTTTTAACCAATCCACTGTATTGACATGTTTAACATCCAAGTTCGCTCATTGCTGTTGTGGCAAGTAAAGAAATGTCTGTACTAATACTATGGCACTGAAAAATAAAGAATTTAAAAAAAAAAAAAAAAAAAAAAAAAAAAAAAAATTATGTGGTTACAAAAAATGGCAATGTTCAATGTCATCGTTAAGAACATAAGGTTGCATTGTATTCAAATAAAAAATCATTGCATCTCCATTTGGACGATTTTTTTTTATTAAATCATCATACATTTTTTGGATCCCCCAAAAATGCATTTGTCATGGGTCACTATTGTGATACTGTTTGAAATGTGAGGAAACACTGTTTCTCAAACCCTTTTTTTATGTTCCTCACATGTTCTTGAATTCTAATTCTTAATGCCCTTTTTGTTCTCCCAACATAGGTCAATCCACAAGGGCATGTGATGTGATCATATAAATCACCCTAGTGGAGTGGCGCGTGATCATTTGTTTGATCTTAAAAAATGTCTTTTGGGGGTGATTGAATTCTTTTATTCTTTTTTTTTATTATTATTGGAACTCTTGTATGCGCCACATAGGCCACAGCCATAAAAACTGTTAGATTCATAAATATATATATATATATATATATATATATATATATATATATATATATATATATATATTTAATCTTTCTGGGGGGGTATATGGTTATTCACTATGTTATTTTTTAAATTCTGTGCTCCTCTATATGTTATGATGGGTTTGTCAGGGAGTATACCATTAAAAAATACTATAATTTTTTTTAAATCTGCCAATATTTATTTATAATCTTCCTCAATTGTCTATTTTCACAATTAAAATCACAAATAAAATTTAAATGTTGGAAATCTGTATTGTTGATTTTCTTTTTATATTTCATTAATTCACTCCTGTATTTTTCTTTCACTTTATTATACGCTGAGTTTAGTAATTCTTCCCTATATCCTTTTTCTTTGAAATCATGCATTATCTTTTTTGCTTGTTCTTGGAACTTTACATCATCTGTACTGTTCCGTTTCCGTGAGCGTTTTCTTTTTCTTTAATCTCTGCACTTGGTAGCACTTTTTTATTTTTGTTACCACTGTGGTTATTGATTTTTAGGTGTTTATTTATTTATAACTTTAGTAGGGAGAGTTGGTTCAGGTAGACACTAGTGTTTAGACCACGGTGTCAAGGTAACTTTTAGGGTGAATTGAGATATTTATTTATTTTTCTTCATTTTTTTTTTTTTTTTTTTTTTGTGAGGCTTTTCATCTGCGTTTAGACCTGATTACCCGGTCCCTTGTTCTCTGGGGACCCTGTGCCTCTTCTCTCTCCCTAACCTTGTTTACACTACCTTCCTGTCAGTCGGACACTAGGGGAACTGGAACTTAGATGCTAGCTAGTACTCCAGACAATGGATCCCCTGGGCACCGTTTAGTAGATCTCCCTTTTTTCAAGTTATACTTTTTGTTTGCATATCCCTTTTTATCCTTAGATTGATTAAAGGTAGGGCCTCCCTTCCTCATTTTTTATACAGTGGAGCTCTCCTGATGTTGGTTTCCCCTTGTGGGACTCTACACGTCACCTACTCCTATTACCTACATATTTTGGAGGGTTACCCCCTCATTGGAGCTCCCTTTTAGGTGGTTACAGTGGTGCAGCTCATTGTCAGGGTACCTGTGGTCTCTACCTCCGAAAGAGGTAGAGACTTAGCTGTTCCTCCATGCAGACGGTCTGATGGCTCCCTTCCCCGCGGTCTATCCGGTCATGCTAGGCCGGCCGCGAGGGAGTGACTGCCTTTTACAGCATCTAGGCAGGAAGTAGTCATCAGGACACTCCCCCGGAACGACCTGTCAGTCAATTGCTGCAGGACCAATCAGGACGCCTCGGAGGCGTGGTTACTGCTCTGAACAGGGTATTTAACAGAGCTTCTTTCATTAGCTCATTGCCCTGTCGTGGTTCTAGCTTGTTCTAGTCACTCAGTGCTTGTGTATTCTATTATCCCTTTTGGTTTTGACCCGGCTTGTTTACCTTACTCTGCTTATCTCTGTTACCCTTGATTCGGCTTGTCTCTCGCTTACCTGTCTTCTGTTACCCTCGACCTCGGCTTGTCTTTGACCATTCTATACTGTACTACTTACGTTAGTCCGGCCATTCTAAGGTCCGGTATACGTATCTGGCTACTGTCTGTACTCTGCGTGTTGGATCCCTGTCCCGATCCTGACATTACGACAGGGCCAATGGATCCTGCAAGTACAAACAGTCAGCTGGCTGCTCCTGATCCTAGGTTTGAAGCCATGGATCACAGAATGGATCAGATGGCGCTTGCGCTACAGGCTCTATTAGCTTGTGCCAATAACCCACCAGAGGAGATACGTAATACCCCTGTTTCTCCTGTCGGTTCAGGTCTAGAGGTAGCCACAGTGGGTGCTTCTTCTCACATTACCCCCCCAGTACGCTATGGTGGGGCTCCTGAGAAGTGTCGTGGTTTTTTAAACCAAATTAGTATCCACTTTGAATTGCAACCTCGCTCTTATCCTACAGATAGGGCAAAAGTAGGATTCATTATCACCCTACTCATTGAGAAAGCTCTGAGATGGGCCAACCCACTATGGGAGAACGATAATCCATTAGTTTATAACTATAACGCATTTGTAGCTGCTTTTAGAAGAACATTTGACCCTCCAGGTAGAAAGGTTAATGCAGCCAGATTACTGTTGCGCCTGAGACAGGAGAACCAAACACTGGTGGATTATGCACTAGAGTTCAGGTCTCTGGCGGCAGAAATCAAGTGGAATGAGCAGGCGTATATGGATGTATTTTTGAATGGCCTATCTGATGTAATCCTTGATGAGGTTGCTACCAGAGAACTCCCTGAGAATTTAGAGGATTTAATTTCGTTCATCTCTCGTATAGATGAACGTCTAAGAGAGAGACAGAACACTCGAGAGAGGAACCAGAGACCTTCTTTTAGGTTAGCTCCCGCTGTTCCAAGTCCTGACTCCACGATATCTTTGCTTACTGAACCTATGCAGATAGGGCATACCCGCCTCTCTGAGGAGGAAAGACAGCACAGGAGAAAAGAGGGTTTGTGTATGTATTGTGGAGCCAAGGGTCATTTACTCTCGAACTGTTCTAACCGCCCGGGAAACGCTTGCACCTAAGTCTCTCTAGAGGACAGGCCTTGGGTGTTTCTATTTTGTCCTCTACTCCTGATTATAAAGATCACAGGCTTCTGCTACCAGTTTCCTTAACTTGGGGGAAGGAAGTAGTAAGGGCTATGGCATTGATAGATTCCGGTGCTGCTGAGAATTTTATCGACCAAGCCTTTGCTAGTAAGAACAATTTCCCATCCCAGCTAAGGGAGACACCTTTGGTCGTTGAGGCCATAGATGGTAGACCACTACTAGACCCTGTTATCTTTCGTGAGACCATACCCATTAATTTAAATGTTGGTATCCTACACGTGGAGAATTTATCTCTTCTGCTCATTTCGTCTCCTTCCGTTCCCATAGTTCTGGGGTACCCATGGTTGAAAAAACATAACCCTATTATCGATTGGGAGTTAGGAGAGATACTCTCGTGGGGCCAGGGCTGCCAGGATCGGTGTTTGTGCAAGGTTTCTCCATTAGCTAATATTAACATACCGGAGAATCCTACTCAGTCCACAGAAAGACAAATACCAGACCTTTACCTAGACTTAAGGGCAGTGTTTGACAAGAAGAATGCCGATTCTTTGCCTCCACACAGGTCATTTGACTGTAAGATTAAGCTTCTACCCGGCACTATGCCTCCGAGGGGCCATGTATATCCTTTGTCTGTTCAGGAAAACTCGGTTCTAGAGGAGTATATTCGGGAGAATTTAGAAAAGGGATTCATCAGGAGGTCTTCTTCTCCAGCCGGGGCTGGGTTCTTTTTCATTAAGAAGAAGGATGGCACGCTGAGACCTTGTATCGATTACCGAGGCTTGAATAAAATAACTGTCAGAAATGCCTATCCTATCCCACTGATTACCGAGTTATTTGATCGTCTTAAGGGCTCCAAAATCTTCACCAAGTTAGATCTCAGAGGGGCTTACAATTTGGTGAGAATCCAGCAAGGTCACGAGTGGATGACGGCATTCAATACCCGGTATGGCCATTACGAATACACTGTTATGCCATTTGGACTATGCAATGCTCCTGCAGTATTTCAAGATTTGATTAATGAGGTACTTAGGGAGTTTCAGCATGATTGTGTTATCGTTTACCTGGACGACATACTAATACACTCTAAGGAGATTGAGACTCACCATAGACAGGTCAGAAAGGTATTACACAAGCTGCTGCAACATGGTCTATATTGCAAATTGGAGAAGTGCAGTTTTGATCAGTCTCAGGTAGACTTTCTTGGATACGTGATTTCTGGGGAAGGTTTTAAAATGGATCCTGTAAAACTTCAATCTATTTTAGACTGGCCCTTGCCCAAAGGACTCAAGGCTATCCAAAGGTTTATTGGTTTTTCCAACTACTATAGGCGCTTCATTAAAGGATACTCCTCTATCATTGCGCCTATTACCAATATGACCAAACAAGGGGCTGATACTAAGTTCTGGTCTAAGGAGGCTCTGGGTGCTTTCAAGACTCTCAAGGAACTTTTTGCCTCGGCTCCCGTTCTAGTCCATCCTGATACGACTCTGCCTTTCTTGCTCGAGGTCGATGCCTCTGAGACAGCAGTTGGGGCTGTTCTGTCTCAAAGGTTAGGGGTGGATAAACCGTTACACCCTTGTGGTTTCTTCTCTAAGAAATTTTCTGGGCCTGAGAGCAGATATGACATCGGGGAAAGGGAACTGTTAGCAGTCATTAAAGCCTTAAAGGAGTGGAGACATTTGTTGGAGGGGACCCTACACCCTATTACGATTTTGACGGACCACAAAAACTTGTCCTATATTGGGGAGGCTAAGCGCTTATCCTCTAGACAAGCTCGTTGGTCCTTATTCCTGACTCACTTCAATTATGTACTGACTTACAGACCTGGTTCTAAAAACTCTAAAGCCGATGCATTATCTCGCCAATATGAACCTTCTACTGTACCTGAACCAGTTCTTTCTTCTATAGTTCCGAAATGCAATATCATTGCTAATACGAATCTCAGGATTCATTCTCCATTATTGGCCGAGATCATTAAGTTGCAACATCTAGCACCTAAACAGACTCCTGCGGGCCGTCATTTCGTTCCTCCTGCTCTTCAACTGGAACTTTTACAGTGTTTACATAATAGCAAGATGGCGGGACATCCTGGTATTCGCAAGACTTACGCGTTGATCTCTAAGGACTTCTGGTGGCCTGCTTTACGGAGGGATATTGAGGAGTTCATCGCTGCATGTGAAGTTTGTACTAAAACCAAACAACCCCATACGCTTCCATGTGGATTCCTGCAACCCTTGGAGGTTCCAGAAAGACCATGGTCCTGTTTGGCCATGGACTTTATTGTCGATCTACCTATCTCTAAAAGACAGACTGTTATCCTCACCGTGGTTGACAGGTTTACTAAGATGGCACACTTCATTCCCCTGCCTAAACTCCCGTCTTCTCCCGAATTGGCAGAGATATTCGCTAAGGAGATTTTTCGCCTACATGGGATACCCTCTCAAATTGTATCGGACAGAGGCTCCCAATTTGTTTCCCGCTTTTGGAGGTCCTTCTGCTCTCAACTTGGTATTAAATTAAACTTTTCTTCTGCCTATCATCCTCAGTCTAACGGAGCTGCTGAACGTACCAACCAGAAAATTGAACAATATTTACGATGCTTTGTTTCTGAACACCAGGATGATTGGGTCGGTTTGATTCCTTGGGCGGAGTTTGCACACAACAATCTCGTTTGCGATTCTACTCATTCAAGCCCCTTCTTCATGAATTATGGTTTTCATCCGTCTATTCTTCCTTCGGATTCTCCTTCCCAGGGGGTACCGTCGGTTGATGTTCATGTTGCCAATTTGAGGAAGTTGTGGGATCAAACTCGACAAATCCTTGTGCACAACTCTATGTTGGTCAAGAAACACGCTGATAAACGTAGAAGGGCGGCTCCGGTCTTTGTTCCTGGTGATAGGGTATGGCTGAGCACGAGGAACATCCGTTTAAAAGTGCCCTCCATGAAGTTCGCTCCTCGTTATATTGGACCCTACAGGGTGCTGACCCGTATCAATCCAGTTGCGTATCGTTTAGCTCTTCCTAATACCTTACGCATCCCGAACTCGTTTCACGTTTCATTGCTGAAACCACTCATATGTAACAGATTTTCCTCCACAATAGCCCCTCCTCGCTCCGTTCAGGGGGAGGGTCAGGAGGAGTATGAGGTTAACTCTATTATTGATTCTCGAATCTCCCGGGGGAGAGTACAATATCTGGTTGATTGGAAGGGATATGGTCCTGAGGAGAGGAGTTGGGTACCTCAGGAGGATGTTCATGCTCCCCGTCTCCGCAGGGCGTATCACTCTCGCTTCCCATCTCGTCCCGGTTCATTCCGCCCGGTGGGCGTATCTGAGAGGGGGGGTACTGTCAGGGTACCTGTGGTCTCTACCTCCGAAAGAGGTAGAGACTTAGCTGTTCCTCCATGCAGACGGTCTGATGGCTCCCTTCCCCGCGGTCTATCCGGTCATGCTAGGCCGGCCGCGAGGGAGTGACTGCCTTTTACAGCATCTAGGCAGGAAGTAGTCATCAGGACACTCCCCCGGAACGACCTGTCAGTCAATTGCTGCAGGACCAATCAGGACGCCTCGGAGGCGTGGTTACTGCTCTGAACAGGGTATTTAACAGAGCTTCTTTCATTAGCTCATTGCCCTGTCGTGGTTCTAGCTTGTTCTAGTCACTCAGTGCTTGTGTATTCTATTATCCCTTTTGGTTTTGACCCGGCTTGTTTACCTTACTCTGCTTATCTCTGTTACCCTTGATTCGGCTTGTCTCTCGCTTACCTGTCTTCTGTTACCCTCGACCTCGGCTTGTCTTTGACCATTCTATACTGTACTACTTACGTTAGTCCGGCCATTCTAAGGTCCGGTATACGTATCTGGCTACTGTCTGTACTCTGCGTGTTGGATCCCTGTCCCGATCCTGACACTCATGAGCCCTTGACTTGTATCCGGACTCCTGACCTGCACTCTGTTTACTTTATTTCTCCATTTTGTATTTTATACCATTAAAAATACCATATTTTTTTTTAAATCTGCCAATATTTATTTATAATCTTCCTCAATTGTCTATTTTCACAATTAGAATCACAAATAAAATTTAAATGTAGGAAATCTGTATTGTTGATTTTCTTTTTATATTTCATTAATTCACCCCTGTCTTTTTCTTTCACTTTATTATACGCTGAGTTTAGTAATTCTTCCCTATATCCTTTTTCTTTGAAATCATGCATTATCTTTTTTGCTTGTTCTTGGAACTTTACATCATCTGTACTGTTCCGTTTCCGTGAGCGTTTTCTTTTTCTTTAATCTCTGCACTTGGTAGCACTTTTTTATTTTTGTTACCACTGTGGTTATTGATTTTTAGGTGTTTATTTATTTATAACTTTAGTAGGGAGAGTTGGTTCAGGTAGACACTAGTGTTTAGACCACGGTGTCAAGGTAACTTTTAGGGTGAATTGAGATATTTATTTTTTTTTTTTTCATTTTTTTTTTTTGTGAGGCTTTTCATCTGCGTTTAGACCTGATTACCCGGTCCCTTGTTCTCTGGGGACCCTGTGCCTCTTCTCTCTCCCTAACCTTGTTTACACTACCTTCCTGTCAGTCGGACACTAGGGGAACTGGAACTTAGATGCTAGCTAGTACTCCAGACAATGGATCCCCTGGGCACCGTTTAGTAGATCTCCCTTTTTTCAAGTTATACTTTTTGTTTGCATATCCCTTTTTATCCTTAGATTGATTAAAGGTAGGGCCTCCCTTCCTCATTTTTTATACAGTGGAGCTCTCCTGATGTTGGTTTCCCCTTGTGGGACTCTACACGTCACCTACTCCTATTACCTACATATTTTGGAGGGTTACCCCCTCATTGGAGCTCCCTTTTAGGTGGTTACAGTGGTGCAGCTCATGAGCCCTTGACTTGTATCCGGACTCCTGACCTGCACTCTGTTTACTTTATTTCTCCATTTTGTATTTTATACCATTAAAAATACCATATTTTTTTTTAAATCTGCCAATATTTATTTATAATCTTCCTCAATTGTCTATTTTCACAATTAGAATCACAAATAAAATTTAAATGTAGGAAATCTGTATTGTTGATTTTCTTTTTATATTTCATTAATTCACCCCTGTCTTTTTCTTTCACTTTATTATACGCTGAGTTTAGTAATTCTTTCCTATATCCTTTTTCTTTGAAATCATGCATTATCTTTTTTGCTTGTTCTTGGAACTTTACATCATCTGTACTGTTCCGTTTAATGCGTAGTAATTGTGCCTTAGGTGCATTCAACAGCCAAGGGGAGACGTAGCAACTCTTCTCCCCTATATAGCTGTTGACGTCAACCTTTTTGAAGAAAGTGCAAGTTCTTAATTTATTATTTTCTACTTAAATATTAAGATCAAAAAAAATCTGCAGAGTTTTTGCTAAAATTACCTAGTCAGTACGATACCCCAATCATTTGAATTTTGATAAGTTAAAAAGTTATTAAAGATGGTTCGTCCCCCTTCCAAATAAAAAAAATAGTTTGTCTATGTATCGGCGATAGGTCACGAGGTTCGCTGTCCATTCATGGTCACTATGGATAAATAAGTGTTCCCACAGTGCCATGAATAGATTCGCATAACTAGGTGCAAACCTCGCGCCCATCACCATGCCACAGATCTGAAGGAAAAATTGATCACCAAACCAAAAATAGTTATTAGATAAAATCCATTTGATTCCCTCTATAATAAAATCTATCTGTGAATTTAAAAATTGGTTTGACTGTTCTAAAAAAATATCTAGTTGCCTGGCATCCCCTTTCTTGTGAAACAGCCGTATATAGTGAATTAACATCCGCTGTAACTAAATACCATTCCTCAGAAATTTTTTTACATCATTAATTTCTATATCCAATTTAAGTAGAACTTTTCCTCCTCCTAATAATTAGATCCATCATTCCGAAAGAAAAACTCTCCAAGAGATCTGTTCATTCTTGTATGAAGTCCTCCTTTGCCTGGTCAAACGTAGGGCTTTTCATGAATCTTAGACCTCTTTGGGTGATTCTTTATCTATTGTATTTATCTAATGTTGCTATCTCCCACCTTGTTTTAATGTCCCTGCCTAATAATTTCTCAAGTTTGTAACGTGAGTTCCATAATCTTATTTGTAATTCTTGTTCATTATATGTGTCCATATTTCCAATTTTATGATTAAATATGGAATCAATATTATGTATATATTTGGACCTATTTTCAAATAAAGTCATGTTAAATTAAGCAGCACACACAGTTGGACAGTTTGATAAAGATTCCCAAAAAATATAAAAGTGTTCTGTGCTCAAGGCGCTTATGAATACAATAAAGTGCAACAAAGTGTCTAATAATTATATATACAATAATTATCTTGACTGTATAGCTTAAACCTTTCAGGGTAAGTTTTAAAACTTATTTTAGCGCTCACCACTTGGCACTATTAGTTCTTATTAGAACAGATAGTCACCATTTTCTTTAATTTCTCTTAATGTTTTAATTAGTGTTCCTTTATAGAACTAGACATTGTAGAGAAGTGGTACAAACCCTTAACATTGTACCTTTGGTCGTACATATGCATCTATATACATTGCTACAGAAATTATTTATAATTAGGTCAATAAGTTAGAGTAATGTTAGACAAAAGCTGAATTTATCATGGTCTTAGTCAGCATCTATGTGGAACCAGGCTAGCTTACTCATAACCAGCAACCCTGTAGACTGTAAGCTCGTTTGGATTGGAAAATTTAGATTGGAAAATGTTTTTTGTGTGTGTTTTTCCCTTTTTTAATTTGTATTGCTGCTTCCTATCATGGTGAAAAGACATCAAGTCCCAAATTAAAAGGACCCAACTGGTAAATCTCCACTGGTTATTATTATTATTATTATTATTATCACCATGTTTATAGCTCCAACAGATTCCGTAGCGATTTACAATATTATGAGAGGGGGGATGTAACTAACTATAAATAGGACAATTACAAGAAAACTTACAGGAACGATAGGTTGAAGAGGACCCTGCTTAAACAAGCTTACAGTCTACAGGGTTGCTGGTTATTAGTAAGCTAACCTGGTTCCACATAGATACTGACTAAGACCATGATAAATTCAGCTTGTGTCTAGCATTACTCTAACTTGCATAAGTAAGACATCAAGGGAGCTGTAGGGAAACAGGTAATGCAGTTCTTTGGGAACATTTAATATTATTATGGCCATATATTAAAGTGTCACTGTATACATATAGTGAATGTGCAGGTGAAAGATGGAATTTAATTTAGAAGTTAAATTACCTGGTAGAAATTAATTGAGATGTATCTCCTTTTATACTATATTTTGGATACATTCGTTCCCATTTTCACACAACACTGTCTAAAATTATTACATATAAAGTAGTAACATAAATCTTTCTTGCACAGAAATGTTACAAGTGAGATAAATAAATAGAAAATAAGCATTTTTGGACCTTACCGTCTCATAATATTATACTGTTCACATGAAATGTTTGCAGAAGATTTCATTGTTCACATGTGTGAAATATCTGTTAGTCTTTTGGAATTGATGAGACCACGGTTATAGATGCAAGGCACTGCATTATTAATTAGGCAGAATAGAATATGAAGCACAGACACAAGATACATATATAAATGGTATACAAGAAAGATATGCCAAAGACAGGTATCAGTCCAGATATAGCAAAGGTAATAATTGAGGGGATTATCCGGTAAATGATGCGCAGGTTAGCAAATCCAATGTGCGGGGCCTGATGCATAGGTAATTGGGCAAAGAGATAAACATTAACAGGTAAACAACCTAATGCAAAGACGCTGTGAAACCAATATGCTGACTGTATATATGGAGTTCTTGTACAGGGTTGGCTCTGGTGCATCTTGTAATTTCTTTATACATTGAATATCAATAAAGTTTTTTCCTTTTTTTTTTTTTTTTTAATTCAAATCCATAAAGTAATACAGGTGCTGTCATCCTTGTGTACACTTGACATATGCTTGACAACCTGTTAAACACACAATCTTGCCATAAAATAAAGTACGTTTCTAATCTGACTGACATTTTCAAAGCTTAGCTAATGATTTCTCTTTCATTATCTCCAGCTATCAGCGTTCAATATTCCAAGTGACTTCCTGGAACTGTTGCCTCTTTAAAATTCCCATGCAAACATCAATAAAGTGTAATCAAATGAGTTCTGAATGATTCTTGTTAGATACCACAGAGTGAGCTTATTTATGTTAAGAATCCACATCTCTGTTTGTAAGCGCTGCTCATCAGGCAACGCTCAGTATGAGGTAAGTGATAGATAAGTCTGAGAATAGGCTATACCTGTCTAGGAAAGCTATGTGGTGGGAAGGTGAGAGAGTGAAATGGACTGTTGTAGCCACTAATTATGGTATTGATTTAATATTTTTAGTTAAGGTTTCCAAATGATTTAAAATTATTCGATAAACTTTTTTTTTTTGTAAAAATTGAAAATATTTAAATATCAAAATCAAAATATCAAACCTATGTTAAGAGAGACAGGTTAGGCATATTTTGTCAACAAATTGAAACAGTGAAAATTACCCAGAGAGACAACAATCTTCCCTTAAGTAACTTGTTTTAAGCATCTTTTTTTTAAGGCCTAATGGCTCGAAGGTAGTCTGAAGGAAGGAGACTGTTCTCAAAGGAAACTGTCCTTAAGAAATCATCCACATGGGTATTATAAAACGAAGAGCACTATATGAGCCGAGTGACCAAGAAGAGATGTTTTTATGAATTATCGGATAAATGTTATGGGGGGAGTTGCTAAGAGCTTTATAGGTAAGTATAGAATTTACTTGGACCCTAATGGAGACAGAAAGCCAATGTGAGGATTGGCTACAGCTCATAAAATAAGTCTGGCAGACGCATTATAGACTATTTAGGGGCAGTATAAGCTTACTGGAGATTCCAATTAGGAAATAATTATGAATTAAGGCAATGTAGAAAATAGGTACCTAAAAAAATGTACATAAATAAAGGGCCAAATGCAACTAGTGATTTTAAGGTACCAATGGCATTATTTGAAGATGCCAATAACACATTTTGTTTTAAAAGGAAGCAGGATTCAGTTATGAAAATGATAGAGGGGATTTTTAAACGTATCACTGACACTTTCCCTTTTAATTTTCTGTGATTTTATTTGGTTCATTGTTTTGCACTATTTATTAAATCTTTTCGATTTGTTCACATTTCTTTCTTTCTTTTTTTTTTTTTGCACACTGTCTTTATTGAACATGTTCACATTTTTCATAGTAAAATTGTGAATATTTCTTTCCACCACTATTATTTGGCAGCCTTTTAAAAAATAAATTTCTGGGAAAACTGTTGAAAGTTATTATGAAGAAAACTTTACTTAGATTGCTAGTGTTTCTGAGAAATTAGAGTTTGAATTTGCTTGAAACCAAGTGGCTAAGATACTGATAGTCACAAGAGGCTGTTTCTTCTCAAGACCTTCGGAAACTGAAGGGTCTTCACATTTGCGTTGTCATGAACAGCATCACAAACATGTACTATGCTTCTCAGTGAGAAGCATCAGATTCAATGCTTCCCTTTGAGAATCATTAGATTGGGCAATGCACCTTATGTCCATATTGCTTCTATTGAAATGGGAAAAATTCAGCACAATTGATGACTTAATCAAAGTCACTTTTTTTTTTTTTTTTTTTTAAAGAGGGTGGGAGGTAATCTAATCTTTGATAGGGAGACTCTAATGTTAAACATACATATTTATTTTTTAATATTAGAGGGTTTCTTTAAAATAAAAAGACATTTTAAATACTTCAGAAAAACAACATTGTTGCTGTTTACTATTGTGAATGCCAATTTGGTTACTATATATATTTCATGAATAAATATACAAAGTATTGCTTTGGCTAACACGTTTTCCATTTGTACTCATATTCTTTCTTCAATTTAAAGCAGGAACTAAGTGCCAGGGGATCGGTGAGGGAGATGTTTGATCTCCTCACCAGCCTGAGAAGGCTTACAGCAAAGCTGGCTCTGCATGGGCCGGCAGGGGAGACAAAAGGATCTTCCCTGCTGACCTTGGCCCATGGCCATCGAGGCCCATCGGACGTTTTCTGCAGAACCCACCACTGCTCACCAAAAAATTCCCAAACGGACCACTAGTGGGCGGTAGGGACCAGGTTGACTACCCCTGATTTAAAGGATAGTGTAAGGAATAGAAAGTTGTGCCATACAGTGGTGTATCCTGGTTTTGTGCTGCCCTAGGCAGGACAAAACTCAGGCTGGGCTGATTGGCTGCTGGGCAGGCGGGCGGGCGGGCAGCCGGGAGGGAGCACTTTCCGATTACGTCTGCGATGCGCGAGGGAGCTGAGCAGACAGCTCAGAGGAAAGTGCTCCCTCGCCGCCCGCCCAGCAGCTTGCCTGGAATGTCCGTTAGCCTCAAGGCTAACAAGACATTTGCCCTGGGCATTTCGGGGCAGTTTTTTTGCCGTCCCCTGGAAAATGCCGCCTAAGGCAAATGCCTTGTTTGCCTTGCAGCTAAAACGTCCCTGGTGCCATACACTATGCATATAGTTTGCTGCAATGCTTTCCTGTGGGGATTTTACTGACGCTGGATTAAAATTGACAGCTTCTAGAGACTGTCTTAGTCCTGCAATGTACATTTCTTTAAAACTACAATGATTTCATTGCAAGACTAAGCGAGACTGGGACACAGCACCCAGACCAGGTCAATGAACTGAAGTTGTCTGGATGCCTGTAGTGTCCCTTTAAGGTACAAGAAACCTTGAGAGGTTCATGTTTTGGGGGAGAAAAAAAAAGGACATTTTACTTATAACACTATGGTTTGGCACGTTCATACATGTATAATATACATTGCCTATCCCATACATCTACCAAAAATAAACTCAAATTGGAAAAAAATATAGACTACAATGCAAATGCTTCTGATTTCTGACTGCAGGCTGTTCTATTACAACAGCAATTAATTCCCTGTTTCTTAGTTTAAGTGAGGTTTCCCATTAACACTTTCTAATTGATATTGTGACAGGGAGGCAGAGATGCTCACATTCACAGAAGGTTTTTTACATAGCTGGTGATTCAAACTTGCATTGAGGGGCTCCACTGTAAACAACCTGCGTTGGTGGGATGCTATGGTAAGTTTACATTGATACTGATAAATTAACTGCATGAAATTTGCCAGGCAGCTTTTATCTCTGAATGTAATACTTTTCAGATAGCAATTACATCAAGACATTGATATTAAATGATTATTTAGACAGGTGTCAAAAGGAGAAGGGATATGAAGGAGCAAATGTTCCCCATAGCATGGCTGCCATCAGGGGGTTACAACCATGATGGTTGTCACGGGCCCGGCCGCTTGTGCCCCACATGTAGCAGTGGAACTGCTTGGTGTGCCCTATATTTTCAGGGGCCCAGTCAGTGCTGCGTCCGTGTAACAGCGCGACCGGACCCCTTTAAAAAATAGCAGCCGCAAGTAGTGCTGGGAGAAAGTGACAGCTGGTCCCTTTCTCCCAGCTCCCACCACACGAGAGGAGAGAGAGAGAGGCTGCGAGGATGGGAGAACCAGCCAACTCCCATCATCCCCAGCCACCCTCCTGCAAAGAAAAGGTAAGAAAAATTTGGTATGTATGTGTGTATGTCAGTATGTATATGTATGTATATGTATGTATCTGTATGTCAATATGTATGTATGTATTTGTATGTATGCATGTATGTATGTATGCATCTGTATGTATGTATGTCACTATGTATGTCTGTTTCAGTATTTGTGTGTATCTGTGTCCTTTTTTTATCAATGTGTGTGTTTGTGTCTATCCCTGTGGGTGGGATTTAGAGGCAAGATTTGGGGGTGGGCTCCTTGGATGCAGGCTCCCGGGGAACCAGACCGTGAGCAGTGTTAGGGGCCCAAAAACGTCTGATGGCGGCCCTGCCCCATAGAACTGCATTGATTCAATGCATCTCTATAAGGAAATGCTGATTGGCGCAGTGGAGCATTTTGCTGTGTATGCGCAATAGCCTCCTTATGATTTTCAATGGGAAAGCATTCTATTGGCTATGAACATCAAGATTTATTATTTCAGCCATGGAAATGGAGTCATCTGTGGCAAGACCAGTGCTTCGAGACCAGCACGGTGTGGGATAAAATGTAAGTAAAAACTTACATGTGATCGAACAGTCACTTAAACAGATACACATATTATAATTTTTTCAAATTATTTTAACTCAAGTCCACCCAGCCTCCCTACCTTTAGAGAGCTGGAGTGGATCCTTTCCCTGGGGTCCAGTGGAGCTGCTATGATGCTGTCATCTTCAAGGTCTTCTCGTTCTGCTCCCTCACACACTGTTTAGTGCTGCCAGGGCTAAGCTTCCAGCATCACTGCAGGGCATGCAAGGGAGCAGAGCATGAAGAGCAGGAAGATTACATCTCCCTCAGCCGGCCACCTCCATTCTTTATCAGCCAGCTGCCCACCTTGGATGGACGGGTTGACAAACACCCAAGACAAAAATCCGAATAACCAGGATAATCCGACATCTGAGATTTGTCCAATCCTGCCTTACTGGTAAAAAGCAGTGATATTGTAATTGTATTCTTTAAAGGGAACCCTTGTCAATTGACTCACATATATCTTCACATTTTTAATCGTTTATTGTGAATGGGTTATACAATTAAAGTGTCTCTGCCCCATCTGAAGATATCATCTTATTAAATAGTCATGTTGACTGCATTGGACTCTCATTGAAATTCCAATGCATTTCAAAGATAACATAAAACAAAGTAGGGATTACATTGTTTTATGGTAAAGCCTGAGGTTAAGAAAAGTTGAAAAATGAAAAGCTCCAGTGTCAACTTTTGTCCAGTTCCAACAGCCATCTTAATTGACAGATGTGGGATTCCGGCATCGTCTCACTCACCATAAGATATGATCTATGGAGGCTTCCACTGTCTGCACCGGCGAGTGGAGGGGGAAGGTTAACTGGGCTGGGGCAGCTGTCCCATTTGCCCCACATTACAAATGGCTCTGATGGTAACATTTGCACAAGTTGTTGCAGCATGAAAAGGATATGATAAAAAAAAATTAAAAAAAAAAATTTCAGATAAATTCTGATTTTCTTTGCGGCGTCTGTCCAGTTGAAATAAAGACCCAATTGAAACTCACTCAGAGCCTGAATTTCAGAATCCGTACATTGTTTAATAGCATGAGATATGTCTTGATTTTGCAGTGCAAATATGCAACTGGATGGTTTTGCTCCATTCAGTATGTGGCTATTCAAACTTGTGAATAACCTTACCAATCTCACAATAAGATCAATAATAAAATGTCTGAGCATCTCCTATCTCCCACACAAGGTTGTTTCAATTGCCTCTGTCAGCAGCTGCTGGCTAGATACAGCAGAAACTGCTTAACCTAGTACCCCACTTTAATCAACGACCCAGGCTTGACAAACATATTTTTCTTAGCAAAGAAAGTCCTTATTTTTGTGGAGTATGTTATCTCCAGTTGATGTAATGTTTGCTAAGGAAATGCACAATTAACTCTATAAAAATACTTTTTTTTACATCAAACTCCAGATCAGTTTTCTGTTTCAGTTTTATTCTGCACAAGCAGGTCCATGGTTCTTATTTTTTTTAATCTTTATTGAATATTATTATATTATTAGCTCGGTCAAGCTCTTCCTGAGTCTGGAAACTACCTGCTGTTTGCTAGAGGGCCAGCGATGCGGCCTATCTATAGCCAAATAATCAACTCAAGTGCTGCCTGGGTCACGTTTCCCACGTTTTCCCACAAATACACACACCAATCAAGCCATAAGACTTGCTTTTCCCACAGAAATCTTACTTTAACAGTGCTCTCACTACTGCAAGGGATTCTGGGTAAGAGTATGCAAATGAGCTCAACAAAGAACCACATTGGTGTGTGTGTTTGTGTTTAGCAATGTATTAACCCTTTAAGACCGGAGGGCGTGCTATTACGTCCTTTTTAAAACGGCTCTAAACGCCGCAGGGCGTAATAGTACGTCCTCCGGTTTTTCCTTACTTACCCGGTCGCCGGCGGTCCCACGCCGACGATCGCGGTTGGGGGGACTCCCAGGGAGCCACCCCACGGCAGATCTACCTCCTCCGGTCATGTGAGAGTGAGGTCCTTGTGAGGACCTCACAATCACATGGCCGGGATAGCTGGCTTCTGTATTGCCAGCAAGGGGACTAACTGTAATGACAGTTGGTTCCCCTGCTGGCTGAAAATAAAATAAAATAATGTTAAAAGTGTAAAAAAAAATATATATATATATACTTAGATTATATATATATATATATACACACACACATACACACACTGTCTAGGTGTATTTTAATATATATATTTATTAATATCAAATTACACGTAGACTGATACTGGTTAAATATATATAATTATTGTTATATATATATTTATATATAATATAAAAAAATAATATATATATATATATATATATATCTATATACATAAATATATACGTATATATCACTATATATATATATATATATACATATGTATGTGTATATATATATATATATATATATATATATATATATATATATATATATATATTTTTTTTTTTTGTGTTAAGGGCTCATGATAGTACAGAAGATACAAACACTGATAAGTGTAGGATGGTATTAAAAGAGCAAGTCGGTTGTGGTGTGCCGGAACCGACGATGAGGTAGGCCTGTAAATAAAGAGGGCCCACCAAGAAGAAATGTAAAGAGAAAATGAGTTAATAATGAGGAGTGGGTGGGAGGGTGATGCAGCGCTGACCTCGAACGATATGGAGCCAGGTAAGGGGTGTCCCTTAAGTAGGGAAGAGGTGTGTCATACGCCCCTCCCACAATTACAGGCCAAAAGGCCTTAATACTTGTGTTAAGGGCTCATGATAGTACAGAAGATACAAACACTGATAAGTGTAGGATGGTATTAGAAGAGCAAGTCGGTTGTGGTGTGCCGGAACCGACGATGAGGTAGGCCTGTAAATAAAGAGGGCAAAAGTAGAAAATCAAATGTATTACATACCAGCAATATACATACTTTAACCAGACATGTCTTGAAAGGCATTTCTTACTTCTTGTACCGGGTTAGGTATGTATCTAGAGTAAGCCGATGATTTCCAGCGCCCTAGTGACTTGATAACATGAACTGGAATGTTTGCACTGGATGCTGTGGAGGCCGCTCCTATGCGGAAGGAGTGGCCCGAATAGTTAGCTGATTTGAGGCCCAGCTGTGTAAGTAAAGGTGGTGGTAGTGAGTACCGAACCTTGTAGACTGAAAGTGGTTGAGATGGTGGTTCGTTGTTATGCTGGGTATATGAGTCCAGTAGTTTGACGGGGCTCCACCTGTTGTGAGTAGGATAGTACTTAACCTCTACTGAAAGTGCATGTTGACTGGTTTTGGAGTGAGGCAGAGTCAAGATATAATAGTCCATGTGTTTTGTTAAGTGTGAATGAAGTAGGATGTGAGTGGACTGTGTTGTGCTGATGGCGGTAAATTCTCTTGGTCTCAAGAAACCATAAACAAGGCTACGTATATGGCGGTTTTAACGATGAGGTTTGTGTTGTTGGCAAAGGGTTTAAATCTAGTGAATTGTATAAGTCTTTAAAAATATGGAAATCTATGGGTAGCCTCTGGGCCGTACGTGGGGGTTCGGATCTCTGAATACCCCTAAGGATGTTCTTAATTGGTAGGAGGACACTTGATTTGTCTGGTTGTAAAGTTAGCATGTGATGTTGGATGCCTGTCAGATATGGTTTGATTGTGTTGTATGATAGTTTGAGTTTGAGGTGGCAAAAAGAAGCAAAGCCCAACCAGGATGTCACGATGAAAGGTT
Source organism: Pelobates fuscus (assembly GCF_036172605.1). NCBI lineage: Eukaryota > Metazoa > Chordata > Amphibia > Anura > Pelobatidae > Pelobates > Pelobates fuscus. Next base: position 135,138,045 of record NC_086323.1, on the reverse strand, counting down.
GTAAGATGCTGTGTTCAGAAAGGAATCTTTAAATCAAATGAAAGCTCTATCGTAAGTTTCCCGGGTATTAGTAGACAGTGCTAATTGGGACAATGTTCTGCTATGTTGCATAATAGCATCTAGTCCATTACTAGATGGTGGAATAGTGGGGTGTTCGTGGCTGTGAGTGCGGCTGACGGGAGTATTTGACGAAAAGCCTGGAAATTAAAGCGAGACAAATTGTCAGCAGCAGTGTTACATACACCTGGAACATGAATACAAAACAAGAGAAAATTATGATATGCAGCCAGCCAAGTGAGTTTCCTCAAGAATCTCATAATAGTCAGTGATTTGGATCGGCCTTGTTTATAATGTGACAAGTTACTTGGTTGTCTGAGTAGCAACGTACAGACGAACCTGCCCATAAATGCACCCATGCCACGACAACCGTCACGATGGGATATATCTCAAACAGAGCTGAGGTAGTGGAAAAACCCTCCAGGTCCTGAACTTCTGAAGGCCAGCTTCCCAAAGCCATTCGTTCCTGAAAAATTGCTGCAAAACCTGTGGTAGACGCCGCGTCTGACCAAATGGTAGGTGAGGAGTCAGACAATTTTGGAAGGAACATGCTTTTACCATTCAAGGTGGTTAAAAATTTTCTCCACATAATTACGCCTGCCGTGGCTTGGGTATCCAGGGGTGACCTGTGTCCATCATGTCTAAAAGTGGGAAACATGTAAAGGAGTTGTGAGATGAAAGCCCGGCCTTGAGGTATGATGCGAATGGCAAAATTCAGTGACCCAAGCAGAGACTAATTCTTGCGGTTGCAAGTACCGAGTTGTATGTAGAGATTATGTTGATCAGAATGTTTTCTACCTTGGGCGTGGCAGGCTAGCTTGCATGGTGGCTGAGTCTAGTATGATACCCAGGAATGTGATGAAGGTATCTGGTCCTTCAGTCTTGGTGGAGGAGACTGGGACACCCATCTGTTCGAATAGACTGATGGTTTCTTTTAGGCTACTGGGAGGGGAAATATTCTCCTCGACCAGTAAGAAATCATCCAGATAATGTATAACTGTAGGGCATCTGGCTATATTTAATAAAACCAGCATAGGGTTTCGGCGAATACGTCGAAAATGGCCGGACTACTTTGGAACCTAAATGTTAAACGTGAGCAAAATAGTAGTTCCCTGCCCACTTGATACCATGCAGGTGACACAGTGTAGGGTGGATAGGCAGTAACTTGAAAGCATTGTGATATCAGTCTTACTGAGCCATGCTCCGGCCCCTGCCTGCATGATAGCCGTAATGGCGTGATCTATGGTGGAATATTGCAGTGAAAATTCCTCAGAGGGTATGAGGGAGTTCAGACTAGGAGTGGCAGAGGTGTTGTAGATCAATGATAAGTCTCTGTTTGTGAGAAGATTTCCCTGTGACAATACCGATGGGGTTTGTCCGCCATGTGGTGAACGGAGGGGACTGGAAGGGCCCCCATAGGAAGTCCTCTGCCACTTCCTGGCTATGAGTGTCTCCACCGCTGTAGGGTTTGTTGTGCGGATTGTAAATTAGGACATTCCAGGATTCCGGAAGGCATGTGTATGAGGCCTGTGTGAATCCTTCTGATAGACCCGAGATAATGAATTCCACCAAATGTCTAGATGGATGATGTGGCAGTAATGTCGTAAGTACAGAAATGTTTATTGATGTTAAGTATAGTTTTGGGATACATTTTATTTGGACACAGATTTAGCATGTGCCCTGAAACAGATGGCTGGAGAAAGTGATTGCAACTCAACCAGTGCTGGAGGGGTCGCAGTGGCCGACCCAGCCATGGTAAGGGGTGTAGTGACCGATTCCCCAGGGGTGATACTGGCAGGCTAACTAGGCCTGAAAGGCGAAAAATTAATCTTGTTTTGTGACAGGTGAGGCCCTGCTAGTTGCCAAGTGGCTATGAGAGGCTCTGTCTATGAGTTGGCGCGAGGGGTTATTGAGGCCACCCGTCGTAGTGGCAGGAATCGTAGGCCTCTCGGTGATAGTAAAAGAAAACAGGGGGAGGGAGTGACAGGTGAGGCCCTCTCTATAATATTGCGAGGCGGCTAACTCACGTGTGGCCCGATGGCGTTTGCCTCCGAAACGTTGAGGCGGGGTGTTGGCCTCGCGGACCACTAAACGATAGGCAGAAATGCCAAGAAGGGAGGTACCTATTTGGGCCTATACCCCTAACTTGCCAGTACTCTATGGCCTAGAAGAATGAAACGTATGTGAACTACAACATGAGCAGGCTTACGTACCTGGTAGTATGTATGAAGTTTTGAGATTCGACAGGTATGAAAACCTGGATAAACCTAAAAAGGGATAGAGTGAGAATGGATCCTGTGAGACCTGTGTAATCTGTATAGGCTGGGATTAGGGCTTCTAGCAGTATGTGTGGGAGGTGTAAAATCTATGAGTATGATAGTGACATGACTGCCCATGCCTGGTGACAAGCGTTACGCTGAGTCCGATACCTGGCAGCAGGGGATTGGCCGTGTAATGTGTATATATGGAAGGTGATCAGATGATATGCATGTCACTAAACTGATCTGGGAATGCAAGGGACTTTTTAATGTGAAGTGACAATATGCAGAATCATAAATGTTGCTGTAAAGTGACGTATGAATGTATGAACCAGAACGTGTGATTCAAAAACCGAAAGTCTTGTGAGACGTATATGCAGTGTTCTTGAATACTCGGGTTACGTCGTCTGAGTGTGTCAAGAAAAGACCTGAGTTTGTAAATGCCATGTGAAATTATGTGAAATGACAATCTATGCAGAAAATGTTGTAACGTGACGTATGAGTGGTTGAACCAATGCGTGTGATTCAACCCGAAACCCTCTGTGGAAGGTAGGACCGTGTTCTTATATACTCGTGGTATATCGTATGAGTATGATAAGAAATGGCCTGAATAGTTAGTGCCATGTAATCGTAATGTACATGGTTGTAATAACATCATATCTCCATTATACTCTTTAAAATAGGACCGTGTGTCCTTGAACTCGTGGTATGTCGTACGAGCATGACAGAAAAAGGAGCCGTAATGTAGGCTAACCATAACTGTAATATACATGTAATATCTGCATTGTAAAATAAAATAACTATTATTATTAAAACCATATATATATATATATATATAATAAGCAAACTGAAACAAAATAGACAACCTAAGATCGTGTAAAATAAGTATTTGAAAGTTTAACCGATTACTGTGCAGGAAACGTATGATTGGTTGGATCAGTACGTGTGATTCAACCCGAGTATGCATGAAAAGGAATTAAATCCTTGTGTCATGGTTAACAGCAAAGAACTGAGGCCTGTAACGTAGGCTGATTTAATTGTAATGAAATGGATAATTATAAAAAAAAAACTCCAGTAAGCGTGGGAGTCCAATGTCTATACAGAAATGTTAGCTGGTTTCATACCCTTGATGTAATAAGTGATACCTTAAAAATAGCATGAAAATGGTCTGTCTATTTAACCAGGCAACTTTTTAACCAAATGTAAATACATGAAATGATGAAATGTAACTCACGAAAAAGATCTATGTGAATACATAGCAGAATAACCGAATCTTAGTATGAAGGGAAACAGAAGTTAGCATGAATAGCTTAACCGTATGCATTTTAATGCGAACAGCAATCGTGCATAGAATATACTATGAATAAGTGCCGACCAGAAAACACAAACCGAAATGACAATCGTTTAAATGAAGCAAGGTTGGTTTTTACATGAAATGCAATAATGTCTGAGAAGCCTGTAGTACACTGAATGACCGGTAGGGGTCAGTGTGTAGGCGAAAATGCAGTGGTTCGATGGTTTGTACATGAAATGCAATAATGTCTGAGAAGCCTGTAGTACACCGAATAACCGGTAGGGGTCAGTGTGTAGGCGAAAATGCAGTGGTTTGTTGGTTTGTACATGAAATGCGATAATGTCTAAGAAGCCTGTAGTACACCCAAAGACCGGTAGGGGGTTTAAACGAATGATATGCATGAACATGCAATGGTTTTAGAACAGACTTAGACAAAATGCAGCCGTAAAGTGAGGACCTGACCCGTGCATGGTGCCGTGGGACTGATGCCTGGCATAACGGGTAGGTTGACTTACAGTTTGTGAGTCACTTGGACACCATCCACGGCGATGGATTGAAGAAAGAAGGTGGTAGGCCGGAAAAGCCTGTGGCTGGATTCCTGACACAGCTCTGCTTAAAAAACCTCATGGAGTAATCAGGTAAAATGGCGTCTGGATGACCCGGAAGTGGAAATGATGCAGCGCTGACCTCGAACGATATGGAGCCAGGTAAGGGGTGTCCCTTAAGTAGGGAAGAGGTGTGTCATACGCCCCTCCCACAATTACAGGCCAAAAGGCCTTAATACATACATATATTAATTCTACACATATATTTATGTAATAATTTTACATAATTAGGTATCCTAATTAATTACAATTAGCTGGACCTGCCTGACAACCCATGCCGAAAGTATAGGGAATTTAATTTGCTAGCACTATATTTAACCCTATAACTTTCCAAGACACCATAAAACCTGTACATGGGGTTACTGTTTTACTCGGGAGACTTCGCTGAACACAAATATTAGTGTTTCAAAACAGTAAAATGTATTACAACGATGATATCGCCAGTAAAAGTGATGTTTTTTGCATTTTTCACGCACAAACAGCACTTACACGGACAATATTATTGCTGCAATACTTTTTACTATTTTGAAACACAAATATTTGTGTTCAGCGAAGTCTCCCGAGTACAACAGTACCCCTCATGTGCAGGTTTTATGGTGTTTTCAAAAATTACAGCGTCAAATATAAGGCTTGTGTTTCATTTTTTTCACATTAAAATTCGCCAGATTGGTTACGTTGCCTTTATGACCCTATGGTAGCCCAAGAATGAAAATTACCCCTATGATGGCATACTATTTGCAATAGTAAACAACCCAAGGTATTGCAAATTGAGTATGTCCAGTCTTTTTTAGTAGCCACTTAGTCACAAACACTGGGCAAAATTGGCGTTTTTTGCATTTTTCACACACAAACAAATATGAACGCTAACTTTGGCCAGTGTGTGTGACCAAATGGCTACTAAAAAAGACTGGACATACCCCATTTGCAATACCTGGGGTTGTCTACTATTGCAAATGGTATGCCATTATGGGTGTAAATTTCATTCCTGGGCTACTATACAGTCTCAAAGGCAACGTAACCAATCTGGCGAATTTCAATTTCAAATGTAACACGCTATATTTGACCCTGTAACTTCCAAAAACTCCATAAAACCTGTACATAGGGGGTACTGTTTTACACATGAGACATCGCTGAATACAAATACCGTATATACTCGAGTATAAGCCGACCCGAATATAAGCCGAGGCCCCTAATTTTACCCCAAAAAACTGGGAAAACTTATTGACTCGAGTATAAGACTAGGGTGAGAAATGCAGCAGCTACTGGTAAATTTCTAAATAAAATTAGATCCTAAAAAAAATATATTAATTGAATATTTATTTACAGTGTGTGTATAATGAATGCAGTGTGTGTGTATGAATGCAGTGTGAGTGTATGAATGCAGTGTGAGTGTATGAGTGCAGCGTGTGTGTATGAATGCAGCGTGTGTGTATGAATGCAGCGTGAATGTATGAGTGCAGCGTGTGAGCGTATGAGTGCAGCGTGTGAGCGTATGAGTGCAGCGTGTGTGCGTATGAGTGCAGCGTGTGTGTGTATGAGTGCAGCGTGTGTGTGTATGAGTGCAGTGCGTGTGTGTATGAGTGCAGTGTGTGTGTGTGTGTGTGTGTTGCAGAGCCTTGGTGGGGGATGGGCAATTTTGTTTTTTATTATTATTTTAATATTTTTTTTATTATTTATTATTTTTATTTATTTAATTTAATTTTTTATTATTTTTGTATTATTATTTAATTTCTTTTTTTATTATTACTAATTTTTTTTTTTCGTCCCCCCTCCCTGCTTGAAACATGGCAGGGAGGGGGGCTCTCCTTCCCTGGTGGTCCAGCATTGGCAGTTCAGTGGGGGGCTGTGGGGGCTGTAAGAGCGTTTACTTACCTCTCCTGCAGCTCCTGTCAGCTCTCTCCTCCTCCGCGCCGTCCGTGCAGCTCCCTCTGTCAGCTCCCAGTGTAAGTCTCGCGAGAGCCGCGGCTCTCGCGAGACTTACACTGGGAGCTGACCGAGGTGCTGAACGGACGGCGCGGAGGAGGAGGAAGCTGACAGGAGCTGCAGGACAGGTAAGTAAATTCTCTTACAGCCCCCACAGCCCCAGTCTGTATTATGGCAATGCAAATTGCCATAATACAGACTATTGACTCGAGTATAAGTCGAGTTGGGGTTTTTTAGCACAAAAAATGTGCTAAAAAACTCGGCTTATACTCGAGTATATACGGTATGTGTATTGTATTGCAGTAAAAGCAAACAGTATTTTGACATCCACAGTTAAAATGTCTCGTAGAACTAAAAAAATTAAAAAAAAATCTTATTTTCTCCTTTTTTTATATTTTTTTTAATATTAAATTATGTTCCATACCTAAATATTTGATGTTAAATGAAATCCCTGTTTCCCCTTAATAAAATGATATATAATAAGGGGGGTGCATTTAATATGACAGCGGTGAATTACGGTTGGACAGACATATAGCGCAAATGCCAGGTTTTGTTTAAGTTTTGTTCTGTTCACAACTTGTACATTTGGCTGCGGTCTTAAGGGGTTAACTATCCACTTACTTCAGGTGGAAGGGGTTTTCATCCACACTTTTTTCCCCACCACATATATTTATATATATATGTGTGTGTGTGTGTGTGTGTGTATATATATTTAAAAAAATGTATATAATTTTATCACATCTTCAACAGTTCATTGATCCTTAACCATAGCATTTCCCGGTTTACAACATCTGACGTTGTAAATTAATTCTTTTAGCCTAAAAGTAACCTGATTTATATCAAAGTATTCTCCACTCGGGCGGGAGAGAAGGACAACAACAAAAAAAGAGATAATAATAATAATAATAATAACATGAAAAAGGAGGGCTTTTTATCTCATAACATCCCCTTGCGTATGATTTAAATAATTGTTTCTGTTCTGATGCTAACTAAGCTTCAATTCTCCTTATCTGAAATAAGATTCTACCTGTGTGAAGTAAATTTGAAGCAAGTAAATTTGAAGCCATTTCTGGACGTGTTTTCACTAATATTTGAAGAGGTAGCAATCCTTGCTTCATCAGCTTTGACTTCACTCACTTGATCCAACCAGTTCTGTAAAGTTGGGGTCACCTTAGACTTCCAGAACATGGGATTGAGACTTAGTGGCATAAAAGAAATTTGTATTTATTTTTTGTAATTGATTTACAATAGATTTTTTATATTGAGCCAATGATAAGTTAGGGTAATGGAGGAGGACACTCTCAGGCTAAAAGTATTTCCCACAAAATTATTTCCATAGATGTGCGTATGCCCTCCAAGTAAGCTGTACTGGGGTTTTCATTACACCGCCAGCATGAAGGTGATTGTGTGGGGAAGATTTTATGTAGGCTTACCAGTGCACGATACCTAAATAAAAGTATTTTGCAATTTATTTCTAGGACGTTTTAGTTCATTGTGTGCCGTAATGATTAAGTTTCAATGATTCACGTCTCTTCTAATGCTGACAGATTTGTCCCTATTCTTAGATGAAGTTCAATTGATCTAAATTGACAATACATGGCAAAAATAATTTAAAATAATTTGTATATTTTTACAGTTTATTAATAAAAATTGGTCTATAGCTGCTACATAATTGTGCCTCCACCATCTTGGAGCTGAAGTTGAGGCCAAATACCTGATCCGTTGAACAGGTGGGGTTCTTGCTGGTCATGAAGAACAACTGGCGTTTTATTTTAAATATAGTGTTGGTTAGAAGTGCTTACTGTTTCTCAGTTATTTTCCTAAAAATCTTAAAGCAAATTCTGTGGCCATACTTTACTCAAAAACAAAAAAGTAGATTTGTGTCTTCTAGGTTTAATTTATCTGACCTTGAGGCTGAAATACTTTCATCTGCAGTTAAAACAGCTGGTTTTATGGTATAGGGATAAGATAAATTTGCCGGCGGAGACATCATACCCCTTTAAATTTCATTTTGGAGTTCTGAAAACCATGACTTTCGTCTTGAAGAAGATGAAGATGCAACAAAAAAAAGACTTAGAACAGATGTTATATTAAAACAACTTAAATCTATGACAGCCATTGAATTATGAGCAAGTTAATCTTTGCTTGCATAAATTACTCCACTATCCCTATATTCAGCTTGGCTTTCCTTTAATCCACCAATATCTGGATCTCCCTTCATGAATTATGTATTTTATACACTTAGCTGACAATATTCTAAAGTTGGATATAAATTATATCTAAAGATGACATCACAGAATACTTTTTTGGGGCTTTAGATTTATGATTTGCATGATTTGAAGTCTTTGCCTTTACAAAGTGTTAATGGTTGTATTAAATGAAACTGTCCTAGATCTGTCTTCATTAACGAAATAAGAACCCAAAAAAAAAAAAAAATATTGTGACTCACATTTAGTCCCTAATGAGCTTGAGTAGTCATATAGGAAGGTAAGCCTGTGAAATCCCGTGGGCTGTAATGCTGCTTATGTTGCACACCATGACTTTCCTAAACCAAAGAATTGTGAGGGTTTAGGAAACAAGAATTAACTATCGTTGTGCCATATAGGAGTGAGTGAACCACAAGGCACAAAGTTTATCTGAGTATATATCACCCATAGTGATTCACTCGGTTAAAGGGCCTTTATTTACATATATATATTTGTTATCTAATTGCTCCGATAACCAAACTTGGCAAATTTAGTACTATAAAAATAAAATATAAATATTATTTACAAACAGTCTTTGCCAGGTTTTAGAAACTCAGTAATATTGTGAGGGTTTTAGCTTTCCCAATATTGTATATAATGATATACTATACACAATTATTTTGTAATTTATCCTTTGGACAATAATCTAAAGATAATACCTGGTTTGAGAAAAAAACAGAGTGGTACCAAGAATTCATCTTTTTATTTCATATTCACTGTTTTTAAATGTTTAGAGGATAGGGAGGATAGAGTACAGCATAAAAGGTAATAATTTCAAGACATGTGAACGGGCACTCTTTCAGTATTTTCGGTTATTCAATCAAACTAAAACTTATTTAATCATTATTTTTATATTTATAAAGAAGGGGGGCTAGTGTCCCACACTCCAGCACTGGTCCATTGGCAGTAGGTGGAGGCTCTAATAATTATACAGGGAGGGGTAATCTAGTGTCCATCATCCCAGTCCACAGGCCATTATCCAACCCCTCATTAGTCACACGGCTCTCAGCACACAGTGTACACAAGATTAAAACAGCAGGATATTGATAGACTCATTATGTTTTTAGCTGGCAATATAATTAATCTGCAGTGGTAATATGGAGTCGAGAAGTAGCTGACATGGTTAAAAGAAGCCGCAATACTTACAGATTATTACAGATTGAAATCAAAATCAGATCAGTCCTCCGAGTCACTGACCTAGTCCTGCAGTTTGAAACTTCACAACTGTTCAACTAGCCAGAGCAAGAGTGTATCAAATAACAAAATAAGGTGATGGGTATATGTAATAGGATATATTAAAATAATTGGTGACAGACAGCACAGTGCTATGTGTCAAAATTGTCCCCCTTCCCTTGTCACCCCTGGCCTTCCTTGGTTGTATATATATATATATATATATATATATATATATATATATATTAATTATATATTGATTATATATTGATTACATTTCCTTGCTTAATCAGCCCTCAGGCAGTGACTATTACTACTATTGGGAGAATAGATAATATCATACACTTACATTTGGCAGGGGCCAGGAGCTGGAGCTGTTGTGCTCTCTGTGTTACTTCCAATAGCTTTTTGAGAGTGGCCTTTTATTGTGGCGAGCCTAAGGCACACTGGTGCAATAATCATGCTGTCTAATCAGCATCTTGATATGCCACACCTGTGAGGTGGATGGATTATCTCGGCAAAGGAGACGTGCTCACTAACACAGATTTAGACAGATTTGTGAACAATATTTGAGAGAAATAGGCCTTTTGTGTACATAGAAAAAGTATCAGATCTTTGAGTTCAGCTCATGAAAAATGGGGGTAAAAACAAGTGTTGCGTTTATAATTTTGTTCAGTGTAGAAGGTTTTTGTCACAGAACCCCATTTAACCATTGACTAAAAAGGGCTATTTCACTTTGAAAAGGGGTATGGAGACTTCATGGATGCTTATTCTGCCTCCCAGCTAAATTGACCTCTGGGGATTTACTGGACCCATCTTATGCATTGAGCACCTGACTGGGATATACCCTGAAATGCTATGCAACGGTTTGCCAGATTGGAAATGTTTGTTCAGGTATCTCTCGGTCTTCTGACCACCAATTACATTATAGTGGTAAATAAGGGAACCGCCAGCGGTTACACTATTTTGCCAGCATGGGCGCTCCAGAGAGAGCTAGTTAGGGATATAACATGTGTGGATGCCAGCCATGCCGGGGCCCCAGGAACCTCTTTTTGTAAGACCGGGGAAAACCAACCGCATCCCTGGAACTCTAAGTTGGATCAGAAAATACACAATTCCTGGAATCTTTAACATGCTGTAACTGGGGCGTGGATTCTCTGATCAGGTCGCTATTTTGACAGAATGGGTGCTCGGAGGAGAGTTATCCAATGATATATAATGTGTGGGGGTGCTGTCCATGAAAATTATTTTTTTGGGGACATTTTATAAATTTTTGACTATATGTTTGGGAGGCATAGCAGGAAGTCTATCTGGGAATTTTGCACCCAAGACCACAGACAGAGTTCTTGTAAAAGCCATTGCATTGCATGTAGGGCACCCTGGTGTGTAAATCCACATTTCTGTGCATAAAGAGCTGTGTGTTTAATAAAGCTGATCTATACTGCCCTTCAATCAGTCTCGGCTAGTGTGTGGGAAAACTATCTGTAATCACTGCTTCACAGGAGAAAGAGTCTCAAGAGCTATAATCACTGCAGAGAGGTATGACTGCTGACAACAGCTATAAGCACTGAAGAGAGCTATACCACTGCAGCCGGGTACAGGGTGGCAGAGCTGCACAGAGACCCCCAGTCAAGCTGTGGCAACTTGTTCTGAAGTGCTCCAAGTCCCTGATTGCAGCTAGGAAGCAAATTTAAAAGAGGTATTCAGCTAGAGTACAGAAGCTCATTTACAGTTTTACTGTGTAGCGGAATGGAGAATCCAAATACACTTTTATTCCCTTTGTTCGGCTGTCCGTACACACCAATTCGTTTACCGAACCCCCTCTCTGTGTGGCCTCTTTTTTTCACCTTTTATTCACCGACCACGTTTGCCTGTTAACCACAAATTGGTTATTAGTTTGTGTTTTCCCTGTGTGGCCGCCGTACGTATAACCGAACGCACATGTTTAAACAATTGGCAGCCATTTTGTCAACCGAATGTAGGCAGTGGTACATGGTCGTCGACAGCATGGAACTATGGGAAAACATTGGAATGGCTGAGATCATGGCTCCAGGTGACACTTTGACAGGGGCAGCATTTTGCCCCTGTCATTATCGAATATAACAATAACCATTTGGGGAAAACCTTTGCTTTCCATGATTAGCCGCCTAGCCAGGGCAGAAAGTGAGGCTGTTGTAAATTGTAATAAATTAGTGGAGTTCTGAGGAGGGTGGTGGGGACGGGTTGCTCTGTACTCAGGGTTATGGGAAGGTTCAGCACTGAAGCTCTGGCGTATTACCGGCAGTGCGAGCCGGAGCTTCAGTGCTCACTTTACTTTCAAGTGTTGCGGCAGAACTACTCCTAGGATGGGCCAAGCATCAGAAACCCACTCTGTGTTTGACATGCTGCATGCTGACCACCCACAGGGCAGCAAAGAAGGCAGGACATGGAGCTCCCTTAACAACAGACATGAGTCAGGCAGCAGCGGTGGGGACGGGAGGAGCAGGGCAAGGGTAAGTGTCATGATTGGCTGCAGTACACACACTGTGTGTTGCACATAGTAAGCCAATACCAGAACACTCATAGACACACTGCACTCAAACACACACAGACACACACTACATCCCCAACACACAGACAAACACATACTTCACCCCAACACACACAATTCACCCTAAGCACACACAAAACACACTATCACATCACACTCACAGACACACAATTCACCCTCATCACTCAGACACATTTCATCCCCAGCACACACACAAACACACTGGATCTCCATTACACAGACACACAATTCATCCACAGCACACACAGACACATATCACCCCAGCACACACACTTCATCCCCAGCACACATACAGACACACTCTACCCCTTGCACACACAAACACACTGGATCTCCAGCACACACAGACACACACTCATCTTCAACACAGACACACAGCATCCCCAGCACACACACAGACAGACTACATCCCCAGCACACTCATAGACATACACTTCACCCACAGAAACATTTCATCCCCAGCACACACAGACACACACTTCATCCTCAGCACACACACAAACACATATATCACCCCCAGTACACACAGACACACACTTCATTCCCAGCATGAACACAGATACACACTTTATCTCCAGCACACACACTTCACCCCAGCATTCACAGACACACACACTTCACCCCAGCATCCACAAACACATTTCATCCCAGCACACACACGCACTTCATCCCAGCACACACACACTGTATCCCCAGCACACACAGACACGCACTTCATTAACAGCACACACAGACACACACTGTGCAATAAGCGCCCATACAGGCACACTGGATCATCAACACACACACAAACACTGCATTCAACACACACACACACACTGCATCCCAAGTACCCACTCAGGCACACTGGATCCCCAGCGCACACACAGAGACACACTGCATCCCCAGCACACTCATAGACACACTGCACTCATACACACTGCATCTCCAGAACAAACATACAAACTACATCCTCAGCACAAACACACTGTATCCAAAAGCACTCACACAACACTGCATTCTCTGGACACACTACATCACCAGCACACACACACAATACATTATCTGCACACACACAAAACATTCCCTGGACACACTACATCCTGTATCTCATTCTACATCTCCAACACACACTGCACCATCAGCACACACAATACATTCCTTACTCACACTGCATCCACAGCAAAAACACAGTGCTTCCCCTAGAGACACAGTACCTCCCAAACATAGACAACGCACCCTATACACACAGTGATGGAATCTGCTCCACACAAACACTCACACTACAGAAACACAAACCTATCATCAGGGGCATACGTAGATCATTTGGCACCCGGGGCGGGTTCTATTTTTGGCACTTCCCCCTACCTCTCCCCCACACACTTTAAATGTAAAAACAACCCATTTAAAAAAATATATATTTAGCACTGAGCAGTGTTTGCGTGTTTGAATGTAAGCATGTTTTTGTATGGAGTATGTGTGAGTGAATGTAGGGGTGTGTAGTGTTGGAGTTTGAATGAACGCATGCATTTGTGTGTTGTGTGGTATTTGAATTCAGTGCTATGGATATATATTGGTGGGGTTTGTATGTAGTGTTGACGCTGAAATGCATGAGTGTATTTGTGTGTAATGTTGGCGAGATTTTGAGATGTATGCACATATACACACACTGACACACATGCAAATACAGATACACCCATGCAGATACACATAAACACAGTCACACACAGATACACACTGACACACCTGCAGACATCGTGGCGACTCTAAGAACAATATATAGGGGGGCCACATAAGATACCACAGTCAAAACGGGAGGTGGGGGAGTGAGCACTAAAACTTTTCACTAGGCAATGGGGTAATGTGTTGCCATAGACTGTCTGATGCCAGCATGCTGTGCTCTGCATGCTGGCATCTGACAACACATTTGCATAGAATTCACGTTAGCCACCCAGATTTCTTGTTGTGGAAGCTATCTAATAAACACATTCACATTCATATACACACAATAACACAATAGATGTATGTCTGTGTGTGTTTGTGTGTGTATATATATATATATATATATATATATATACACATGCACAATCAAAGACATAAACCCACATAACCACACACATAATCACAGACCTACACACACAATCACATACATAAACACAACACACACACTTAACCACAGAGATACACATAATCACAGATATACATAAACAAAACCACAGATCCACACAATCACAGACACACACAAACATTACATACATACATACATTTCATAATTAAGAGGTCCATCCAGCCTCCCTACCTTGCTCTTAAAGGGCTGGAGTGGATCCCAAGTCCCTGGTGGTCAGTGGTTGCTGCTGAGATCGCTGTGCTCTTCCTGCACAGGTCTCTTGTGCGCCCTGTAATGATGCAGAGGTCGCGATGACATTATATCCCAGCTACCGGCTCACTGCAGGGCTAAGACTGTTAGACACAGTCAAATGCACACAGTCCCTCACAGGCAGACAGGCACACATACATACAGTCACAGACAGTCACACACACACACACTCACAGGCAGACAGGCACACACACACACAGTGACACACACACACACACACACAGAGTCAAAGACAGTCACACTCACAGTTACAAACAGCACACTCTCTCTCACTTACAGTCAGCTTGGGCTGGAGCAGGAGTGGATTTAGTCCCTGCTGTGTTGTAGTTGGGGAAGCAGGGAGTCCTTCATGCTTCCCCTTTGTGTGAGCAGTAAGAGGCTGCACCCCCACATCTGGCTTGGCTCCACCCCCACGGCCGATCTGACCCCGCTGACCTCCGTGCAGTGCTCCTGCTCCCAGCCCCTGTGTGTGTAAGCTGTATCAGCTGCCTGGTGCCCCTGCTGCTTTTGCAACCTGTGCAGCCACACAACTCACAGAACCCCAAGCCTTGCCAGCCCTGGTGGCACCCCCCTACCTGATGGCACCCAGGGCAGACTGCTCCCTCCCACCCCCTTAGTACGCCACTGCCTTTCATCAGTAAACCTACAAATCCAAAATGGCACACACATAAATGTTGTCCGTCCAAAACAGCAGATAAGATGCCCATTATTATTCAAAACTAGCCCAAACTCCCACTCTGCTCATATTTACACACATCCAACCAACATGTCAAGTTAACTTAATCCCTTTTTGGTTTGTTATTTTTAGTTATTGACGTGTTGCTAATATTTTAATACCATTGCAGAAACATATATGTTGCATTCTACCGCATACATATATGTTGTGATGTCTAGTTTAGTGTGCACTGCTCTAAATAGGTTACTGGAATGTATTGATCTATTCATGATCCTGAAAAGTTTCATTTTAGTTTTAAAAAATGTCTTGGGCCGGCCCTGGCTCAGGTAATCAAAACTGATGATCTCTCAGCCATGGAGGCGGCGCTAGGCAACACTGGCTTGGGAGTAATATCACCTTTAAAGGCAAACTCCAGTGCCAGGAAAACGATCCGTTTTCCTGGCACTGGAGGGTCCCTCTCCCTCCCACCCACCAATCCCCGGTTACTGAAGGGGTGAAAACCCCTTCAGTCACTTACCTCAGGCAGCGACATGTCCCACGTCGCTGCCTGCTCCTCCCCCGCGGCTCCTCCTTCTTCCTCCGTCGGCCGGTGGGCGAGACTGATCCCTCCCACCGGCCGAGGAGTCCCAATGTGCATGTGCGGCAATTCCGCGCATGCGCATTGGCGCACCCCATAGGAAAGCATTGAAAATGAATTTCAATGCTTCCCTATGGGGAATAGAGCGACGCTGGAGGTCCTCACATAGCGTGAGGACGTCCAGCTACGCTCTAGCACATAATCTGTGCTAGGGACCAGGAAGTTCCCTCTAGTGGCTGTCTAGTAGCCACTAGGGGAGGACTTAACCCTGCAAGGTAATTATTGCAGTTTATAAAAAACTGTAATGATTACACTTGCAGGGTTAAGGGTAGTGGGAGTTGGCACCCAGACCACTCCAATGAGCAGAAGTGGTCTGGGTGCCTGGAGTGTCCCTTTAATCTCTGGGGGACGGGGAGCCTAGACCTAATGCTGCCTTCCAGCACTATAGTGTCAGAAATATATGTTTGTATTCCTTTTGTGCTCATTTAAGGTGGTGGATTAGAAAGAGATGTTTGCTAGCACTAGGTTTACAGTAAAAAAACGTTATTTGTAAATTGTACTTCTCCGCTGCATGCAGCAGTGTATTTGGGGAGCCTTCATGTTGTATGCTTGCTCCTTACTCACTTGAAAGTAAAGTTGTGCACAATATAAGGACACTAAGCTCTGCTTGTGTTACATGATGGGCTCCATGTCTTGCCTTACAGAGCATTATAGGAGTTTTTATTTTATTTTAATTTTAAATTTTTATTAATAGATTTTTAATTTGTAATTTGGCAAACATAATATTAAACAAACACAATACACCAGAATAAAACTAAATAAACAGAATAAATAAACAAGCTTAATTCCCTGTGTAAGTAAATAAATAATACATATTACATAATTGTAGCGGCACCCCGGTGTAGTAGGGGTTTACGCCGCTGAGAAGGTGTCCTTTCCCCCAAGATGAAGTCAGCTAAAGCATAACAGGTTCCCAGTAATTACGAATCCCAGTAATAGCCATCCCCTCCAAGCACGAGACGAGACTCTGTGTTGAGGGTCAAAGTAGGAATCATGTTTATTTTTCAACTCGGGCTTTTATGCCGTACAACAACTCCTCCCCGTATCCGGAGGAGATAATACATTTACAGTGGGAGTCACTCCCACTGTACCGGGCAGAATATTTCACGATTATTACACGTTTAATAACACACATAATATATAACGAAAATGCAATGTACTACGTGTATTAGGGAACGGAGATCTAAGGGAACAATATACGTGAAAATCCCCTAGATCGGTTGGGCCATTCGCTAGATACACGTTTACACCATTTACTCAGGAACCATATAACATAAACAAAAACTCTCTCTTGAACCCGGTGTCTCTATTTCGGTACTGTGGATCTGTCGACCAGCATGGGCGTACGTTACCGGTAAGGTTGAAATTCGTCGTGTGAAAAGTTCGTGAGTGTTCGGTCATTAGTTCATGCGGTCAAAATGGCCGCGGCCCATTGTTCTCTCCACGTGGCGGTGTGTACCGTACGGATCCACAAGTACCCGAAATCCACAATAATCCAAATACAACGGCAATTCTCTGAGATGGTATCTGTCACTCCAAAAGGGGTCTGTCACACGGCTCCCTCCTAGTGGTACACTCCGGCAGACCTGGCTTGATCCTTTCGGATTAACTTAGGGATGACCGGAATTCACTTGTCCGGAGAATTGTCAAGTTGTCGAGACAGCCCATCGGCGTTGCCATTTAGCTTACCGGGTCGATAGCTGATGGTGAAATTGTACGTTTGCAGGGCTAAGCTCCATCTTAGCAATCGGCCATTGTCTCCTGCGACCCGGTTAAGCCATACCAATGGATTGTGGTCGGTTACCAAGGAAAATTCTTGTCCATACAGATAAGGAGTTAGTTTTTTCAATGCCCATACCAGGGCCAGGCACTCTTTCTCTACGGCCGCATAACTCACTTCCCTCGGTAACAACTTTCGGCTGAGGTATGCGACCAGATGCTGTTTTCCATCTTCCCCGATTTGGCTCAGCACAGCCCCCAGTCCATACATGGAAGCGTCTGTATGTACAAGGAAACGTTTGTTAGGTACTGGGGCAGCCAAGACAGGAGCATTAACAAGAGCATGTTTGAGAGATTGGAATGCGGCTTCGCAAGCGGGAGACCACAGGACCTGTCTAGGTAAATTCTTCTTGGTCAAGTCAGTCAAGGGCTTGGCTACCGTACTATAATCGGGGACAAAACGCCTATAATACCCGGCGGTCCCTAGGAAGGCCAATACTTGGGTCTTGGTATTAGGTGTGGGCCAGTTCGCTACTGCTTCAACCTTGGCAGGCTCCGGCCTCTGGTTTCCACACCCTACTCGGTGACCCAGGTATTGGACCTCGGCCATTCCTAAATGGCACTTCTCGGGTTTTAGTGTCAGGCCCGCGGCCCGAATCTTATCTAGTACTACTCCTATGTGGACTAAATGTTCTTCCCAAGACTCACTGTAGATCGCGATGTCATCCAGGTATGCACACGCAAACTCCTGGAATCCATCGAGGAGCCGATCCACCATTCGCTGGAACGTAGCCGGGGCATTTTTCATCCCGAATGGCATGACCTTAAATTGGTATAAGCCAAACGGGGTGACAAATGCCGACTTGGGGACGGCATCCTCGGCCAGGGGAATCTGCCAATAACCCTTGCAGAGGTCTATGGTAGAGAGATAGTTACCCCTGGCTATGCGATCTAATAATTAGTCTACCCGGGGCATGGGGTAAGCGTCAGTGGTAGTCTTTTCATTCAGTCGTCTGTAGTCGACGCAGAACCGAGTGGTTCTGTCTTTCTTGGGGACTAGGACTACGGGAGAGGCCCAGGGACTGTCTGATGGCTCAATGACCCCCAGCTGGGTCATTTCCCGTATTTCCTTTAGCATCCCGTCCCGGACGGCTTCCGGAATACGGTACGGGGGTTGTCGGAGGGGGGCCTGCCCTGGGGTTTCTACCTTGTGCATGGCCAGGGTGGTGTATCCTGGCTCCTGGGAGAAGGTACTCTGTTTCTCCCATAGGAGCTGTCTAGCTTGATCCAGCTCAGTAGGGTTCAGTCGCTCTCCCAGCTTCACTAGGCTAATTGGGTCGGGGTGAGTCTCCCTTTCTAGCAGGTCAGGTAGGGGTAGATTTTCGGGGTCATCCGTAGCTGGGGCACAAACAGCGAAGAATATCTTCTTGGTATTTGTAACGGATCGCCTGGCACCCCGACTGGGTACCTCCGTTAATGGATGCTCCTAGTGCTTCCTGAGGACTCCAAGCACTCTGGCAGACACCATAATCACCGAATCCGAGAAACCTTTAAATTCTCCCAAGCGTATGAATGCTGTAGACCATTGAATAGGAACCATACGAATAGGCTTGTACTCCTAGCAGTCAACTGGAACAGCATACAATAAATCCTTCCCCCAATAATGAGACGACATCACTTTGAGGTTAAAACAGGAACTCTGGACTGGCTCATCCAGCCTGGCTTTTATTTCCAACTCACACATACAGGCCACACCCAGGGGGAGGCATAAAAGAACCAATGACATAGATGTTACCTCCCACACATCCCCTCCCCTTAGTGTGACACATAATCCCATTATGCATACAGTGTAAAATATACTTTTACACAACTTTCATAACTTTAAAACCATACATCACATTCACATAAAAATACATATCCACAATCAATCCATTCAGGGGAACAACATATTAAAAAATGGCATGAATCAGACCAGGGGTTCAACAGTTAGTAAAACTATCTTTTATTCCCCCTGGCTCAAACAGTAAAAGTAAAACATCCCCACAATGCATCCTGGCTTCCTCCCTTCTGCCCTGGAGATAATTGGAGAAGAAATCTAATTATCCAGGACTAGAGGCAGACTCCATTAACCACATGGTTGCAAAACAACATAAAACTCTTTAAAATACATAAAGTCACATTTTATACATTAAACACAGACATTTAACATATCCCCAGATAGCTCAGGTCTGCGTGCACATTATTAGGTGAATGGCACGCAGACCACACAAATACAGTTTAATTGCCATGGAGCCAAAGTCTTTCCCATAGTCTTTCATTATATGAATAGGCTCCATGGCATAGCTATCTGGGGGGTATCACATTCCCATAAAGTCTGGTCCATAGTCCAAAGGCAAGAGGCGGGCAATCAGCCCCCTCCAAGGACACGTGGCGAGGTCGGTTTCGCCACACTTCTCCCCTTTACCCCCCAGACTAACAGGGTACTTGACCTCCTGCCGGTCAGTGCCCTTGTTAGTCCAGCAGCCCACCCACAAGACAGAAACAGCAGAGCAGCCCACCCACAATAAACAGTTACTACACCTGGGTGAGGGAGAATCTTGTCCAGGTTCAGGTGCCTCACCACGGCTGTGTGGGGGACTGGTAGGCTGCCTTGGTAGGTTGCTGAGGGGGCAGAGACCAGCGGTACTCTGTCCTGTTGCCAGCACTACCACGGGAGTAGTCTGGTTGGAGCCTGGTTGCTGGAGACTGACTGTCTCCCCTTTAAATACACTGCTCTGCTGCTGGAGACCGACTGTCTCCCCTTGAGTTACACCGCTCTGCTGCTGGAGACCGACTGTCTCCCCTTGAGTTACACAGCTCTGCTGCTGGAGACCGACTGTCTCCCCTTGAGTTACACAGCTCTGCTGCTGGAAACCGACTGTCTCCCCTTTAGTTACACAGCTCTGCTGCTGGAGACAGACTGTCTCCCCTTTGGCTAAACAGCCCTGTTGTGGGGGGGCAGGACCGACCGTCCCTACCCCCTGTGCTGGAAGTGCAGAGACCACGGTTCCATCTGCACAGGTGTGGGGCTTACAGTCTCCCCCTGGTACATTAAGCTGCCGCTGGGGAGAGGTGGTAACCAGCTCCTCTCCCATTAGAACACTCTGCCGCTGGGGAATGGAGACTGGGCTCTCTATTCCCTGTACGTTAATGATCCGCCGCTGGGGAGAGGTGGTAACAATCTCCTCTCCCATGCATACTTCCCGTCTCTGCGGAGGGAGACCGACTGTCTCTCCTCCCAGCACAGAGTCCTGCTGTGGGGGAAAGGGGGCTGGGCTCTCTATTCCCTGCTGGATACTCTGCCGCTGGGGAATGGAGACCGGGCTCCCAATTCCCAACAAATCACACTGCCGCTGGGGAGGGAGGACGGCTCCTTCAGCTCCCTGTAACTTGGGCGCAGAGACCACGGTCCCATCTGCGCTGGTGTGGGGCTTACTGTCTCCCCTTGGTGTGCTAAGCTGCCGCTGGGGAGAGGGAATAACAAACTCCTCTCCCTTACACACTTTCAGCCGCTGGGGAGCAGGGCTGACCCTCTGTACTCCCTGTAGGCAGGGCGCAGAGACCACGGTCCCATCTGCGCTGGTGAGGGGCTTACTGTCTCCCCTTGGTGAGCTGCGCTGCCGCTGGGGAGAGGGAATAACAAACTCCTCTCCCTTACACACCTTCAGCCGCTGGGGAGAGGGGATAACAGGCTCCTCTCCCTGCACCGTAGACTGCCGCTGGGGAGCAAGAACGGCACCTTCAGCTCCCTGTAACGCACACTGCCGCTGGGGATCTGGGCCGACTGCCCAGCATCCCTGTAGGGCCGGTAGAGAGACCGCAGTTCCATCTCCACCTGCCATCTGTGGGTCTTCCCAGGACCAATCCGTGAGGCCCCGCAACATTTGTGAGTAAGGGCCCGGTGGAGAGACCTTGGTCCCATCTCTACCTGCCTGTTGTGGTTCCTCACAGGACCAGTCTATGAGGACCCCCACTTCGGGTTCCTCCCGCCGCCTCAGGGAAAGACGGCTAACCTCCTCGGATGCAGCCTCTACTCGGCTGCTGTACCGCTCCTGCTGCTGAGCATACTTCCTCTCTTTTGCCAACCGGAATTCTCGGTCCAGCCTTGTGTTTCGCTCAGCCATGACCTGGTTCCAGATCACCCGGCGTGTCTCCATGGGTATATCATCCCCATACTCGGCCACTCGCTGCCTCACCTCGGCCAGCCAATCATCTCCAGAGCCAGAACCTTCCATACTTGTCTGCTCCCAGGGGCGCTGCACGACTGCTAGCGTTGCCCTCAATTTGTAAATCCAAACAGTGTCTCTGAGCTGCTTTACCTCACACTAGGACGCCATCCCACCGCTTGCCACCAATGTAACGGATCGCCTGGCACCCCGACTGGGTACCTCCGTTAATGGATGCTCCTAGTGCTTCCTGAGGACTCCAAGCACTCTGGCAGACACCATAATCACCGAATCCGAGAAACCTTTAAATTCTCCCAAGCGTATGAATGCTGTAGACCATTGAATAGGAACCATACGAATAGGCTTGTACTCCTAGCAGTCAACTGGAACAGCATACAATAAATCCTTCCCCCAATAATGAGACGACACATCACTTTGAGGTTAAAACAGGAACTCTGGACTGGCTCATCCAGCCTGGCTTTTATTCACAAACAGGTACATACAGGCCACACCCAGGGGGAGGCATAAAAGAACCAATGACATAGATGTTACCTCCCACACATCCCCTCCCCTTAGTGTGACACATAATCCCATTATGCATACAGTGTAAAATATACTTTTACACAACTTTCATAACTTTAAAACCATACATCACATTCACATAAAAATACATATCCACAATCAATCCATTCAGGGGAACAACATATTAAAAAATGGCATGAATCAGACCAGGGGTTCAACAGTTAGTAAAACTATCTTTTATTCCCCCTGGCTCAAACAGTAAAAGTAAAACATCCCCACAATGCATCCTGGCTTCCTCCCTTCTGCCCTGGAGATAATTGGAGAAGAAATCTAATTATCCAGGACTAGAGGCAGACTCCATTAACCACATGGTTGCAAAACAACATAAAACTCTTTAAAATACATAAAGTCACATTTTATACATTAAACACAGACATTTAACATATCCCCAGATAGCTCAGGTCTGCGTGCACATTATTAGGTGAATGGCACGCAGACCACACAAATACAGTTTAATTGCCATGGAGCCAAAGTCTTTCCCATAGTCTTTCATTATATGAATAGGCTCCATGGCATAGCTATCTGGGGGGTATCACATTCCCATAAAGTCTGGTCCATAGTCCAAAGGCAAGAGGCGGGCAATCAGCCCCCTCCAAGGACACGTGGCGAGGTCGGTTTCGCCACAGTATTCCTTCAACATGTTCACATGAAAGGATCGTTGGATCCTTTCATCTGCACAGCTGGCAATAAGGTAGGTGGTATCACAGAGTTGGGCTAGAACCTTGTAAGGACCCTGCCACGCAGCTTGCAGTTTGTTGTCCTTCACCGGTTTTAGCACCAATACCTTCTGCCCTATGTGGAATAGTCGTTGCCGGGCACCCCTATCGTACCATCGTTTCTGTCGCCCCTGGGCCGCCTGGAGATTCTCCCTTACCAATAGGGAGAGTTGCTCCATGCGGTCCCGGAGTTCCAGGACATATGGCACAATAGGCGTCCCTGCTTGTTCGGTTTCCCCTTCCCAGTGGTCTCGACTGAGATCGAGGGGTCCTCGCACCCTCCTCCCATACAATAACTCAAAGGGAGAAAAACCCGTAGATTCTTGGGGGACCTCCCTATACACAAATAACAGGTGGGGTAAGAATCTCTCCCAGTCTCTGCAACCGTCCGTAAAGGTCCTCAACATTTGTTTGAGAGTCCCATTAAAGCGCTCACAGAGACCGTTAGTTTGGGGGTGGTACGGGGAACTGAGCAGGGGTTTAATGTGGCACACTTTCCATAACTGCTGTGTGAGTAAGGCGGTGAACTGGGATTTCTTTAGGGAACCCCACCCGAGTGAATATCTTAACCAATGCATCGGCTACCGTCTCAGCTTCAATATTTGACAGGGGTACTGCCTCTGGGTACCGGGTCCCATAGTCCACCACAGTAAGAATGTACTTCTTAACGGATGGGCTAGGTCGCGCTAGGGGGCCTACAATGTCGACGGCGACCCTATAGAAAGGTTCCCCAATGATCGGCATCGACATTAATTTAGCCTTTGGGCGATCTCCCCTCTTACCCACCCGTTGGCAAGTGTCACAGGTTCTGCAGTATTGTCGCACGTCCCGGTTAAACCCTGGCCAGAAGAAATTCTGGGTAATCCTATGGCCCGTGCGACGTACTCCTAAATGGCCAGCTAAGGGTATATCGTGAGCGATCCTCATGATCTCTTGTCGGTATTTTTTCGGTAGCACTAGTTGCTTCTGCGGGACGGGGTTTTTACCTGTTGCGGGCTCCTGGGGGATCCTATACAGTCTATCCCCCACCCACTCGTAGCTTTCCCCATCTGTCCCTGGTTCCTTTTTGTCAGCCTTATCCCTATACTTTCGTAGAGTGACGTCTTCCCGCGTCTCCCTCCCAAAGGTCTCAGGGGTATCCCAGTCTAAGGGGGTCTGTCCTAAGGTTACAGTCGGAGGGTTAGATCTTACCTGGGTCTCCACGACCGGCGGACCGATTCCAATGGCACGAGCTTGAGCCCGGGTGGTGACAGGGCAGGCTTCAGCAGGGCCTTGAGGGGCAAAAGCGGACAACAGCGGGGCTAAATCATTTCCCAAGAGGAGCTGGTAGCCCTTTCATCAGGCCCACATTCACTTGGCCAGCTCCCACCCCCCAATCCAAATGCACTCGGGCCGTGGGGAGACGATGCACCGCACCCCCGGCCACTCTAACGGCCACCGTTTGTCCAGTATGTTCTTTTTCTGGGACCAGGTCGTGTTGGATCAATGTTAGGGTGGCCCCAATGTCTCGTAATCCACTGACTACTTGTCCATTTACTCGGACTGTTTGTCGGTGATGTTGACGGTTGTCTACGGCAGCCGCATATAGGGGGTTGGCCTCGTGCAAAATTTCCCATTGCTCTTCCCCCAGGGGCTGGGCTTCAATGCAATGGGCCCCTGAGGTAAAGGGCCGGGTGTTCCCTTCAGCGGGCTTCCTCCAAGAAGCTTGTCGAGCTGGATCTAGTGGGCATTTGTCTCTCAGGTGGCCCACCTGTTGGCACCTATGGCACCGCCGGCGGTCCGGGACACTGGACTGGGCGAAGCGGGAGGAAGTGTTGTAGCTAGGTTGATTAGCGGGGGTGGTTGGAGTAGGGCCGACGGGGCGGCTTTCTACTCGGGGAGCTGTCTTTTGGACCGAGGGGTCGGGTTTGCGGGCGTCTGCATACTCGTCGGCCAGCCGGGTGGCTTCGGGTAGGGTAAGGGTTCTCCTATCCCGAATCCACTCTCTGAGCTCCTTGTCCACCTTTTCAAAAAAATGCTCCAACAAAAACAATTGTAATACCTCCTCCGCGGTGGTAGCTTGGCACCCATCCATCCAGTGGCCAGCCGTGCGTTGTAATCGGCAGGCCCATTCGGTGTAGGAGTCACCGGTTTGCTTTCGGGATTCCCGGAAGCGTCTCCGATATGCTTCGGGGGTTACCGCATATCGGGACAATAGAGCTTCCTTGACCAATCGATAATTTCCCACCTCATGGTCCGGGATCGCCCGGAAAGCATCACTGGCTCGTCCGGATAATTTGCCGGACAAAATTTTAACCCACTCCTCGGAGGGTACTTTATGTAAGGCACATTGACGCTCAAAATCCGCTAAATATTGGTCAATCTCCCCCTTTGTTTCCACAAAATTTTTAAAAGCGGCAAAGTGTACTTTCCTCTTTTCCTCGGGAGTTTGAAAAGTCCCAGCAATTGGACTGGCGCTGGTTGAAGTCTGGCGCCGGTTGGCATCGACCGCCGCAATTACTTGAGTCACGATCCTAGGTGAGGGGTTTGGTCCGTAGTGAGCCAACCTTACCCTCACCTCGTGGTCGAATCGTTCGTCTTCCGGGGTTCGGACCAATGCGGTCTCCGGTTCTGGGTTTGGTTCGACCCCCAGTTCGCCATTCTGTTCAGCTAAGTCCAATGCGACCAATTCTGCCAAAATGTCTCTTTTCTTTTTGTTGCTAGCCGAACGACCACGGCTCTCCAACAAGTCTTTTAGGGTAGATCGTTTCAACCTTCCGTAGTAGGCCTCTATCCTGATTGCTCTCGGTAGCTGTCCCTCTGGGGTGAAAGAACGATCCCGCCGCTGCCACCAATTGTAGCGGCACCCCGGTGTAGTAGGGGTTTACGCCGCTGAGAAGGTGTCCTTTCCCCCAAGATGAAGTCAGCTAAAGCATAACAGGTTCCCAGTAATTACGAATCCAAGTAATAGCCATCCCCTCCAAGCACGAGACGAGACTCTGTGTTGAGGGTCAAAGTAGGAATCATGTTTATTTTTCAACTCGGGCTTTTATGCCGTACAACAACTCCTCCCCGTATCCGGAGGAGATAATACATTTACAGTGGGAGTCACTCCCACTGTACCGGGCAGAATATTTCACGATTATTACACGTTTAATAACACACATAATATATAACGAAAATGCAATGTACTACGTGTATTAGGGAACGGAGATCTAAGGGAACAATATACGTGAAAATCCCCTAGATCGGTTGGGCCGTTCGCTAGATACACGTTTACACCATTTACTCAGGAACCATATAACATAAACAAAAACTCTCTCTTGAATCCGGTGTCTCTATTTCGGTACTGTGGATCTGTCGACCAGCATGGGCGTACGTTACCGGTAAGGTTGAAATTCGTCGTGTGAAAAGTTCGTGAGTGTTCGGTCATTAGTTCATGCGGTCAAAATGGCCGCGGCCCATTGTTCTCTCCACGTGGCGGTGTGTACCGTACGGATCCACAAGTACCCGAAATCCACAATAATCCAAATACAACGGCAATTCTCTGAGATGGTATCTGTCACTCCAAAAGGGGTCTGTCACAATAATAATAATAAATAGGTTGATAATTGTTATCCATACGAATTACTTATATTCCAATATTTCAATATTCCACATGCAACAACAGCCTATATACACTTCAATACCTATAGTTCGGCCTTAGACTACATCTCTTTCAACTGTGTTCACTCTTGGTATTATGCTGGGATTCCAACGAGACCATCTATTTATATATTTTTCTTCCTCTCCCAATATACTACATGACATTTCCTCATACATCTTTGCTCGTATTAATCTTTCTTTAGCTTGCACTAAGTTTGGAACAGATATTGACTTCCAATTGCGTTATGGGAGTTTTAGTCCTCAGACCCCCACGCTTTCTTCAGAGCTGACCATTTCCTATTTATGACTTCCATTATTTGAAACAAGAAACAGTCACCAATATTCATCTCCAGATACAAATCTTTGTGGGCTTTTTCCATGCCTCTCCCTACTTCCTCATCATACCTATTTTCCCTTGTCATGCATGCCATGATATCTCTGTAAAACATGTCCTCCAGGAATCATGTATTCTTTCACTGTTTCTGTTTAATTGGCGTACATTGCCAATCTCCTTCTCATGATGGCCTGATTTATTTCCTCATTAGATAAGATGAACCCCCAAAAAAGGACTTGTGGGCTGCAAAGTGGTGGGGAGCACACATGGTGTGATCATCAATTAGATGTTTCTGCCTTAGGTAAGCTGCTGTCTCCTTCTGAAAAATCAATGTGGCTTTCTTCGTGTTTAACCCTTTGCATATCTGTGTCACAAAAAGCGCAAAATTTTCTCAATTGCCCTCTCCATGCCATCATTATTAAGTCTATCAATATATTTAAATAGGGGAATACCTGAGTGCAAAATAGTTAAAATAGGTTTCACAGCTGGGTGCTGTATAGAATCGACGGAAAAGCTGGGTGCAGTATAGCTAGAATTGGTGGAATAGCTGGGTGCTGTTGTAGCAGAGCTCCAATACCTAGCATAGGTATCTCCGCTGGTCAGTCCACGTAGCTGAAATAAGCAGTGAAGAATTCCAAGACACTGCTCCCCCAGTAACTGGATGACACACAGTTCTAGGAGTCAACTAACTTTATTTTGGCCACACACAGCTTTTATGCACTGACCCCTACATGGGGTCTCTCACACAAAAATTCAGGGCTTTTCCTCCCAAAATCCTCTGTGCCTGAGAGATAATTGCATGAGAAAAATCTATAACTTAATTATCTCTTATGTAGAGAAAAATATACAATAATTTAAAACATCCCAAAAATGCATTTTAATATTTCAGAACCCCACGAAAGTCACATCACCGAATAGCTTGGATCTGAGCGCACACTTTGATGAAATATCACTCAGATCCCTTTAGTGGTTCGGGAACGCCATTCAAGTTTTGACCGGTTGGCCATGAGGTGATGCCCTAAAACAGTTCCAGAGAAAACAAAGCAACGACCGGTCATCTTTCAGGGGTTCTCGCACCCCTGGCTGTTAGTATACGAATGTTCCCCCTGTTCGGTAGTTTATGCCTCCCGAACGCCATTCTCATAACAGGTTTGCTGTATAGTTATAATAAGGTAACTGAGTGCAGTATAGTTATAATGAAGTAGCTAGGTATGCTGTACAGTTCTAATAAAGTAACTGGATGCAGTATAATTATAATTAAGTAGCTAGGTATGCTGTATAGTTATAATGAAGTAGCTGGGTGCTGAATAGTTATAATGAAGTATAACTGGGTGCGGTATAGTTATAATAAAGTAGCTGGATGATGTATAGTTATAATAAAGTAGCTAGGTATTCTGTATAATTAGGAAAGCTGAGTGCTGCATAGTTAGTTTGACCTCCTTTTTTCCTTAATGCAGAAGGTAACCTGGGCTGCAAACCCCTATTGCTCACACCTGTAAATGTCCCTGTAAATGAGTCATGTTATAGAGTTGAGGGAATTAGAAAGGTGTGTGCTTGGTGATTAGATAAAGATAATGTTTTTAGAGTTAAATAATTGTATATTTCTAACCTTAACCCTTATCTGGATGTGATTTCTGTGCTGTGCTTACACAGCTAACAAAGCATGCTGTGTAGGTCACAGAGAACATCGGGATTCCAGACGATGAAGCTGAAGACGTGCTTCTTATTTAATCATCTCATTTACTGGACAGTTAAATGTGGGAGAGCGTAAGGTGGCCATTATTATCATAATTACACAATTATATTTTAATTTCACACTAATGAACAATAATTGAAATGTATAGGGCTAAAATAATTTGCATAATGAGCCTTCTAGTATCACATTATTGTCTGTCTGTCTGTCTGCCTATGTATCTATCTAATGCATTTTATCTATTCAACCTATTCTATTAATTATTTTGATATTTATTCAGTTGTATTGTATCTTTCCAATTTGCCTATTTTAATAAGTCTTATCTAGTTGTATATTGTATTCTCTCTACACAACGGCAACACGGCTGAGTGCCATGTTTAGGAAGCGTATTGATTTTGAGAATCCTAAAAGGACATACCCACTCAACCTTATGGTTCTCGTTTGGATATTTCATCCTGTCTAGTGTTAGCACTGCAGCCTTTCATCCTGTTTTTAATTAGCTCTCACTCAAGCTCCTGATCAATAGCAGAAGGCAGCAGGTCAGTCTCCCTTGCTTGTTTTCTCTATCTTGAACTTGCCAAGATAGATTAGGCTGTTGTCAAGGTCACTCAATGCATGTGTGCAAAGCAGCAGATAAGCAGTGGACTCTATATAAGATGCGTTGAGACTGTCCGTCCTGTGGTTTTAGAATCTTCTCAAGAGCCGCTGAAACTAACATTTGACATTGATGGGCAAAGAAGATGACACCGGCCTAATAAAGAAACGCATATCCTTAAACCGCATACAAGCATTGATCGGATTTCTTTGTATTCTTACAAGCAAGTAAAAGAAGAGCCAAACCCAGATCGCCTCTCTGTCTTATTAGTTTTAAGGATATCATTAGGATACAGGATAACAATGCGCTGCCTGGTTAGAGTTGCTGAGTGCCATAAGGGTAGAATGCGTGATAACTAGATGGAGCACCTGAAGATCTAGAAATGTGTTTCAAGACATGTCTAGGGCTGAATTTATAGTTAGAATTTGTATAGCTAGGTGCTACATATTTGTAACAGAGCAGCTGAGCAATGTATAGTTTCAACATAAGAAAGCTGAGTGCAGCAGTGTTATAATATAGGGTATAGTCACTAAATAGTTATAACAGAGTGCTTCAGTTGCTGTCCAATCAGAACAGAGGCCATCAGGGTTCAGGGTAGCTATGCTCTGTTTAATTAGGATATACTTGAGAAAAGTATATACTTTGAAAGTGTTTAAATATTCCTGCATAGCAACTTGCCAGTTGTGGAAATCATATATATAGCAGGTCATTGTGGAAAGCCAACCTAGTCAAGTATTTGTAATTGAATAAAATAACATGGTTTGAGGTGGAGGGTGAAAGATTGTGGATAAAATACTACTTCACAGAAATGATAGTAGATAAACCTAGAATTATCTTCCAGTGCAAGAAGCAAAGTCAAACACAGGAATGAAAAAATGCTGAGGATATGCACACAGCTTTCCTGAAGAATTAGCTATGAAATATTAGTATGGAAGGCACCTGCTGAGAGAATAATGTATTGTAAAATCGTTGCAGAGTATCTACTAATTAGTTGTAACCCCAGTTTAACTTTAATTACCCCATACTACCCAAGATCCTGAGAATAAGCAACAATTTTAGACTGTCATTTAAATGGATACTCTAATCACCAAAGCAACTTTAGCTGAATTAAGTGGTTTTGGTGCATAGAACATGCCTCTGCAATCTCGTTGTTCAATTTTCTGCCAATTAGGAGTTAAATTACTTTGGTTAAGCAACCCTAGCCATAGCTCCACTGGAATCAACTACTTGAAAGAAGTTGATG
Organism: Pelobates fuscus; assembly: GCF_036172605.1. Lineage (NCBI taxonomy): Eukaryota > Metazoa > Chordata > Amphibia > Anura > Pelobatidae > Pelobates > Pelobates fuscus. The sequence continues at coordinate 135,107,558 of NC_086323.1, read as the reverse complement.
CCATAGAGCTCGATTTTGGTCTCATCTGACCATAACACTTTCACCCAGTTCTCCTCTGAATCATTCAGATGTTCTTTGGCATACTTCAGACAGGCCTGTACATGTGCTTTCTTGAGCAGGGGGGCCTTGCGGGTGCTACAGGATTTCAGTCCTTCACGGCGTAGTGTGTTACCAATTGTTTTCTTGGTGACTATGGTCCCAGCTGCCTTGAGATCATTAACAAGATCCTCCTGTGTTGTTCTGGGCTGATTCCTCACCTGTTCTCATCATTGGAATTCCACGAGGTGGGATCTTGCATGGAGCACCAGACCGAGGGAGATTGACAGTTGTTTTGTGTTTTTTCCATTTGCGAATAATCGCACCTACTGTTGTCACCTTCTCACCAAGCTGCTTGGCGATGGTCTTGTAGCCCATTCCAGCCTTGTGTAGGTCTACAATTTTGTCCATGACATCCTTGGACATCTCTTTGGTCTTGGCCATGGTGGAGAGTTTGGAATCTTATTGATTGCTTCTGTGGACAGGTGTATTTTATACAGGTAACAAGTTGAGAATAGGAGCACTCCCTTTAAGAGAGTGCTCCTAATATCAGCTTGTTACCTATATAAAAAAAACACCAGGGAGCTAGAAATGTTGCTGATTGATTTGGGATCAAATACTTATTTCACTCATTGACATGCAAATCAATTTATAACTTTTTTGACATGTGTTTTTCTGGATTTTCTTTTCGTTATTCTGTCTCTCTCGCTGTTAAAATACACCTACCATTAAAATTATAGACTGATCATTTCTAATACAGTGGACAAGCGTTCAAAATCAGCAGGGGATCGATAATTATTTCACTCACTCTAATTGACAGAGCAGTAGATACAAAATTCTTAATTAGATATACTGTGCAATTATCAAATGTTAAAACATTTGTTGTTTTTGTTTTTTGTTTTTTTTGGGTGGGGGGGGGGGGGGAGGGGGTGTAGGAAGGCTATCTAAGCCTCAGCCAGGGAAAGTGTATCTAGGACTGCATAAACAGCGATTTAACTCTCAAATAGCAGAGAATTGAACATTGGGACTGCAGGGACATGATATATACACCACAACCACTTCATTAAGTTAATGTTGTTTTGGTACTAAGAGTGTCCCTTTAAGGAGGAACTATGAGGAAAAGAATACTGTGTGATATGCTGTAGCATCCATTAATACGTGATTATTTTTTTTACATTTTAATCACCATAGCTATTTGATTGAAATATGAATACATTTGTATCTTCTCTCCAGTGTGGGTTGCTGTGTTCCCTGAGTATTCTACATACAGGAGTCAGACTGCATTTCTGTTTGGAACACTGGTAGCAGCCTGATATGCACTGTTTCGGGGAGGAAACTGACCTAGATGCAATACATACTATTTTCAGAGACTCCATTAAAAGAGTTTGGAAGACCGAATAAAATTGTTGAGGTCTTTTTAACTAACAGACTATGGCCATTTCAACTTTCAACTATGAGTACAAACTCCTGTTGATCTGTTGAGGAATTAAGGAAACATTTATTTAAGCAGTATTTTTAAGAGTACCCTTAGCTGCCTCTCCCTCTCTCTGTCTTATGTCTGGAAGTTTTAAGATCAGCACCCGCAGTGGAGGGATAGCTCCTTATCTCACTTGACAGCCAAGATCTCTTTTATTACTGTAGGTATTGGATTTGAGGCTAATTTTAAAAAGTAAAACCAAAATGTTGTGTTGTCTGCCGTCACATCAGTTTAAGAAGTGACACAGTGACAGGGCAGCAGGGAGCTTGAGAGTTTAATGCAACAAGGCAGAATGTTTTAAAACATTTATCTGTCATTGTCTAATCAAGGAGACGCTGGGCAGTGCAGGAACCTGAATTTGGAGAGGAATCCAATGAGCATTCATTGCTAACTATGTTTGCTTAATCGAATGACATTGTTAATTACACAAAGTGGCTTTTATAGCTCACTAATGTATTTATTTATTTTGTAAACCAAACAAAATAAAATAATAATTTAAAAAGTTAAAGAGGACAATTACATTATGAAGAGGTTGTTAAACCATAGGTCCGACTGACAGACAGAGCGAGAATCCTTGTGCCTTTAGTTTAACCCCTTCAGGACACATGACTTGTGTGACATGTCATGATTCCCTTTTATTCCAGAAGTTTGGTCCTTAAAGGGTTAAGGATCTCTCAAACTCTGGTCCCCCAGATGTTGCAGAACTACAATTCCCATGATTCTTTTGCCATTTGCTACATTCAATGAATACTGGGAGTTGTAAGTCATCCAGATCTGGGGATCGGGGCAACATTTTAGTTACTTGCTTTAGATCTTCATATCATTCAGATAAGTCTAGCAGTATTAAGGGTTTATTAACTAAACGGGTATTGTGATGTGTTGCAGACTTATGAACTTTAGAACAAAATGACAAAACAAGCAAAAAATAAATAAAAAAATCTCCAAGTTATTTGAGTTTTCTTTACTCTCAAATCAACTATTTTAGCCTTAACTATGCATTCTAAATTTGGTCTAAATATATTCACTGTTTAGTGAATAAGCCTCTTAATCCATGAAGCTGTATGGATGTTTAAAACTAGCTCTTGAGTTCCTGAACCCTTGTGTCCTTTAGTCTTTTAAACAGTCAACTAAAGTAAATTTCGAACGAACATGCAAAATCTAGACCAAAATAGCTTTTTTAAACTCTGCTTTCTTGGTCAAAATGTTTTAACTCCAGGGTTTAGTGAATAAGAGGTTTAGTGAATCAACTCCTTGGCATCCCTTGGCAATGAGGCTTAACCTTTTTTCATAAAACACTTAACCTTTCTACTAATTTACATAAGTACTTTTAGTTCTAACTTCCTATCAAACATACATCATCTAATTCTAGCCTCTTGGGCTCCCCCCCGATCCCTAATTATGTGCTGTATAAAATTATCCAAGTTATCTAATGAAATTTAGCCGAGAGTCTGAGATAAATGCGTAGGTTTCGGGCTGTGATGAATCATGCTGATGTTATGTTTGTTTTTTTTGTTCCTGCACTTTCATTTCATGGACAGATTTTGTCCAGATAATATTGAACAAGTCCTTAATGTTCCAAAACACAGAACAGCTTCTCCTTGCTCATCTCTTGAGAGTTATAGTTACAAAAGGCTTTTTTTCTTTTCTCCGTGTATTTGAGTAAAAGTGTTTTCCACCCTGTCTAGCAGTATTTATGAGTCATATATATGTTTGAATGGGATTTTAATATCTCTCATTAATCATATTCCTGCATCTTTCTTTTAATCAGCGACCAAGATCAGCTCCCAGGTATATACATATTCTACAAATCCATTTTAGCAAATCACACACATGTACACCTTTCTTAAAGCCACTTTTCCCTTCTCCCTGACCCAGGGGTCACAAACTTTTGTCGCCTTATATTTGGAATACAATTTAAATTCTGTAAAGTGGATATTACTGGGGTTAAAGAAACCACTGGAAGATGTAAAATGATCGAGACTTGGTCTTAATGAATTCATCCGTCTTTGTTAGACAGGCCGGTGACTTATGCAAATTGCATCTTCATTTACGCTGGCTCATCAGCAGAGACAAAACAAAATAGCTTTATTAGAGGAATAATCATTAGTGCACAACAGGCTGTGACAACATGATAGGGAGCAAAAATGCACTAAGCAAGGTGCGGTGGAAGGTAGATTCAAGCCTTAAATAGAGGATTGGGGATAACCCATAGTTATTTGCTGAGAATTCAGCAATCTTTATCAGGTAACAGGGACATATTAAAAATCCCAGTATTCACAAACAAAGCAAAAAATTCCCTGAAGTGCACAAATATATTGCAGGCAGAACCTGTTGTGTCACATACATAGCAGTAGGGAACACATTGTCAATTGACAGACTGGGTAGCTACCAACACGTGCCTGGCTTCCCAACAAATGTGCATTTGTTTTCCTTTTCAGATATATATTTTCATTTGTCTACTTGGTAGTTGCTTTTTTAATTGTGAAGGATAGATGTTAGACTTAATTTCCAAATCATAAAGCAAGCAACATAGAACTAGAATTTTTTTGGGGTGAGGTAGGTGTGTCTGCCAATTCTGCATCGACTCATACCTGAGATTTTAATAAAGCCTTGTATAGCATACATGTCACATGTACCACTACCTGTCATCAACAGTGCAGTGTTATAAGTAAAGATATATTGTGGCCCACCCACCAAAAACAAGTCGCAAGAGAGTGCTGAGGACGGACAACAGCTCAATTAACCTGCCCTTCGGCGGATCCCCGCTCAGTTCTCAAGCTGGTTTTAGCTCATCTTGTACCATTACAAAGAGCTGCCATCCCTAATTGGTGCACATCCTGGGTACTTGATGAATCAAAGATGTTTCAATGATGGTTGAATTGTGATTGCTTGATAAACTGTTTCTTTCTTCACCCACCACCTAAAACACCAAATTTAGCCACAGACACTAAGCACGATTGTGTGAACTTTTAACCACTCAGTCTTTTAGACAACTACCCCTTTTCTGTGTCACTAGTCCTCCTCTGTTTTTATAGACATAGCAGTCTCGCTTTGTCTGAAAAGCCAATCTTCAATCTGAAAACGGTCAATAGAGTAGAGTAGTCTCGATATGTTCAAATATCAAATTAAAACAATGAACCCAAACATTGAAACTGAGTCCTATGCTAAACAGTTTTTTTTTGTTTTTTTGCAAAATCAAATATGGTTGAGCATTGTCATTGAATTTGCTAATTTTCTGTTAAAAATTCAGAACTGTGAATTAATCTATATTTTTAGATTCCCATCAAGTCACACATTAGAGAAAAACCCTGTTAACGAAGCCATGCGACAACATAACAAATAGCAAGTATAAAAACATTAATTTCCGTGTCTCTCAAAAGGAGGTAGATGAATATAATAAATCCAGCCAATAAAACAACTGTGACAATTTTTACTGAAAATTATTAGAATGATCGTGACACGCATAAAGTAAATTTTTTGTCTTATAATAATGTAATCTAAAAATTGGGCTAGCACAAAATATATACTGATTTTAGTGTGTAGTCTTTATTTATTAATTAAACAGTAAATTTAATTTAATTAAAACCAAAATCTAAACAATTTAGGCAAAACATTTATGACAAACGTTTTATTTTTTAAACAGGCTTGTTGCAAAGTTTGCATTTATATTTTTGATGAGTCCTGTCCTTCTTTGTTTTATACCTGTATTATGCCTGTGGCCCCAGATTTGGGTATTTGTATGTGCCATAATAGGTAAGAAACAAATTATGATTCTACTATCGATCTCATATGGTTTATGTACAAAACAGTGAACTGTGGTGAATCTGCAAGGGATTTGTAAATGTGAAGCCACTCTAGGCAAGCTGGAAATTAGGATGATTTTGGAGACATTTGGTTGAGTTTGCCATTTGGCCTAAAATGTGTAATGCTCTGTCAATCTTTCCATTTCCCATTTCAGTAAAGGAACACTTCAAGCACCATAACCACTACATCATGCTGTAGTATATATGGCACCAGGAGTGGCCTGGTGCCCCAAATCTTAGCAGTCAAATAGTTTAATTGTTTGACAACATACCTGGGGTTTGCCGGGATCTGGTTACCTCTGCCATTGAGAGCTGGTAACTCCAAACTGGAGCAACAGGACAAACTCATCAGATTAGATTGTTTGGCTTCTTACACCGGAGGTGATGCCAGTGCACTTCTGGCACCATAACCACTGCAGGTGCTGTACAGGTCATGGTGCCTGGACTGTTCCGTTTAGTAACCTGAAAGGCTTAAATCGTGAAATGTGGACATCTGAAATGATAGCTTGATTTACTTGCAGGAAAAAAAAGCCATGCTGTAATCAGAGCTGACTTGTTGATTTATTCCAAACCAGCAACATCAGCCTTCGCTTTGGCAACGTGTTAAGATTCAACTACCCTTTATCGGTTAGTGAATACATTCCATACGTTCTTGTTTAAAGCATGCGGACAGTTCCATAATCCATTAGAATACAAACTCAATTCTGTTATTACAAACGCACACTAGCTGTATACATACAACTGCTATGACCATGCAGTTAAGGAATTCAAAGCCTATCTCCTTCTACAGTTTGTGACATGCCCCAAGCTGTTTATATTGATGCCATCACAAAGCAATACTTTCTTCTAGGGCATGTCATGTTGAGAATAAGAATAGAATAAAGTGCTGGGCTTTAGTTTAGTGTAAGGGCACAGCTGGGGCTATTACGGTGACACAATGTGACAGTGTGTGTTAACATTGGGATGTTGCAGGCTAAAGGAGAAAATTTAGTGAGCTACAATTCCCCTGGCGATTCGACTATTGTGTGATGGATTGTATGCATATTTGTGTTAACCTTAAAGGACCACTCTAGTGCCAGGAAAAATACTCATTTTCCTGGCACTAGAGTGCCCTGAGGGTGCCCCCACCCTCAGGGACCCCCTCCCGCCCGGCTCTGGAAAGGGGAAAGGGGTAAAAACTTACCTTTTTCCAGCGGTGGGCGGAGAGCTCTCTTCCTCCGATCCTCCTCTTCTCCTCCCCGACGGCTGACTGCGCACGCGCGGCAAGAGCTGCGCGCGCATTCAGCCGATCACATAGGAAAGCATTCATAATGCTTTCCTATGGACGCTTGCGTGCTCTCACTGTGATTTTCACAGTGAGAATCACGCAAGCGCCTCTAGCGGCTGTCAATGAGACAGCCACTAGAGGAAATAGGGGAAGGCTTAACCCATTCACAAACATAGCAATTTCTCTGAAACTGCTATGTTTATGAAAAATAGGGTTAACCCTAGAAGGACCTGGCACCCAGACCACTTCATTAAGCTGAAGTGGTCTGGGTGCCTAGAGTGGTCCTTTAAGCCCCGGTGTTGAGAGCAGATGCAGCCAACTTGCTGTCTCAAAGACATCACCTTATGTTATTGTCAATTGAAACCTTGCATCATCTACTGTAGTTAAACCAACCAAACAATGGGTACAGTTTGTATGTAAAAGTGGTGATGGCAGGGAGATCAGTGTATTATCTGAACAGAATTGTGATAAAATGAGTATCAAAAAGAATTTAAATGAATTATTGCCCTTATCTTGACAGCATCATCATCCAATAGACTGGTATGTAAACTAGCTGTTATTTTTCAGAATAAAAATTGCACATTATAAAGTCCTTTGTAAAGTACATGGACATTGTTTTTTTTATTTTTTATATCTGACAGGCCATGTTTACTTTACGTGGATTTTCAACTTGGCGGTACACTTACGGGCTTAACATGAGATTTAGGGTTTATTCTCTAGAGTAAGCATTTTGACATTTAATATGCACACACAGGTTGTGGAAAGGTGGCGCTATCTAGTTATAGTATTGAAATGAATCTAGCTGCTATACACTCTGTGGGTACTCCTATAAACCCAACACACATAGAAATCACCAAAAACAACAAAGAAAATTTCCAGATTTATCAGGTGTCTATCCCTTTAAACCCTCAACTTTCATGACTGTAGCGCTAAGTATAGATATAAGAATTTGTGAATATACGTATATAGTGCTGAAGGGCACTTACCCTCTATATCATACTTGTATTTCCATGTGTATATATATATATATAGAAAAAAATATTTATACAAATAATAGTGCAATATGCCAGAAAAATTAGTGTTTAAATTATTCGTGTGAGTTGTAATGTAAATGAACTCACATTTTTTAGAGCCTTTTACAGTGGTAAGGCGTCTGTGTCTTTTGGGTAGACCACACAACCGCTCTCTCACAGCGAAGAAGCGTATGTTGCTCTCCAAAGTATACAAGAGGAAACAGAAATGGTCCAAACTAAGTGTAGTATTTTAAAATACTGATGTATATCAATATAAATAAAATACAGAAAAGTGCTCACCCTATTTAGAGCCTTTTGATAACTGGCTCTAAGTGTATAGGCCCAGTGTCAATTTGTAGGGTGACACTATTCCTTTCTGGAATCACTTGTACAGGATGCAGGAAGTAAAATGTATAAAAACTATATTTATTATCAATATTTAAAATGTATACATGACGCATACTATATGCTAGAAAACAAAAAATATATAAAATCATATAAGGACAATACAATAATGTATTAAGTGGTATAGGTCCACTTGCAGCCAAAACGTGTTTCACCGAAAATCGGCTTCCTAAGTCAGCTTCAAGGTGTCTTCTGTATTCTGTCTCTTTTAAATTCTTATTTGCCCGCCCAAATTCTTCTTTACCAATCCGTGATGTTTGGTGTGAACTTCCGGTTCGTTAATACTACATGTCCCATCGTCCTTTGCGTTTGTGGGTGTCACTTCCGGTAAAATTCACTGTGGTGATGGGTAGTGTAGTCCTAAATATCGTCACTTTCTAGTTTATATTTCAGTCCATATCAGACTCAAAATAAAAAAACGGAATGACTAAAAAGAGTATCAAAGTGACAAAAAAACTTATATAAGTGTTCAATGTCACATATTGAATGTAAATTTCAAAGTGCAAATAAATAAAAAGTGCATTAAATACATTTTGTGAACAATTCATATTTTACAGTTAGTAAATATTTCATTGTTCTCTTACTGTGTACTTTTTGTTCCAAAGATAGGGGGGGGGGGGGGGAGTGGGAATACTCAAAATGGACCTTATATTAAGGACTTTCAAATGTATTAAATAAATGTACAGAATAATTTTGACATTTACTTACGGCTTTTGCTTCACAAATGCATGTATTTTGCTCACCTCAGAATGTAGCACTGTTAAGCGCATTGTTGCTGCTTTGTGAAGTTTATAGCACATTTCATGGGCAGAGTGGGTTTTGTGGCAACGAAAACAATCAAAGGCTGCATAGGGTAGTAGAACATGTCTCTATAATTTTTTTATCTAATAGAACACTTGCAGGACACAGTGGATTCTCAGTCTAACAAAGCAGTCAAGAACATGGCGGTATCGTGTAGGGCAGTGAGGAGGAATATGTCACTAAGAACATGAGAAAGGGTTCTCTGGAAAAATGTTCCTCAAATTTCCATACAGCTCTGAGATGTAGTAAATGTAGTATATTTGCATGGTTTGTACTATAGAAAAAAAGTCCATGGAGGACATCTGTTCTTTTTGGGAGGTAATATTTGAATTTTATTTTAAGCAACAGAGAAGATGAGAAGTAAAAACTTGAGTAATATCTCTGTCTCCAAAAGAAGAAAGACAAATCTCAACATCTATGTTTTTGTTTTTGTTTTTGTTTTTACTGTGATCAGAAACCATTTTGCTTCTTGTGATCTATAGATTTCATTGCAATGATTCTAGTTCTTGTTTGTCTATTGAGCTTTACCAATACATTAAGGTACTATAAATTCAACAACAGCTGGAGAGGGAGTGTTAGACACCACATTTCTGGTCCTCATGGCTTTATTAAATACACCAGATATAGCGGAGCATTGAAAAGGGGACTGTATGTATCACACCAAAAATAAATAAATGCTATTTTCTAGTTTGGTTAGTTTGTCTATTTTGGCCCAATATTCTCAATCCCCTTTCCAATTTTCCACAGTTATCAGTTTAGTGATAAACCCTGAGTTGAGCTTTGCATAGTTTAATTTCCAATGTAAGCACTGCTTAGGCAATAGAGCTATGTATACAATTGTGGACAGGTCTGTATTTACCACAAGGCAAACAAGGCATTTGCCTAGGGCGGCACTTTCAGGGGGGCACCATAAAACGTCACCCCAAGCTCCCAAACAAATGCCTTGTTTGCCTCATGTCTTGGGGCTGTCCTTCTTAGGGCCCCCGAGGTGTTAAACTACTAATATTCTAGCTAGGTGGCAAGGAAGCGCTGACCTCCACTCTTCTTGCTCTCTCACGCTCTGTGAGTCTGTGAGTGAGTGTAGCTGTCAGTGTGTGTCTGTGAGTGAGTGAAAGTGTGTGTCTGTCAGTGAGTGGGTGTGTCAGTGTGTGTCTGTCAGTAAAAGTGTGTGTTGATTAATCACTGTGTGTGCCAACCAATGACTGTGTATCTGCAATTGAGTGTATGTCAGTGCATGTGTCAATGAGAGCCTATGTCTGTCAGTCAAAAAAGTGGCCTTGACACAAATTGGGAGGGGGCAGATTTAGATTTGGGGGGTGCCTGCATTTATTTGTGTCTAGGGCAGCACAAATCCAGAATACACAACTGGTTGTGGCCATGGCATCATGAGAGAAACCACATGGCCGTGTTTTCTCATGTATTGTACATGACGTTTTGATGTACGGTAACTTATTACTGTCTGTGATAGTGGTGCCATCAAGGAATTGCTTTACTCAGAAGTATGGGGGTTCCAATCTAGAACAGCTGGTGTTCAGAAAGTTGCTTGTATCGGTTCATAGAGTAATGCAAACAAGCTATTTAAGAGTGAGTATTGCAATGTAACTCACCAAGTGTGCCTTCTTTTATATTTTGATTATTGAGTCCGCATTCCTAGGTTTGATCAGAGAAGTGAGATGTGAGAAAAAAGTGCATAGATATCACAAGTGTTCTCCTGTAAAACTCTGCATCCCTGCAGGAGGTGCTTGAGAAACAAGAAGAACGTATCTACATGTCAACAATGTGCGATATGAACTGACAAATGGTCCCTTCTCCAGAATTAATTTATTTCCCTTTCTTCTGAGGTTACCCATAATGTGTTGTTTTTTTTTTGTTTCCAGCAATTAGGCATGAGCTGTCTCGGGATATGTGTTTGTGCTCAGTAAAGGCAGACTTTATTGCACGTAGAGTGGAAGGTATTCTAATACTACCATTATTGTGATCAGTGATACTGGTGTATATGCTAACATAAAACATTTGTTTTCAGATGAATGCAAATTTGTCCACATTTTATGTAATTAATTTGTTTGTACAAAACATGAATGAACTAATTGCGATTTTGACCATATGACCGAAAAAACAAAGTTATCGATATTTGTCCATATACTTTGTTAATGACAAGGAGGGGGTATGCTGGCTCCCTCCTTGTAATTAAGTCAATTAACAATAGAAGCAGAGCTCCCGCCTCTTCCTCTGCCAACGGGTCAAATGAACTATGCACACTTAGTTCAATAAAAATATCTTCTGAACTAAATGTTAAAGAAAACGCTATCTCTGTCAATATAACACCATATTAGTATAAGCAAGGTTTATAAGCTTCCTCATGAATCTACTCGTCATGCGGGCAGGAACATGTCTACTAAATAGTGAACAGTCAGTGCCTGCTCGCTGTTATAAAATACTATTGACTGGGCAGCTATTGCTGTCCAATTGCTGATAAACTAAAGGGGAATAAAGTTGGGGGCCTAGTGTCCTCCCCATGTCCCCACCTTCTGGCAAAGGCTATTACATACAGTGAATTGGGGGAATTAGTGTCCAATCCACATGATCATTGGATAGGGAGCGCCTATAGATGGTGGGTGATGGTCAATAATAGAATATATATATGTGGCGAAACCGACCTCGCCACATGTCCTTGGAGGGGGCTGATTGCCCGCCTCTTGCCTTTGGACTATGGACCAGACTTTATGGGAATGTGATACCCCAGATAGCCATACCATGGAGCCTATTCATATAATGAAAGACTATGGGAAAGACTTTAGCTCCATGGCAATTGTACTGTGTGAGTAGGATCTGCGCGCTATTCGGTAGTTTTGTGCGTGCAGATCCCAGCTATCTGGGGATAGGTGAAATGTCTGTGTGTTATGTGTAAATGTGACTTTATGTATTTTAAAGTGTTTTATGTTGTTTTGCAACCATGTGGTTAATGGAGTCTGCCTTTAGTCCTGGGTAATTGGATTACTTCTCCAATTAACTCCAGGGCAGAAGGGAGGAAACCAGGGTGCATTGTGGGGATGTTTTTCTGCCAGCCAGAAAGGAACAAAAGATACTTTTAGTAACTTTTGAACCCCTGGTCGGATTCATGCCATTTTTTAATATGTTGTTCCCCTGAATGGATTGATTGTGGATATGTATTTTTATGTGAATGTGATGTATGGTTTTGAAGTTACAGATATTGTGTAAAAGTTATGTTTTAAACTGTATAATAAGTGGATTATCTCTCAGGCTAAGGGGAGGGGATGTGTGGGTTGTACCATATCTAGGATTGGTTATTTTATGCCTCCCCCTGGGTGTGGCCTGTATGTGTGAGATGGAAATAAAAGCCAGGCTGGATGAGCCAGTCCAGAGTTCCTGTTTAACCCTCAAAGTGATGTGTCGTCTCATTATTGGGGGAAGGATTTATTGCATGCTGTTCCAGTTGACTGCTAGGAGTACAAGCCTATTCGTATGGTTCCTATTCAATGGTCTACAGCATTCATATGCTTGGGAGAATTTAAAAGGTTTCCCGGATTCAGTGATTGTGGTGTCTGTCAGAGTGCTTGGAGTCCTCAGGAAGCACTAGGAGCATCCATTAACGGAGGTACCCAGTCGGGGTGCCAGGCGATCCGTTACAATTGGTGGCAAGCGGTGGGATGGCGTCCTAGTGTGAGGTAAAGCAGCTCGGAGACACAGTTCGTTTGGATTACAAAGGGAGGGCAACGCTAGTACCTGTACAGCGCCCCTATCTACAAAAGAAGCAACGTCGGCAGGGCAAGCATGGCGCCCAGTTACAGTCAACAGGAGTTTGACGCTATGATGAAAATGCTGCTGGCTTTCTTTGGACCAGAACCCCCGGAGGAGAAATACATACAGAGCACAAGGAAAGTAGCGGCAGCGTATCTGCAGGGTCTAGCAGACAAAAAAGCAGCTGAAGGTGTCGTCCTTCCTCCCCAGCGGCAGCTTAGCACACCAAGGGGAGATAGTAAGCCCCTCACCAGCGCAGATGGGACCGTGGTCTCTGCGGCCAAGCTACAAGGAGCTGAAGGGGCCGTCCTTGCTCCCCAGCGGCAGTCTACGGTTCAGGGAGAGGAGCCTGTTATCCCCTCTCCCCAGCGGCAGCTTAGCATACCAAGGGGAGACAGTAAGCCCCACACCAGCGCAGATGGGACCGTGGTCTCTGTGCCCAAGTTACAGGGAGCTGAAGGGGCCATCCTTGCTCCCCAGCGGCAGGTTACAGTTCAGAGAGAGGAGCTTGTTACACCCTCTCTCCAGCGGCAGCCTAACCCACCAAGGGGAGACCGTAAGCCCCACACCAGCGCAGATGGGACCGTGGTCTCTGTGCCCAAGTTACAGGGAGCTGAAGGGGCCATCCTCGCTCCCCAGCGGCAGTGTGATTTGTTGGGAATTGGGAGCCCAGCCCCCTTTCCCCAACAGCAGGACTCTGTGCTGGGAGGAGAGACAGTCGGTCTCCCTCCGCAGAGACTGGAAGTATGTATGGGAGAGGAGATTGTTACCACCTCTCCCCAGCAGCGGATCATTGATGTGCAGGGAATAGGGAGCCCAGTCTCCATTCCCCAGCGGCAGAATGGGTTATTGGAGGAAGAGACAACCGGTCTCCCTCCCCAACAGCAACCAGAGGTACCCGAGGTAGAGGACCTCATAGACTGGTCCTGGGAGGACCCCCTGCAGGCAGGTGGAGTTGGGACCGAGATCTCTCCACCGGCCCTACAGGGATGCTGGGCAACCGGCCCAGATCCCCAACTAGAGCTGGAGTTACAGAAAGTGGAGAGCATCGACCTCCCCCCCCAGCAGCAGGACAATGTATTGGGAGGAGAGACAGTCAGTCTCCCTCCACAAAGGCGGAAAGTATGTATGGGAGAGGAGCTGGTTACCACCTCTCCCCAGCGGCAGCTTAATGTACCAGGGGGAGACTGTAAGCCCCACACCTGCGCAGATGGGACCGTGGTCTCTGCACTTCCAGCACAGGGGGTAGGGACGGTCGGTCCTGCCCCCCCACAGCAGGGCTGTTTAGCCAAAGGGGAGACAGTCTGTCTCCAGCAGCAGAGCTGTGTAACTAAAGGGGAGACAGTCGGTCTCCAGCAGCAGAGTTGTGTAACTCAAGGGGAGACAGTCGGTCTCCAGCAGCAGAGCGGTGTAACTCAAGGGGAGACAGTCGGTCTCCAGCAGCAGAGCGGTGTATTTAAAGGGGAGACAGTCGGTCTCCAGCAACCAGGCTCCAACCAGACTACTCCCGTGGTAGTGCTGGCAACAGGACAGAGTACCGCTGGTCTCTGCCCCCTCAGCAACCTACCAAGGCAGCCTACCAGTCCCCCACACAGCCGTGGTGAGGCACCTGAACCTGGACAAAATTCTCCCTCACCCAGGTGTAGTAACTGTTTATTGTGGGTGGGCTGCTCTGCTGTTTCTGTCTTGCGGGTGGGCTGCTGGACTAACAAGGGCACTGACCGGCAGGAGGTCAAGTACCCTGTTAGTCTGGGGGGTAAAGGGGAGAAGTGTGGCGAAACCGACCTCGCCACATGTCCTTGGAGGGGGCTGATTGCCCGCCTCTTGCCTTTGGACTATGGACCAGACTTTATGGGAATGTGATACCCCAGATAGCCATACCATGGAGCCTATTCATATAATGAAAGACTATGGGAAAGACTTTAGCTCCATGGCAATTGTACTGTGTGAGTAGGATCTGCGCGCTATTCGGTAGTTTTGTGCGTGCAGATCCCAGCTATCTGGGGATAGGTGAAATGTCTGTGTGTTATGTGTAAATGTGACTTTATGTATTTTAAAGTGTTTTATGTTGTTTTGCAACCATGTGGTTAATGGAGTCTGCCTTTAGTCCTGGGTAATTGGATTACTTCTCCAATTAACTCCAGGGCAGAAGGGAGGAAACCAGGGTGCATTGTGGGGATGTTTTTCTGCCAGCCAGAAAGGAACAAAAGATACTTTTAGTAACTTTTGAACCCCTGGTCGGATTCATGCCATTTTTTAATATGTTGTTCCCCTGAATGGATTGATTGTGGATATGTATTTTTATGTGAATGTGATGTATGGTTTTGAAGTTACAGATATTGTGTAAAAGTTATGTTTTAAACTGTATAATAAGTGGATTATCTCTCAGGCTAAGGGGAGGGGATGTGTGGGTTGTACCATATCTCGGATTGGTTATTTTATGCCTCCCCCTGGGTGTGGCCTGTATGTGTGAGATGGAAATAAAAGCCAGGCTGGATGAGCCAGTCCAGAGTTCCTGTTTAACCCTCAAAGTGATGTGTCGTCTCATTATTGGGGGAAGGATTTATTGCATGCTGTTCCAGTTGACTGCTAGGAGTACAAGCCTATTCGTATGGTTCCTATTCAATGGTCTACAGCATTCATATGCTTGGGAGAATTTAAAAGGTTTCCCGGATTCAGTGATTGTGGTGTCTGTCAGAGTGCTTGGAGTCCTCAGGAAGCACTAGGAGCATCCATTAACGGAGGTACCCAGTCGGGGTGCCAGGCGATCCGTTACAATATACAAGGGC
This sequence comes from Pelobates fuscus, assembly GCF_036172605.1. Lineage (NCBI taxonomy): Eukaryota > Metazoa > Chordata > Amphibia > Anura > Pelobatidae > Pelobates > Pelobates fuscus. The sequence continues at coordinate 135,092,208 of NC_086323.1, read as the reverse complement.
AATAAATATACTATTGCCCACCCCTCTTTAATTCTGTGAATTTTAACTAACCACCCCTGGTGTCTATCGACCCTCAAACCCCAAGTCAACCCCCAATAAAAAATATCTGCTTACCCCCCCCTCAACAGAATAATACTGAGGGGGCCCAATGATCAAAGTTCCTGTTAGAGTGTAATGGCAAAGTTTCAGCTCCCAATCTGAGCTTTTTCAAGTCTTTCTGAGCCTTTCTTGCTTGAGAAAGGCTCAGATTGGGAGCCAAAATGTTGCTATTCTACATTTTTGGGATACATCTTATGTGTGCCTGGACACTCTTCCTTTTTATCTACTATGCACACCATAAACTGTCTGCTGTGACTGTTATTACTGGCATATATATAGCGCCAACTTATTCCACAGTGCTTTACAATATTAGAAAAGGAGGGAATTTAACAATAAAGGAGACAATTACAAAATCTTACAGGAACAATAGGTATATGCAGATCCTGCTCAAACTACTCACACTATAAAGGAGGTGGGGTATAAAAACACAATAGGAAAGGCACTGAGGGAAATAGCAAACAAACAGCAGGGTGGGAAAGTAGCAGAACTGGAAGGTGAGAGAGGAGTGCGGCCCTTTTGGAGAGAGCAAGAGACAGGTTTGTGAAATAGAAGCTAATCTGGAGGCCGTAAGCTTTCCTAAAAAGAAATGGGTTTTAAGGGATTTCTTAAGTGTTTGAAGTCTAGGGGAGAGTCTGATGGGGGTAGACCCGCCCGCAAGACCATCACATCGTAATCTAGATTGGAAAAAGACTAAAGTCCATCAAGTGCAACCTTTAAAATTATTCCTTTAAGCTGTTGATCAAAAGGAAGGAAAAAAAGCAACAACAATTGTAGTGATTTCCAATAATACCACAAAAAAATTTAAAATATTTTTTGACACAGTAATGGCAATGAGATTTCCCCTTGGAAATAAATATATATATATATATATAATTTCTAAACGTTAATATTCTGTTTTTACAAAAAAAAAAATTCAAATCCAGATTTTTTTTTTAATAAATATCTGTAGAATCTGATAAGATAACCTTTTTAGATGAAGAATACCACATCTTTATTGTGTCAAGCTCAATGGGTGACCTCTTGTCTGTTGTGTATTCCTGCTAATGAACAGGTTTTCACATAGCGGTTTCTACTGAGTCTGTATAAAACTGAGAATTGCATTCATTGCTTTGCTGAGGCTATCAGTCAATACATGGCCAGCAGGGCCCACTTCCAGTTCCTGCAGCTCTGAAAATACTGAATGCTGTCACTGGCCACTGGAAGGGACCCCGACAAGAGGACATACCATTTCAAAACAGTTTGCCCCATTACCAGGAAATTGCTGGGAAATTGACCATGGTATTCCTGACATCATAACCACTACAGTGGGCTCTAGTGGATATCATACTTACAGTAACTCTTTAAGTGAGTCAAGGATGAATCCTATCTCCTACGCTCCATTTAGACACATCACTAAGACAGAATTGTATCACTGGCAAGGTGGGTATTTAAGATTCAGCCTATTCACCTGTGTTAAGTCTGAGCTCCAATTAATAACATTGGTGTGGGTGCTCTTTTTTTTTTTTTTTTTTTTTAAACCTATATAAATATATCAGCAATACTGGCCTTTTCAACAGTGGAGGCTATGATGTTTTAATAAACGTGTGCATGTTACTCTCAACAGACAATATCTGACAAGGAGTTAGATCCCCCAGGGCTCTGGGCAGGTTACCAGTTGGAAAAAAAAATCCACTCTGAAAACATAGACGACTTGGAGAATTTCTATTGCTCAGTTATTGTCACTTAGAAATAACTGACAATTCACACTTTAGTTTAATAGCCCTGTTAGTGAATAACCTATTGTAAGTTTCTGGGTCTTGGAAGCCCTTTTACCATACAGCCAGTTATGATTCGCTAACAAACTTGTGAAGGCAACCATATTGAAAAAAAAAACAACAACTACATTTTCATGGCGAAGGAGAAAATACTCTGCATTGTGGCTATTTTTCCCTAAATCTTGCAGTTTACGGATCAGTTCACCTTAGCATACTGTTTAATGATTTGGTCCCTAGGGGGCGCATGTGTATAGATCATGAAAAAAAAATCCCTTGTTACTTGCATTTATTCTGCCGAAAATCCTGTATTGTTTCTGACAGAAAGAGTATGCGCAATGCCTGTTGCTATTTTCACACTACATTAGGGGTTAATCCATTTTCTGGCATTGCTCTGACTTGCTGAGGGCAGCAGGACCTTTAATGTAAAGGCATGAACAGACACGGAGCCGTCATATAACAATGACTGAGAATTTCTTCCTGCAGCTCTCCTCGCCATGAGGAATCTCACTGACACAGAGCGAGATCAATATCCCATCAGCTTCCTTTGTTTGGACGCTGTGACAATGTGTCTTGGGCTCCTACAGTTTAACAACAATACATACTTATCGACCTGCTCTATACTTCATCACTGCGGCACCGAACTACCTTGCACTGCGCCCTACAATAATGCTCTGCATAGCTTTGTCCAGTAATTCTCTGTGGCCCTGACTCTATTGCTCTTTAGACCTGAATTGCTTTACAATGTTTTGTTGCAGGGGCAGCCTAAAGGTAGCTCATCGGTTTTTGTTGAACTACAACTTACACGATCCTTTGCCAACCTTGCTATGCTATGTAGCCATTGTGTGCCAGAGCATTCTGGGAAATGTAAGTCAAGGACAGCTGGAGTGTCGTTTAGATATCCTTGCTCTACAGTCACTGATTGTGAAAGAGAGCTTCTAGTTTGGACACCTTTTGTTTGATCATCAACTTTTCTATAGCCACTGAGCATCAGAGAATTCTGGGAAGCCGAGTGCAAGCAGAACTGGTACGCAAAGTTGACTAGAATACATCATACTTTATCATAGTATAATTTGTGAAAACCCCTAGCCTGTCTGGTTTGTGCAGTGTGTTAGCAACTGTTCAGCTCTATAGAATAAATATATTCTCTACCCTTCTTTATGCACTATATGCAAAATGTAAGAAACATCAAAATAGTTGAAGTTTAGATCTTTTTTTTTTTAACTTGGCTACAGATATTACAATTGTGTTTTCTATTCACTAACGTTGTGCAAAAATGTAGTTTCAGCTGAACCGATTTCCATTTGGATGAAAGGAATGCCGCGATCTACACCAATTCTTTCAGTGATTTAGATAAGTAGATGCGTTCCTAATTTGGTACTCTTATGTGGAATTGCCATATTTTTGGGTACCAAATTAGGGAGGGAGCTATGTTTAATATATAGCTACCTATTGTAATATTTTGGAAAATGTCATATTTTGAAAATGAGTTATCTACTAATCGGATGAAAGATTAAAATTAACAAAGATCCTTTTCCTAATTTCGGTCTTTTAGTTGATTAGTATATAGTTCCTATGTTTGGTACCCATATGTGGGATTGCCATTATTTAAAGATACCAAATTAGGAAATGGTTTAGTAGATAGCTCCCTAATTTAGTACCCTTAAATGTGGCAATTCCATATAAGGGTGCCAATTTTATTTAAGGAGCTATCTACTAAGCAGCTGACATTTCAAAATTAAGGAAAGTCCTATCAGCTGTTACCTCATTGAATAAAATTGGGACTCTTATGTGGAATTGACATATTTAAGGATATCAAATTAGCGAGCTATCTACTAGCCACAACAGCTCCCTAAATCGGTACCCTCAAATAATGGTAATCCCAAGAATGAATGAGCCACGCATGGAAGAATTTCAGTCACCACTTACTATTTAATTGGTTCATTTTCTTCTATTCAGAGATTAAGAAATTCGGACAAATTTGTCAATTTTTGTCCAAATTGCAACTCTTCAAAACATTTGCCCGATTCTACTATTCTGCACAACTCAATGTTTAATAAATAATTAATGAGTGATTGCATCTTTAGTCCCATGCACAAAAAATTGTAAATGTCCTCTTTTAGTATTTTTGTGTCTCAAAATGGAGAGTAGAATGATTTTCCTGAACATTAGAACACACATATATTGTGTGTTATATTATCATTTACAAAAGGCCTCACCTTTGAAGACAGATTTACTTTTTCTGCAACTCCTGTAAAAATCTCTCTTTAGTTGCACATCAAACAAGCACGTTAATAGGATGCATGGCTGTAACATGAATCCACCCTATCTCTCTAACCAGCCAAATTTACACCAGCAGGGCCGGTGCAAGTATTTCTGACGCCGTAAGCAAATATCCATTTTGCTGCCCCCTATAAAATCAAATACAATCTCATAGAGGTTTATTCACTAAACTCTGAATTGCAGTGAGTTGAAAACCAAATTGCAAAGTTTAAGCAAAAACAGCTGAACTGACTGTAGCCGAATTGGAGAATTCTTCTAGTTCAGCTATTTTGGCCTAAATTTTGCCATATGGTTCTCAATTAGGTCTACCTAATACACACATACTGATTAATGCATACATCCATAAACACACACTGCTTAATACCTACATCCATATACACACACAATGCCTAATACATGCATCCATAAACACACACTGCTTAATACCTACATCCATACACACATACTGCTTAATACCTACATCCATAAGCACACACTGTCTAATACCTACATCCATAAACACATGCTGCTGAATACCTACATCCATCCATATACACACAATGCCTAATACATGCATCCATACACACATACTGCTTAATACCTACATCCATACACACACACTGCCTAATACATGCATCCATATACACATACTGCTTAATACCTACATCCATACACACACACTGCCTAATACATGCATCCATATACACATACTGCTTAATACCTACATCCACATAGGCACACTGAGTGATACATGCATCCATAAACTCACATACTGTATAATACATGTATCCATACACACATGCTGCTTAATACCTACATCCATACATACATACTGCCTTATACATGCATCCATACACACATACATACAGAAATATGCATCCATACACACATCCATCCATACACACATACTGCTTAATGTGTACATCCATACACATATACTGCTTAATGTGTACATTCATACACACATACTGCTTAATACCTACATCCATACACACATACTGTCTTATACATGCATCCATACACACATACATCCATAAACACACATACTGTATAATAGATGTATCCATACACACATACCGCCTAATACCTACATCCATAAACACAAACTGCCCAATACATGCAACCATACCTACATCCTGCCCAATACATACATCCATACACACATACTCCCACTCCCTAGACATGCATCCATACACAAATACTGTCTAATACATACATTGTACATTGCATACATAATTTATCACTGTGATAAATGATGTATTCAATGCATTTGGTGAATTGAATTTACAATAAGACTAGCATAGACGAGCACACACTGACAGATGAGCACACTCACTGACAGACACTCACTGACAGTATCAATCACAGACACAAACACTCACTGTCAGACACATACTCAGTCACTGACAGACACAAACACTCACAGACACACTTACTGACAGACAATTTAAATTTTTATGAGGCAAATCCGGCCTCCCTGGGATCCAGTGTGGGGCAGCTTCTCACTCCTCCAGTTTAGTATGCCGGGGCCGGAATGACGTCATATTCCAGCTCCCGACATCAGAGGGTGTGCAAGGGAGGAGTGAAACGCTGCAAAAACAGCCTCCCTTGCCGCCTACAATACAGCAGCCTGCCTCCTGTCCCTCTCTCCTCTGGCATTACACGGCAGAGCAGGCACCTGTCATCAAGGTAAGCAGTTGCCTGCTCTGCCATATTGAAGAAGGACAGCATCTGACAGATCGGCACAGCGCTGGGGCAGGGGAGGCCCCAGCGCTGTTGCCACAAAACAGGGGCAGCCCACCAGGTGGCTAGCTGGCACCATTACCAGTTTTGTTACCATAACTGTAATTCATCCCATCCTCATTACATACCATCATCCAGTCACAGTTATTCCACGACAATTACTTATCTCACTGATTTACATATGTGACAAACTACCCTTTGCCACTGGCTTTTGGAGAAGTCTGATTGCCAACCTCTTGCCCTATGACTATGGCCCCTGGCTAACACTTTGTTCTCAGACTGCAAAAAGGCTTGTTCGTACCTTTTTCCCTATGTGGTTCGGTAAATTGAGTTTACCGAACAAAACACTGAACAGCCGGACCACACGCAAGTGGAGTGTGCAGCCAATTTACCTCCCAGAAGCTGTGGTTAACCGCAAGCTAATTGACAAACGGCTGGGTAGTTCCTGTTCGTATGGTCGAACACGTGGCGGTGGCCATCTTGTTTAGTTGAACGCGGTCAGCAGTGTTTTGCCATCGCGTTCATGGAACTCAAATCGGACACGCGACGGCACGGACACCGCCGAACCTTACCTTCTCTGGAACTTCAAAGCTTCAGCCGGAGTCGAACGGCATTCGACAATTTGAACACCACTTTAACTCTGGCTATTTGCGTGAACGGCCTCGTTCGTGCATTCGAACTGCATTTGAAGTATTTGAAATAGACCGGTCGCACAGCCTAATTCTCTGGAACTGTTTTGGGCATGAAAATAGGCGTGCGGTCAGTCAAATATGACTTCCATGGAATTCAGGAACCCCTGCTCTGATCTGGGTGATTTTTGGATATGTTGTTCACCCAGATCCGAGCTATCCATGGATTTGTGGGGATATGTTGTTGTTTTGGGGTGTTTCTGTGTTTTGGGAAAAACTGTATATTTTCTGCCTATGGTAATTAAGGTAGCCCATTGTGTTTGGTAATTGTATCACAGGCAGAGGGGAGGGTTTGTGTGCATTAACTGGGAGTGTCTGACTGTATTGTGTTGATTGCTTTGTGTCCTGTGTTCCACAAGGTCCAGGTGGGTGGTATCCTTGTGGGAAAATGTGTATATAAGAAAGACCTGTATGCTCATTACACCAGTTCTACTTGACCCTCAACTCGCAGCCTCGACTCGTGTTTGGAGGGGACAGCTATAATCACTACAGGGATTGCTATGCTCTTCATACTCCCTTAGCTTAACTGAGCTCTTGTAAGAGCTTGTTCCTGTTCCTGCTTCGCTCTCTTGAAGGAAGAGAGGTTCACCCACTGGAACCTGGAGTCTTGTCGTAGGTCCAGGGTGGGTAGGAGACGGCGAGACCCCAACCCAGCAGCGGCGGTTCGTGAGGTATGCAGTGCTTATGGTGTCTGGTGCGGTGCTGATGGTCCTTGGTGAGTGCTAGGAGCATCCTTTCTACGGTCCAATTCTCAGCTGCCTGGGGCGACCGTAACAACATATATCTGTTAGTCCAATGACATTCACCCACACCTTCTCATACTCACACTTGTCCTCCCTTGTCATACTCCATCTCCCCATTCACGTACCCTTACCCACCTAAACCTACCAACACAGAGTAACATAGCTCTCTGCACCAAACAACCAATAATTATCCACCAACACAGTCAAATGCTCCTACCCTCCCAAGTACCATTCCCTATGCACTTTATGCACAATCTCACATACACACATTGCATTAAGGCCCTGATATACACATTATTCACATGGACACATATACAAGTAAACATAAAGTCACATACACACATTTGTTAAAAAAACAAAAAACATATAAAATGTCAGGCTGCTTTAGGATCAGTGGTATATTTTGCTTTTATGCTGCCCTAATCATGACTAAACTAGGGCACCCTAATCTAAATTTGCCCCACCCTTTAAGACCTATACAAACTTTGACTGACAGATACATGCCCTCACTGATACATGCACTGACATACACTAATTGATAGATACACAGTCATTGACACACACCTTCACTGACAGACACACACTGATACACCCACTTACTGACAAGCACACACTCTCAGATACACATTCATTAACTGATTGATACGCACTGACACACATACTCACAGACACACACATCCTCACTGATTTGGGAAACTTAGACACACACTGACAGTTCCACACTCACTGACAGACACACACATTTGCTGATAGACGCACACACACTCACTGACAGACACAATAACTGACAGACACACACATTCACTGGCAGACACACACTCACTGACGGATACAAACACACACTCACTGACAGACACACACACAGTCACAGACACATACACACACACACATTTACTGACAAACATACACTTCTTTGGCTGCTGGGTACTTCTATAAATGCTGGGGGTTTCTGGACTGCTCGCGGCTACTGGGCTTCTCGTGGATTATGTGGCTGCTGGGGGTTTATGTGGCTGCTGCACGCCTCTTAGTGATGCCGTGGCTGGAGTGATGTCATATTCCAACTCCTGGCATCACTGCTGGGTGCGTGAGGGAGCAACGCAAGAAGATCACAGAGATCAGTGCTCCCTCACAGTCTGGCTAGATATGTGCAGACGGCCGCCTCAGAGGGGCCCTAAGGTTCTCGGGCCCCGCTCTTGGGCTCATCATGACTTTAAGCCAACAAGACATGTGCTGGGGCATCTGGGGGGGCATTATTAGTCACTTTCTGGAAAGTACCACCCAAGGAAAATACCTTGTTAGCCTCGCGGTTAACATATCGCTTTTTAGGCTGCTGGGAATGGGAAGTGTTATGCTTAATGATCATTACTAGTGACCACATTTTCCTAGATTTACGAGTACTGTTCCCTGTGAGATCCTATATGGTGAAAGTGGTGCATCATGTCAGGATCCCGCGGGCGGCTGCGAGGGGAGGCTGCAGTCCGCTAGCGGCATTCATCCTCCAGCCATCCGCAGGCCCCTCCTCCTCGTGCGCTCGGCGAGAGGCATCCTCCCAGCCTCGAATGCCGCCCGCGTCTTCCTCTACATCCCCCAGTGGCAGCATGCATGACGCTGCACGCTGGGAGACCAATTTATTAAACGCCGGGGTCAGCCACCTGACCCGGCATTAAAGGCACAGTGCCTCAATCACAGTGGGAGGTCTAGATATCTCTCACGTGTGATTGTTAATTCTGATTGGAAATTATCCAATCAGAATTAACCTTATGATTTAAATACTTACCTTTCCTGTTCCTCCCTGCCCTGTTGTGGTCTTTGCTTGCTAGTACTGCTACTGAACTTGTGTTTCTGGTTACGTACTCTCTGGCTTGTTTATCTGACTTTGTGACTTTCTCCTACCCCCTTTGACCTCGGCTTGTTTCTCGTTATTCTGTCTTCTGGTTCCCCTTACTCGGCTTGTCTCCTGACTATTCTTTGTGTGCTTAGCCCGGCCACTCTAAGGTCCGGTACTGCACCTTTCCTGTGTGTGTGTTAGCGTGTTTGGTTCCCGGAATCGTGACACAGCATAGGAAAGAAGCAGACATAATAAGGGAGTGGAACGAGATGTTGAAAGAGAGAAAGATAATTTTTGTTACATGTATATAGGGCATTGAAATGTCCTGCTCTCAGGTATCGCTCTCACAGGTATCAGGCTCACCCCCGGTAAACAATTTGCTGCTCTTCATATTCTTCTGGTCTGCGTTCAGTTGCTCTACTTTGCATTCCATTTTTGTGCACTTTTGCATCGCTCACTCGACCATGCTGCACTAATTCACTTTACTACGCTGCACTACTTCATTCTTCATTCTCAATAACTGAGCTCTTCTGCATTCTCTCAGACTGCTGTCTTCCACTACACCACCCAGCTATGTCGTATGGCTCTGATTCCCTCCTCTAGGCTACAGTCTATCATTTTTCTGCTCTTCATTCTATCACACTGCTCTGGTTCACTCCGTAGTCTACAGTTCATTATATTTCTGGTCTTCATTCTATCACACTGTGTCGGTTCAATTCCCTAGTCTACAGCCCAATTTCTTTCTTTCCTTCATTCTATCACACTGCTCTAGTTCCCTCCCTCATCTCCAGTCCATTCTTTTGCTGTTCTTCAATCTATCACACTGATGTTTTGCATTCACGGTACAATTCAACATTCCTTTGCTGTGCTATTCTTCCCTCCCCTATTCTACAGTTCCAGCACATGCTCTCCTATTATGCACTCCATCACTTACTCCCTGATGCAGCACCTCATTAAACCCATATCCTAAATACCCTCAGACCTCAGTTTTGCAATCCTTTACTCCAATATTCTGCATGTCGTCTTGCGTTCCGTGATTTTTCTTTTTTGCACTCCATCACTTGCTTTCCATTTCTACACTTCATTATTTCTGCAGTTCTGTGTTACATTATTGAATTTTCAGCATTCCATCACTCACTCTGCTCTTCCGCATTCCATCATTTCGCTCCACAGTATTTCACTTTCCTATTCTGCACTTTATAATCCCATTACTCCGCACTCCATCATGCTTTTATTCTGCACTCTATCACCCACTCTGCAGTATCCTGCACCCTGTTACTCTATTTTAGATTCCGTCACTCTCGCATTCTGTGCAGAGTTCTAAACGACTGCTTTGCAGTATGTCCCTTCTTTTCTTTTGTGCCCACCCTTGCAGAAGAAAAAAATCTAATATTAACCCCACGCCCATTATAGTCAATGCCTGCCTTTCTAATGTCTGTACTTTGCCCTACGTTTTATTCCCCCTTCATTATTCACTGGGTCTGGCATTTTATGCCGCTTTAAATGTATCTTGGGATTGGAAACAAACTTAACCCTTATGTTGCTAGAGAGGCCAGCAGTAGATTTCTTTGCTATGCACCTTTGAGCTCAGCGGTATCCAAGAAGTTAAAGCAGAGTCCAAGCAATGGAGAAGTACTTTTCATCTCCAGTGTTCGGATGATCTAAGGATTGCTACATAGACAGTTGCCATGGAAACAGCAGGAAACACTCCCACCACTGCCTCTGAGACATAAGCATCAGTTGCAGGCCAGCACAGGCTTTTCTAATTTGCTGGGTCCAATTCTGCTTTAACTCCTTCAGAGATACTACCTGAGCTACCCCTCCAGAGGCAATACCTTGCTACCCTTGTTTCATAAACTCTGGCAACTGTAAGAAATGTAGCAAGTTAAAATTGCTCTGCAAGAGAAAAAGATTGGCCTTGTGTGGGAAAGTGAAGCCAGGATCCAAAATAATGAGCCCCCAGGTTGTATGTAAAAAGATGCGTAATGTCAGTCTACCCAGTAATTATTTTGGCTGTAATTCACAGGTTCCCGTACGGTATCTGCCTCACTGCTGAACCTATAGTTAGGTACAGAGGCTTGCAGGTGATTATACAGATGGGAATGACTAATACAGAGGGAATATTCCATCACATTAATATGACGTATGTTCACTTTATTTAAATTAGGAGATTCCACTGTGACAAACTGGTGAAAACACCTCAAACTACAAAGCAAATTTTGCATAAAACTCCTGTTCATCAAGATACTTACCAGATGTACCTTTGTGTCATTTATCAGCTGTTTAAGAAAGAAAGAGAGAAAGAAAAGAAAAAGAAAACATGAGACCTCTGAGAATGGTAAAAGCTTCGAGAAGCTCTGAAGCTTGACCTTCGGTTAGTCCTCCCTCTTTTTTTTGATGAATCCATGGAGGCTCATATACTTTTTGTGCTTGAAGGTATGGAACCCACTGAGTAGATCATACTATTAGTTTTGCATATTCTTAATATTGATGGTGGTTGCAGGTGGGTGGGAGGCGATTTGGGGACTTGGATGACCTAGTGTGACTGTTGTCACCTTCCTTTGAAGCACATCTCCACAATTCCTGGGTATGAATGCAGATGATTGAGTTCCTGTATGTATATTTTTTGCTTGTACTATATTTTTCTACTCATATAACCCATAAGTTGCCAGCAGCAATGGTACAGATGCAATTTTCTTAACACTGTACTTATTTCTCTAGTTGAAAATGAAAATAAAGAGTGTTAAACGTGTTTTTGGCTCACTTGTGCCGTTAAGAAGAGAACCTATACCATCTGCATATCAGGCTGATGCCACCAAAAAGGGCATTCCAGGGCCGAAACGCTGGCAAGTTCTCTCTGCACGGGCGATACAGCAACCCTAGAGATTTGTTTCAACCTTATTTGGGCATCGTCAGCGATATGTAGCTAACCTCTAGGTTGTGAGCATGGGGTCCACATCTGGTTTATCCTTTTAGCTTAGGAAAAACGCAAGCAAATGCACTGCAAAAAAAACAGAGAATATGAGATATCTGAAAATGGTCAAAAGTTCAGAGAAATCTCAATAGCTCGCCCTTTGGTTAGTCCCCGATCATGTCTCTTAAATGTTTGTGTAAGTGTTGAGGTGGTGTAGGGGTTAATGGGTTCATTTTTACATATCAACAGAATCATGTTTTTCAGACCTCACTAACATATTTGCTAAATATGGGGGATACAGAAGTACTATAGAGAAAGGATATAGAAATAAAGGATATTAAAAATCCAGTTCTCTGTGAAATCATTTATTGCTACTAACCATGTAAGTGCTTCTGCTACAATGCTAGCAGCTCTCCAATAATCTGTTCATTTTTTTCTGTCATATAGAACGTTGCTTAATAAGGATACATTTTTATTAAAGACACAGTGAGGCCTGAGATCATTTTAATGAAAAAAAAAGAAAATATTCCATTTCCTTTTAGAAATATTTTATACAGATGGATCTATTACTGGTGGGTATTATCTGAGATAGAAACCATGATATGCACAGTGCATATGTTTGGAGTTCTAACCAGGCTTCTTGGTTTGAACTCCCTAACACTCCACAGACAAGATCCACATTATAAGTGGCTTTGATAGCTCTTAAATTGAAGAAGTGACTCTTTGAGCTGTTTAAACAGTAAGTTAAGTTCTTAGCAAATTATCTCACACATTAAAGTTAGTGTTATTTGGTGTAGAAGTGTGATCAAGACAATAGGGTGATATGAGGTAACTAAAAAAAAAAAAATACTTAAAGGGACACTCCAGATCCCTATAGCATTGTAGCACACAGAAGTGTTTTATCTATGTAGACTGTGTCCTCATTTAATTTTTTTTTAAACTGCAGATTTCCATAGAAATTTGCACCTTTATAAATGAACTTTGTTACATCCCTCTGCCTGTCAATCAGCCAACAGGTCCTGCTATTTCAGTAGGTCAGTAGGGCACCTACCTTGCAAAGACATCTCATTGAGCTGCATTGGAAAGTCTGTGATTTTACAGCCATGAAAAGACGAGAGGAAGGAATAATTCAAGGCAAAGTATTCCAGCGATATGCAGTTTACAAACTGCTTTTAGATATATCCCCAATGACAATAATAATTAAATGCATGCGCTCATGCGCATGTGCTCATTGGAGGAATAGCAAAAAAAAAAGTGATTTAAAAAAAAAAAATACTTGGACAGTGGAGTGTGCCCTTAATATAGGTAATTTCAGTAGAAGACTTACAATTCATGTTCAGATTAAATATACTTGTAAAATTGTTGGCTAATGAATAGAAAAATCTCAATAAAAATACCCTCACCTGTCAATCAACACTTACCTTTGGTGTCACATTACCTCACTCCCTCTAGCATGTAAGATTATTGAGCTGGACCCTCAACCAGTCTGTAGCCAGATGAGTTGGACGCACAGGAACAATTACCTGTTTGCTAGTCCACCCATTGTACAGCGCTGTGGAATTTGTTGGTGCTATATAAATAATAATAATACTAATGATTGTAATACACTGTGTGTGGCACAATAGATAGAGACATGTGAAACTTCTAGAGCACATCTATAGGGCAGTTTTTTTGGGCTGTAATCTTTCCTTTTATAAAGGTAAGGTGCAGTAAGTTAGAGATTTTAAGTGAAACTACGGCAAAACTGCAGGGTTTTGTAATTTTGTCTGAATCAGGATACGGAGTGACAGACTCAACATTCTCCACTCTCCCATTCCTTGCCCCCCTTAAGGACAGAGCAATTCCCCAATGATTAAAAAAAGCAAAAAAAAAAAAACTGCTATCATTTGTGGTGCCTCCTAGGCAAACCTGGCCATTTATATCATGTTACCAAAGTCCTTAGTATAATAAAATTCAGCTGAATTTGGGCGAAATAATGAAAAAATTCTTGAACACAAAAAATGGGTTCCCTTTGGAACTGAAAGGGTTAAGAAAGTGTTTTGTGTTTTGCTCACCTGGTTGTGTGTAAACCTCTTTGTATTGTCTGTTATTATTCTGAGTCTGCTGAGCCTGACAATGTCAGACAGGCTGCAGAACTTTCATGAATTGGTCGAAGTGAATACTGATATTCACTTGGCCCGAGGGCCCTGTCACTTTGCACCATGGCATCAAGTGATACTTCCTGGGGCTATGGTGACACAAGCACATGCTGCAACTGACCCAGGGTCAGAAGAGATTGAGGTCACTGTTGCGTAGATCCCTCCGGCAGGAGAGGTAATAATGTTTTGATGGTGATAGAATGAACACGTGGGATGCGAAGAATCTCTCTGGAAATATAGAACAAATAAGTCAGTGAAAAGGAATTAGACATCTGTGACTTGCATTTCAAAATGAGCAACAAATAAACAACAATTTGTCAAATGTCCTGTGGGATTCTTTGATATAGTTATATACCATGCACAGTACATATTTCACTGCTGACGGTGTATCGGATGCTGATAGGCATGGGGTATTGAAGCAGCAAGCAAGCCCTGTTTATCTTGTGCTTTGATTCTGCATTAGGGGTAGAGATTCTGTAATTGTATTGAAAACACCACTAGCTGCTATTTTATAAATACCTGATGATCCTAAGCTGTATTTGTTGTCTTTAATCCCAGATCTCAGTAATAACAGAAACAATGACTATATGAGTCATAATTTAAAAACAAACAAACAAACAAACACCTGATGCTTTACAACATAGGCTTTCCAACTCTGAAGTTTCAATAGGAGTTGACTTTGATATCCATCGAGATACAAATCTATCAATCTGCCTGTCTACCTGTCTGCCTGCCTGCCTACCTACCTACCTACCTACCGATCAAAATGTGTAGATGGATTTGCCTCAGTCCAGATGATTAGGCCTAGAACCCAAATTAAATTATATGTTCTTCCAGACCAGCATTTAGGATTTACTGATAGTTTAGGCTAGGCTTCCCCAAACGTCAGCCCTCCAGATGTTGCTGAACTACAACTCCCATGATTCTATGAATGGAATAGATAGTCTGAGAATCATGGGAGTTGTAGTTCAGCAACATCTGGAGGGCCGGAGTTTGGGGAAGCCTGGTTCAGGCTTTCATGATCTCGTCAACATCTCAGGAAACCTTTGCCAGGTTTAAAGGACACAAAGTAAGATGTGGTTTATTTGGACAGGGGAGATATTTAAAACTCTTCCACCTCCCATATGATCATTATCCAAAACTTTATGTACATCCCCCCCAGGCTAAATGTTTCATTCCACTGATTATTACCAATATGGATAGGAAACCAATCCAACACATTTGTTAGCCATACATACATACAGACATACAAACGCACACACATACATATAGACACATAAACATAGAGACCCATACACACATACACACACACACACACACAGAGAGACATACACACATACACACACAGAGAGAGACATACACACATACACACACAGAGAGAGACATACACACAGACACACACGCACATATATAGACACACACACATACACACAAATACACAAACACACAGAGACATATACACACAGTCACACACATACAGACAGAGACACATACATACAGACACACACACACACACACACAGACACATGCAAAATGTCACCCTCCTGTTTCCTACCTTTTAAGTGCAGGAGGGTGACTTCCCTGGGGTCCAGTGGTGGCTCAGACTGATGGGAGTCAGAGTTCCCACTCTGACTCCCTCCTCTCCTTTCTCCCGCGCGGCTCCCTGTGATTGCTGGGAGGAAGTAACCAGGGCAGTCACTTCCTCCCAGCCTCTGATGTCATTACAGGGGCCCGGTCGCGCTTTTAAACCGCTACAGCGCTGACTGGGCCCCCTGGAAATTCATTTCCATAGGGTGGCCCTAACAGCATGGGCCACCCGATGGGTCCCTTAATGTGCAGCCCCGGCAGTTCTACCACGCGGGCCGGGGTTCCAACGCATGGCGGCGGGGCCCCCGGTCGTAGGGGTCTACAGGGCGGTCGAGCCCCCTGGAGTGACGGGCCCAGGCGCGGCTGGACCCCTGCGACCGCAGTAGTGCGGCCACTGATTAGAAATATGTTAGATACATTTAAAATGGATCCAAATAAGAAAAGTGCAACTGTGTTTACAGTAATTATCATATAATATATCAATATCACTATAACATTACTGGGACAATAAAACAGAGACAGTTTTAATTATTAATTACATGTAACAATGTACAGAAAGGTACATTTCTCAGTATGTACCATTGGGTAATAAATATAAAAGAAACACATTAAAACCAATGTGGCTTAGTAGAGAAGTAAAACAAAAGATTAAAAATAAGAAAAGGGCATTTAAAGCATTTAAATCGGACAAATCATATGCATCTTACAAAAGATATAAGAAAGCAAATAATGCGTGCAAAAAGGCAATTAGATTTACTAAACTTCAAAATGAAAAAAATGATAGCTAAAGAGAGCAAAACCAACCCCAAAGCATTTTTTAAGTACATAAATTCTAAAAAAAAACAAAAAATGAAAGTGTAGGTACACTAAAAACTGAAACAGGGGTGTTAGTTAATGAAGACCAGGAAAAGGCAGGAATTTTCAATAACTATTTATCCTCTGTATATATTAAGGAAGAACCCATGGCAATAGATGTGCAAATGATTACTACTAAAAACTTGCAGAATAATTGTAATTGGTTAACTCAAGACAAGGTGCTGCAACAACTAAAGAAAGTTAATATAAACAAAGCTCCAGGGCCTGACTGCATCCATCCACGAGTACTTAAGGAACTTAGTGTTGTAATAAGTGAACCTCTGTTTTTAATCTTTCAAGATTCTTTTCTTTCAGGAAGTGTTCCGGAGGAAGGCAGATGTGGTTCCTATATTCAAAAAGGGTTCAAAATCCTTGCCTGGAAATTATAAACATGTGAGCTTAACTTCTGTGGCTGGGAAAATATTTAAAAGGTTATTATGGGATAATATTCAACAGTTGTCGTTAATTGTTCATTTTCAAGCTGGACAGTGGTGACAAGTGTTCTGGGACCCCTTCTATTTAACATGTTTATAAATAATCTTGACGAAAGCATTGAAAGTCATGTTTCAGTGTTTGCAGATGACACAAAACTGTAAAATAATACAATGTGGGCGAGATATTACTTTGCTGCAGAGGTATTTAGATTTAGACTGGGGGAGTGGGCACTCAAATGGCAGATGAAATTTAATGTTGAAAAATGCACTTCGGCATAAAGAATGCACAAGCAACATATACCCTTATTGGAAGCGAATTAGGGATAACAACATACGAAAAGGACTTGGGAATTGTTATAAACAACAAACTATGCAACAATGTGCAATGTTAATCAGCAGTGGCCAAGGACAGTAAGGTATTGTCATGCATGAAAAAGGGCATTTATTCTCAAGACGAGAATATAATTGTGCTTCTTTATAAATCACTGGTAAGACCACATTTTGAATATGCTGTGCAATTTTGTGAACCTGTTCTAAAGAAGGATATTATGGCACTAGAAAAAGTGCAGAGGCGGGCTACAAAATTAATAAAAGGAATGGAATATATCAGCTATGAAGAAAGGTTAACAAATTTAAACCTATTTAGTTTAGAAAAATGTCGCCTGAGAGGGGATATGTTATATTATACAAATATATTTGTGGCCAATACAAACCATGGTGTGGAAATCTATTCACAAACTGGACTTTACATAGGACATGAGGTCATGTGTTTAGACTGGAAGAAAGAAGATTTAGTCTAAGGCAAAAGAAAGGTTTTTTTTACTGTAAGAACAATAAGGATGTGGAATTCTCTACCTGAAGAAGTGGTTTTATCAGAGTCCATACAAATGTTCAAACAGCTACTAGATGCATACTTGCAAAAACAGAATATTCAAGGATATAATCTTTCAATGTAGGGTAATAACGGCTTGATCCAAGGATAAATCTGACTGCCATTCTGGGGTCAAGAAGGATTTTTTTTTCGTAGCTTGTTGCAAAATTGGAAGTGCTTCAAACTGGTTTTTTTTGCCTTCTTTTGGATCAACAGCAAAAAACAAATGTGAGGAAGGCTGAACTTGATGGACGCAAGTCTCTTTTCAGCTATGTAACTATGTAAAAACAAAACAAAAGAAAAACAGTAATTGTGGCGGAACCAACCTCGCCACTGGCCACTGGAGGAGCCTGGTTGCCCACCTCTTGCCGCTGGACTATGGCCCTGCATTAAAAACCTTTTATTTTCCCTATGTGAGCAGTGTTACCCCAGATAGCTAAGCCATGGAGCCCATTCGTATACCGAAAGACTATGGGAAAGACTTTGGCTCCATGGCGATTGAACTGTATGGATGTGATCTGAGTGCCATCAGGTAATAATGTGCGCTCAGATCTAAGCTAGCTGGGGATATGTAGAATGTGTATGTTCTATGTGATAAATGTAACAGTATGTATTTTTATGTCTTTTATTGTCCTTTGTCTGCTTTGTCTGTGGTTAATGGAGTTTTGCCTCTGTCCTTGGAGATAATTGAATTACTTCCCAATTATCTCCAGGACAGAGAGGAGGGATTGCAATGCATTGTGGGAGTGTTTTAACCCTGTGTGTCTGTGATTGGTCACTGTCCAATATGTTTACCAGTCTTCCATCTGGTCCCCTAGTGGAGTGTCCACCAGGTGGGAGACGTGCATAAAAGCCGGGCAGGTAGCCCCAGTAAATCAGTTCTGCTTGACCCTCAAACAAAGTGTCGTCTCGTTCTTGGGGGAAATTGGATTGTATGCTGTGTACAGTGCGACTGCCAGGAGTGTAAACTGTTCGTATGGTTTTTCCTGTTCGGCTGTTTACAGCATTCGTGTGTTTCCTGTTTGGGAGTTTGGAGCATTCCCCTGGTTGCAGTTCGGGAGATTGGTGAATTCTTGTGTGTGCAGTTTGGGAGATTGGTGAATTCTTGTGTGTGCAGTTTGGGAGATTGGTGAATTCTTGTGTGTGCAGTTTGGGAGATTGGTGAATTCATGTGTGTGCAGTTTGGGAGATTGGTGAATTCATGTGTTTGCAGTTCGGGAGATTGGTGATTGCAGTAGCTGTCTGTGCATCTGAAAAGGGGAATATCGCCTAAACAGTTTTTAACCTCTTGTGTGCAAAACGGTCCGTTACAGTAATGAAAACTGAATTGTAAAATCTAGGCAAAAATTTTTTGGGAAATGTTCTCCAATTCAGCGATAGTCATATTGTGTTTATGTTAGCCTAAAATGACCAATTTGGTTTTAAATTCACTACAATTTGATGTTTAGTGAATAAGCACCCTGGAAGGGCACCCTGCACAAGTGAGCTTGAAGAAGTGGTTGATGATTGCACAAACGGTAGAGTTAAAAGATCAGTATATCTGAAGGAAAGTTTGATTGTCAAGTGTAGTAACAGTGTAAAAAATAGAAATATTGTAGAACGTATGGAGTTAAAGGCTGATCAGGGACTATGTTGAGATGATTCGGTGATAGAGTGTGATAGGGAGAGATGGTAATTGATTCAATGATATTATTTCCTAAATAAGCAAATTCTTTAAGAATTTCTTAAAGAACTAGGAAAAGCTTCTATGATTGAGGGGGCAGCCTAAGAGAATCCATGCAGGCAAGAGTTGTTGGGCGAAAGTGTACAAGGAGGACAGACAAGCGGCACTGGCATGATGTTTACTTGTTAAGTAGTTATGTAATTGACATTAACGCTCGCTTTGTGCAAACTTAAAGCATTCCGATGGGGAAGCATTACATAATCACAAATGTGAATTTGAAGATAGACATTCTCATGTAAAGCGTGGGGACATTTACTAGGGATGGAGTAACCCTGCAATGTGTACATTTTCGTTACTAAAATACAGCAATGTTTTACATTGCAGGATTAAACGGACAGGGACACTGCACCCAAATCACTTCAATGAGATGCCTTTAGAGTCCCGTTAAGTAACCAAAATATTTGAGACCTGATAAGTGAAAGCTAACCTGAAAACTACTCTATCACGTTAATTTATTTTACACATTCTTATAGTTTGATCTCTCAAGGAATATTCCCAGATACAAGAGTTATAGCATATGTGTTATTCACAGAATGTTGAGTGATAAATGATAGAAAACATTTGGTTTAAGTGATATAGAACTATGTTTATTACAATGTAAGGGTTGAGAAATAAAATGTACCTTATGCAATAAGGTGCTTTGTCTTTGAATTTGGCATTTCAGGAGGTGAGGAATAATTGGTTGTGTTGATAGTTGACTGTTAATTTAGAGGGGGTGTTTTATTTCAATGCTATGACTCCTCTATGAATCAGAGCTTCTATCACTAATGCATAACCTTGATTATTTGTTTCCCTTTTCTTTTATCTGTACATTTCACTGAATGTTTTCAGACCTTGATAATCATGTTGCAAAGTTAACTCATGTTGTGCTGTGCAGATTTAAAATACTGTGGGTGAAAAAAATTCAGGTATTTGAGACCATATATTGGAACCGAGCTCTCCAAATGTGTGTAAACTACAACTACCGCTCCTCAGCCAAATTTTAGATAAAGTTAAATTAGAATTATGAAAATTGTAAACAATCGATAATTGGAAACGTACCTATTTCCTTCTATTGGTGTAGATTCAAAGGAGCAGACTAGACACCATAACCAACGTGTGATAATAAGTGGAGCAGTGTTCTATACAGTAATAATTAAGAAATTATACAAACTGTCAACAGACTTAGTTGTTCCTTCCAAACGTCATGGGATATATAAAAAAGATACAAAGGATACAATAATAGTGCAGATTGCTACCATTAATCAAATAACCATATTTATATAATTGATTTTAATATAAAATAACCTTAATCTCAGAGAATCTTATGGTGTTTTAAGAAGTGCTTTAAAACACCATAAGATTCTCTGAGATTAAGGTTATTTTGTATTTATATATAAGTCTGTTGACAGTTTGTATATTTTCTTAATTATTACTGTATAGAACACTGCTCCACTTATTATCACACATTGTTTTGCATTGGTGAATTTGGGGAATACACCTGAGTGTGTAGCGGTTTCATATACACAGATTCAAGGGCACTATTCAGCACCCAGATTTTCTGTTTTCTAGACACCATAACCACTACATGGTGATTTAGTAGTAATGGTGCAATTAGACAATGATTTCCATCCTCCGGTTTATGGTCAAACTAAATATAAGCATTTGAAAATAGTTTGACAAGGAAGATGGCACTCATGGTCTAATTGCACCATTACTAAATCATCATACCGTAGTTATGGTGTCTGGACTGATCCTTTGAATCTATACCAAGTGGCTCCTCAGACTGCTGCAACTGAGCTCTGTTCACCAGAATTGCTATTGCTGGTGTTCCACATCCTCATGAGCGTTTTACATTTTATTGCATTAAAATAGAAGTAAATTGATATTGCTAATATGAAAGTGAAAAATCTGCAAGAGCAAATCGGGTAAGCAGGGATTGTGCTTCTGAACGCCCAGTTTTGGTTAAATAGCTCACAAATTCCTTGACTAAGAACCAGGGGATGGCACTATACGCCACCAATTATACGCAGGAACTCTTGGAGTTGCATTCCAGCAAATGTGAGGATCCTCTACTGTTGCCCAGTACTGGCTGCATATGATATGATTAGTTCTACTCCTCTTGACTCGGAACGTGTCAGGTTTGCATTCTGTTACTAATTAAGAGCAACTAATTTGATTTTTTTTTTTTTGGTCTTGGATTTCAGAGAAGCTACATAAATGCAATTAGAAAATTTGAGTGCAGGTTGCAATTCCACATTCTCTTATTAAAGTGTCAAAATCTATTAGCACAAGGGGAAATGGTTACTTAGAAGATAAACAAAGATATACTGTGTTCATAGTAGTCTCTCTTGTCCCATTTTTTAAACAGATTGGTAAGACATATAACTCATAACTATGCTTTTAAAGGTTTTTATAAATTCCAGTTGACATTTCCAATTGCCCTCTGCAGATGGAATTTTCTTGGTAACAGGAAGGATGGACATTATTGAGGAAATTTCTCCTGGGTGTTAATTATGTATTGTAGAGAACTGGCTTACGAAGGACCGTTGTGGACATATTGAATACATTTTCTCAACTATGTCCTTTCTTTATAAACTTCTCAATTAATTCTAGAGGTCTCTGTTCATGGAGCTAATCATACTACCTTCTCAAAAGTATTGTTTTTCATTAGACTGAGGTTTTTTGACTTCTGTCAGATGGAATAATGCAGCTCAGAGTGCTTTTGTAGTATAATACCGTATTATCGTGTGCTTTTTCCATATGATTATTTTGTTCTGGTTAAGTGTAACTGAACCGCTGGCACCCCGACCGGGTACCTTCCGTTGATGGATGCTCCTACTGCTTTCCGAGGACTCCAAGCACTACGCCAGACACTATAACCACTACAGAACCCACAAACCGCCGCAGCTTGGTTGGGGTCTCGCCGTCTCCACCCACTCTGGACCCAAGACCAGGGTCCAGCTTCCAGTAGGTCAACCTCTCCGAATTCCAGAGAGCAGGAACAGGAACAAGCTCTTAGCAGAGCTTAGTGATTATACCCTGGGGAGTATAGTGATTATAGCAATCCCCAGAGTGTAGTTCTCCAATCCCCCAAACATGAGCTGAAACGTCATGAAGGTCCAAGATGATCTGAACTTTTAATGACCACACTGGCTTTTATGCAAGTCCCCATGCAAGGGGACATCCCACAGGGTGGGACACAGTACAACCAATCATTTACAGGAAAACCGTAAAACACACCCAGCACAAACATACAATCCCTCCCCTCTGCATGTGATATAATTACTGAACACAATGGGTTAATGTAATTTATCACAGACAGGAAAAATACACTTTTTATACATACACTGTAACTTTAAAAATATGCATCATATTCACATAAAACATACATATTCGGGGGCGGGGCCGGACCGCCGAGCGGGAAAGTCGCATGAAAGAGCAGCTCCTGCTAATTTACAGCCAAAACCGTGCATAAAATCGACAAAAAATGTTAATTTCGGACCGACAGCAACAGTACTCAATGCCGAAGAGGTGCTGGTTCCAGGGAGAGGCCGGCTATTCAAGTTTCAGTCCCCTGGAGGGAAGGTCGCCGTCAGACCGGGCGAGGCCTTCACCGGCGGTGAGTGGGGCAGACGGCCGCTGCCCCACTATCCTGCCAGAAAGCACCCGGCCAGAGACCCAGCCCCGGGCGGAACCGGCCCCGCTTCCCCCCCCTATGGACCGGGGGGGTGATCCCGGTCCTCACCCAAAGGCTACACGAGCAAGGCCCAGGGAGATTGTCGCCCCGCATGGGGACCCGGGCGCACTACCTAAAATGGCGGACGCCATGTGTACTGCAGCGGGAGAAACGGGCCACCACCACAACGAGCCCTCAGCAAAGATCAGCACTGCGGGTAGGAGCCTTGATGTAGCGGAGAGGCCTGCGACCCTCATACCTCGCACCATAGCTCACCAAGCGATGTCTACACTATCTTGCCACCGAGAGACACCACGGGTAAGCGGGGCACGTAATGGGACGAAACTGCTGAAAGTGCTTACCTACCATGGCGTACAGGGACTACTACACACAGCGACATGCCCTCACAAACCGACCACAAGCTTGCCCGCTGACCATAAGCTCTGCAAGGCGGCAGCCCAAACGAAGGGGCGCAGACGACACCAAGCGACAGACCTCCTCGGACTTAAAATGTATCCCAATGGACTCTGCCAAGCTGAGGCCCGACCCGGGCGGCCTGCAGGACACCAAACACTGGACTCTGCCCAAACTCCCACTCCGGTGGAAAAGTGTACCCGACAACCCTATCTAGCCCAACGAGTCATCAGCTGTGCAAGAAGCGACGCATATCGAAGAGGCAGCTTCTCCATCCCACGGACATTTCCCAGGGCCTACACCAGCAAGCGCAAATCAGACCAGCCTGGGTGATACTACTCATCTAGACCCATCTTAAGAGCATGTTAAACCTCAGAACTCCTGAGTAAATATATTGAGGCTAATACATGGTTAAACATAGCCCACTTAAACGCCACGTATAGCCTAACCAAGCGCATGACCTTTATTTTGGCCTACCACTTATATTTTTTGTTTTCCTCACTATACATCACAATTGTACCTAGCATGTTCCAACGTAATACAAAAAAACAAAATGTGCAGTTTTTACGTGCCTATCTGAAAAATCTGTTGACTAATCTATGCGTGCTGTTGTGGCACTTTTGCTATACTTGTAATTCTTCTTGCACAGTAAAAATAAAGAATTTAAAAAAAAAAAAAAAAAAAAACATACATATTCAGAATCAGCATACTTTAAATATAAACATAACCAAAATCAGACAAATCCCTCCAGTACATAAAACGTTAGGTGGAAGTCCTTTATGACCAACCACCAGCACATTTTCCTGCCCAAAACAGTTCCATAGATTTGTGCTGTGCGGCCGGTCAATTTTATGCAGAAAAATGACTAAGTCCCATTCGAACGTGCGTTGGAATTGCCGAACGGGACTTGGTCTCTGCAGCTGAAAATTCAGTGTAGGAGAAGGGAAGGGTCAGCGGTGTTCAGTTCCATGAATTTGGCTACACGTACCGCTGACCTCGTTCGAATGAACAAAGATGGTCTTCGCCACGTGTTAGTTTGCACGAACTGCGGCCGCCCAGCGGTCGGCAATTTACCTACAGCAGGCTCCTAGCCTGGGAGGTAAATTACCTGCACGCTTCCACTTCTGGGTGGTCTGCCTGTGTGGTACTTGGTTCAGTAAGCCCCATTTACTGAACCAAGTGGAAAATAACAATGAACAAAATATTTTAACTAAGTCTGGGGACACTGGGGACACCGTCTTAAAGGGGCATTGTCACACAAAGTCTCAATATGTCCCCAGACGGTTCTTAAAGGGCCAGCATGGTCCAATACAAGTCCATAAGCCACAAGGTTCTTAAAGGGCCAGCAGCAGCACAATATAAATCCATTAGCCCAAATAATGTTTTTAAAGGGCCCAATCTCCCAGGGGCCATAGTCATGCAGTAGGAGGCTGGCAATCAGGCTCCTCCAACAGCCAGGGGAAAAGGGCAGCTTGTCACCTAACAATCCAGTGACAAAAAGCATTTTGTCACATTAAGTATCATGCAAAATGTGGCTCTTAGTATCATGGCCAGCCATCATTGCTGTAGATCTTGGTAACACTCTGCATTTTGCAAATATATATCCAGAGGTCAATGCGTTGTATGATTAATCATCCTTCTATGGCCCCTTGTGTTCTCTGAGTTTATTACAATCTGTCTAATTGACTGAGAGAGCTTGCATCCAGCACAGATTGAATTCCAGGAATTGTTTTAGTATATTAGAAAACTCTATGTAAGTTGACAAACATCTCAATCAAAAGATTTCAGGTTGATGCATTGGACAGTATCTTAAGGCTTGAAATGACCCAGGAGCACATCTGTGATAGATCTCACTGCATAGGGTGAATTTCAATGATAAAATGTTCCTCTGTGAAAAAGCACAGCAATTATAAACCAAATCCCGGAGAAGACAGACATCAGTGTTTGTACCTGTATCCATTATCCTTCTAAGGCAGCAGGTAAACGTAAAGAATTGCCATTTTGTCTTTCATAGTCCTACAGTTTTAAATCTGACAATGGGATCAACAATTTAAACCATGCCAGCCTCAAGAAAGGAAAACCTTCTATATCAATCAACAGAAGATACAAAAAAAAAACTACTTCCTAAATGTAAAACCAATAAACTGCACAAAATGAAAAAAAGAAAAATGGCCCAGAACTCATCCAGTGTAGTTAGTGTTCCATATTGAGTTTTTTTAACAAAAACAAACACATTTTTACTAACCACTGGATTTGCATTGCTCTTTTGTTGTAAGCACCAATAAAACACACTGATTACATTAAGGTATTGGACCTCACTTTCAGACGATCTCAAAGAATGGTGAATCACAGTGACGTGATCTATTCCTGAAACTAAATTCCAGTTGAATTGAGGCAGAACCCCTGGTCCTTAATTCTGTGCTCAGAGAATATTTTCCAGCATGTTCATATCATTCTTTAAAAAAAAATGTAAAAACAAATAAATATTTGTAAGACTATATGATATTCTTCAGTGCCCATGGTTCAAAGTAACAAAGATAAATGATGCCTGTAAAATACTAGAGAAGTTCTATACAAACTAGGGCTTTTTTTGTTGTTGAATCCGCTGTGGTTATGATTGTTGTGGGAGTGAAATTCTTTAGTTATAGGTAGCCCTTAGTGTGTGTTTATTTTTGTAGAAAATTAGATCTCATTTCCTTATACATACTTACCAGACAAATTCATCTGATTTATATTCACACCTTCCCCATTACTGAACAGGCATCATTTACTTGTATTACGCATGGGCACTGAAGGATGTAGTCTGAAGTGTATATGGTAGTATGATGACCTGTAGCCCAGCTTAGGAATGTAGTATGCTGTTGCTCTACTTGCAATACCTGAGATATTCACCTTTTGAGATTCTATTCACCATGCCTTTCTTTACAGACACTGCAGTCTATCCTTTTACAGCAAAATACATGTTAATCCGCTGTAGTCAGCTCTATGGGCAGGTTCTGTTCAGGTTGATAATGCAAGCATTTATTGTGTGGAGCATAACCTGTGAAAGTCAACACGGCTACAGCCTCCATTATCATTGGGAAAGTTCCTTTTTTATAGCAGATTCAACGTTCATGTCTTCATAAACTATTTATCATGATCCTATGGGCCACTAACTTTCTCCAGCACTCTTCAACTTGTTTGCACTTAGACCGAAGAGATCTGATTCACAGCTGGTCCTCCTTGGCTAGTTAGCTGCCCTTCTTAAGAACAGCCTTTCCTCTTCTACAGTTGCCAGAAAAATATTTAGAGATTGTTTGGCTGTTTGTTCATAACTTAATTTTGTCTAGAGATCTCTGAAGGCTTTCAAATCTCCCAGAGCCCTACCACACCAGTTAGCAGCTGTTCGAGAGGCCCCCTGATCCAACTGAAGATCCATCTGATTTGTGAATCAACAATGCATTTCCACAACCTGATCCTTGTATTCTGCCTCAGTATCCTGGTTGTCTTGCACTGGGGCTTAGTACACCGTATGTCCTGTACTTGCTTTTACTATTTTGAGTGCCCTGAACCTGATCCTAGTATCTTGTGTGTCCTGTACTTGTTTGTACTATCCAGAGTGCCTGGAAATGAGTCCTAGTATCCTGAGTGTCCTCTACCTGTTCCTATTATATTGAGTGCCCTCTACTTGGTCCTAGTATCCTGAGCGTTCTGTAACTGTACGTTTGATCCTTAGTGCCTGAACCTAGTCCTAGTATCCCAAATGTCCTGTATTTGTTAATACTCTATCCTGAGTGTCCTGAACCTGTTCCTGTCATATTGTGTGTCCTCTACCTTTTCTTAGTAGCTCTAGACCTACTGGGGAGTTAAGAGGAATGCTGCAACTAAACATTGTCCTAGTCTCCAGAGGATCCTGTAAAAGAATACTGAGTGTACTAATATGCTGAGTTCTTTCTGTTTTATGTTCTTTGTGTTTCACTGATATTATTATTATTATTATTATTAGCTGTATTTTTTTTCTTCATTATTTGTTTTGCAGTTTTGCAATTAATAATTATTTTTTTACTTTACTATTTTCTTCTTGTCTTGCCTGTTTATTTTCTACACTTTGCACTGCAGTTGACCAATTTTCTCAGCTGAAACCATGACATTATACAGGATAACATGTTAAGTCAGGAAAGACCAACTTGCATTGAGCGGCCCCAAGTTGTAATAATAGAATTCTGTGAATTGTCTTGAGTATTCATCAAAAATGAATAAAAAATTATTAGCTCTATGTGGATGATTTGGTTGCTTCACTTGCTTGGGTCACTTAGCGTCTGCTAGTTTTAAATGTGAAATGCATTGTCATCTTCTTGCTGGGTAGATCATTATAGTGAACTAAGTGCCAGCGCATGTTAACTCAGGGGAGTAAGTTGAGTCTAGGTGGAAGTCAATTAAGACCTAGTCAAGCAGACTAAGGGGAATGAAAACTGAATTCTCTAAACATTTCTACACTTATTTGTAATCAAGTTGTCCTTGACTCTTTCTAATTGTTTATGAAATGCATCACTATTTGAAGAACACAGTTATTAGTGAATAGATGTTCTATTTTATTTTTCTGCAACATTATTTGGTTCAGTTTAGATTTTTAATATCACGATACAGACAACAGAGAGCATATCTGGGTGAAATTGTTACATGTAGATTATTGAATTCTAACTAATCCCAAACAGATCTCTGGGGGGCACGGGAATCAGCAGGAGAGCCATAGCACGCAGGATGAGTCAGATGTCTTGTTCTAACCTACATATTTAAAATGTATAACAGAGCTGAAATCACAGTGATTTATTAACTTCTTCCCTGCTGAAATGATAGAAGTTAATAAATCACTGTACCAACAGTTATTTTTGGATTACAATTCCCATGAAAATGTGCCAGTCATAGACCTATGGCCTGCAGTTTGTAGAGCATTAAAGGAATTGTAGTCAAGCCAAGACTGGACATTACCAAGATGGGAAAATATCCAGATGATTGTGGTGATACCAGGTCTAGGGCTGACTGAAAAGATCTGAAAAATAGAATTTGGGCATATAAATCCTCTAAAAATAATCCTCATAAGGATAATCTCCAGGAAACTGTACTTAGTAGGAAGACCAGATTCCAAGTTTTACATTCACTGTAGGGGGTATGGCACCAAGGGTGCCTCCGTGTCCCCTACTGTAAGTAGTAAAACGTTTTTTGTGACACCCCCCACTTCCACTGTTAATGCTTAGAGAGCCAGAAGATTCCATTAGCTTACTGGTTGAGAGAGATCAACTGATGGTCTCAGCCAATGAGCTAGTCCTGCATTGCTTCCGGCTCACCAGTGGTAGCAGTGAGGTTGGGAAGCAGAGCCCATTGCGACCCAAATAGGAAATCAAACTGTTTGAAAATGCTTTGACTACCTACAATTGAGGGGTGCAAGGACACTCCTGGCACCATAATCACTACATATATTTATAGTAGTTATAGTCCTTGGAGTATTCCTTTAAGATGACGATCTTTACTCCAAAATAAGTTAATAAGTTAATAAGTTAAAATATAAATATCAAGCAATCCAGAATCATGGATGATAGTATTATAGTATAATAATCATATAATAATAATAATAATAATAATAATAATAATAATAATAATAATATGTGATGATGTGAGCAGAAAGAAACTACCACTTTGATTGCAGTACTCAAGATTCATGCTTGTGAAAGAGATGGGCATTTGAAATGCAATAATATCATTATTATTATAAAACAAAAAAGCATTTAAAAAATAAAATGTCAAACTTAAGTGCTTGTTTGGAGTTCTTGGAAAATAAAAAAATAGTCTCTCAAATCTTCAATGCTCCTCTGATTTCCCACCTCATTGCTACCTTAATGTATTTACTCTATTATTACTTGTTTTGACACAAATGTGCAGCTGAGACAAAAGTAAAGTGACCTCTTGGTGGTTATTTTTCCTGTGAATGTTGTACGTAGCGCTTTAGAGAGTTTATTTGTGGACGTTAATGAATTTATTAAACTCCGGCTCAGCCGGCTTGTGCATTCTCTGAAGTGGTGGCTTGAAAGATGGGGGTGTTTTAAGATAGTCAGTGTGTAAATCAATATTAAGAGCAGCTTCTCATCTGAAGGTTAAAGCTGGGAAATAAGTAAATTTGTCATGGAACCACAGCAAGAATATGTACAACCCCACTGTGTGCTTCGTCTCCTGTGCATATAACAGCAAACAGCCATTCTTCACGACTTTCCGTATCTCTTCTTATATTTCCCCACAGAGATTGTGTATTCCATTCCTCCCCACTGTTCCCTCAAAAAGACACAATTCCAAGACTGTCTATCTGCAGGAAGTCTGAAGGGGAAGAATTCTGTGCTTTAACAAGACACTGTTTTGTGAAATATGCATCTTAATTTAGAGCTCTGAAAGGTTGTAGGAGCATGAAGACGGTAGTTGAGCAGCCATATGCAATTAGGATTATCACATCAATGTTTTAGAAAGAGGAGTGTGTGTGGAAAGGATATACTGTATGAATGCATTTTAATCAGTGTAACCAGGGATTAGGCCTAAGTAAATCTTATTAAAGAGTGATTTTCAGAAAAGAAAACAACACTGAAATATTCAAAGGAAAAAATATAATATTCAGTGTAGGAACACTCTGCAGTTGCTATGGCAGGGTGATTATTTTAAACATTATCATTAGTATATGATCAGACACAAGGGGCGCAGGTTCCACTGCCAGCAAGGTCATCATAGCATCCTTACTAGGTTGATAGCTTTAGTAGCAGTGAGTAAGGTAATTAAAATGCCTTAAAAAAGAACCTTCTGTTGCTTAAAAGTAGCAGGATATTACTGTGATGTCTATTGGCAGAACACAATAGTGAAGAAGTGGGAAGGATTTGTGCAGAGCTTTTGCGAGTCCAGCTTTATATGGGTTTATGCATAGGCTGGTAGACCTGCTCTTTGGGCTGAACTGGCCCTTTGGGATATTTTCCAGTGTACTACAGTATCTGAGGCTGTCAGGCAGTATGACTATGATGAGAATATATGATATTAAATAGTGGTGTTCCTGTAGTACTTATGGCTTTTGGTAAGGATCAAAATGTATACAAGTGACAAAAATGGAGCTACTATATTTTATTTTTGGAGTTTTTGGAGCTTCACGCAACAACCACGTTTTGCTGCGAGCAACAACCGGTAAGGTACAGTCATCTTCCTGTTTAATCAACAAAAAATGCCTATTGTTTTGCAGGATCTCCCATAGACCCCACTTATGTACTCACACCATACTCTAGATTAGACCAGTGATGTTGGTTCCTTTCAGAAAACACCTCCAGGGGCTGTAGTTGTAGATGAAGAAGAACAACGCAGGACCGAGAAGAGAGGTTAAGAGAAGGATGTCTACCTTACCCTTCTCCCAGTACACCACCATGGCAACAGATAGGTCACCTTGGAGAATTGCTGCATTTTTAGGTAAGTGATATCTTTAAAGAAAGATGTTGTTTATACACTGTATAGTTGGTAACTCCATGTAAGCTCCAATTTTTTTATTTTTTTTATCCTCTCATTCATTACCTGCCTTCTCCAAAAGTGTAATATTTTTAACTGTAATATCAAGTAAGGAAAAATGTCCCATAACTTTTACATTTATATAAATTTATCTGAGTATAGTATTCTATGTAAGAGCCATTTATTTTAGCTTTTACTATCTGTTTAATGAATGAGAAAATGATTGTAGCAATATGAAGAAACAGTGATATCCTTAAAAGCTGCCCTTGTTAAAGTGGCTCTGTCATCAAAATATATTACTCAATAAATACATTATGGTCTCTCAGCCAATTTTCGTTATGTATTTTTCACCTAATAAAACTTATGAAAATGTCTAAGATATTTACTACTTATTGCAGTACCAGTATGTAACAAAGATGACATATTTAAAAAAAATGTTTTCCCAACCCAATTTTCTCTCTTCTGTTTCCTTTTTTCCTTCTGGCTCACATTATTACAAGAAAGAATGCAATCATTATCTGTTGTGCTCTTGTACATTATATTAATGCAAATGCACAAGGTACCTGGGCTAAATGTGGTAGCTAAGTAGCTGCATCTCCAAATGTGTTTGCTATATTTCCTAACTATGGTGATGTTGCAAAATGGCAGTCATTCAACAGAAGGAAAATACCAGTTCCATCAAATACCCACCATGCCCAAGAAAAATAAAATGATGTAATGGGAATGTGCATAGCTGGAAGACAGTTCCTTTAACTACTTTTATTGCAAGTCTACGTAGGAGTTTAGAGTTGTTCTCAAAATGTTTTATAGAGGGTTATGGGATTGGTAACTTTATTTGACATGCTGGATTTACTCTGCAGTGCCATTTTAGGAGCAGCAGCATGGAACTTTGAAGCAAAACAGACCTTGGTAGATGCTTAGTACAAGGCAAGGGGTGCAGCAAACTATGGAGAGTAGAGCAAGGAAAAATAAGGAGGGAGGTGGGCCAGGAGAGGAGGGTTGTGGGGAGACACTGATTAGGTGCTTAGGTAGCAGAGGGCATCCATGCCAGTGGTGGAAACAAGTACTGTTAGGATCGAGAGATTGGGTGATGTGATGACTAGTTTGGAGATAAGAACAACATTTTTGGGAATTGGCTGCAGGTAATTTTCCCATGCGTGGTGATGCAAATATTTACATTATGTTCTGAAACATAGTTTTAAAAGGTGTATAAGACATACAGTGGGTTGATATGGTGGCGACATGATGAGAAATTTCATCAGCATCTGTCAGCTTACAGTATGGGTAGGATCAGATGAACCCTCTGGTTGTAGCTCATATTTTTCCAAATGTCATCAAATGGAATGTCATGATCACTGTCATATATTTCCATGATTTAGAAAGTAGATAGAATTTGGTACCGCTGTGTGGGATTGCCATATTTAAGGGTATTACATTTAAGAGGGATCTGCGTTTAGTAGATTGCTACCTTATTTGATAACCTTAAATATGGCAATCCCACATTAAGGGTACCATATTAGGAAGTTATCTACTAAGGTGCTGAAAGATCAAACTTAAGAAAAGGGATTTTCATAATTTTGAACTTTCAGCTCTTTAGTAGATAACTCCCTAAATAAAATTGGTACAGCAATTGCCATATTTTAGGGTACCACATTAGGGAGCTGATTAGTACATATGGTTTCCTTATATGGTATCCTTAAATATGTATAAGAACAACATTTAGAACATAACATTTCTTATTTTTGATCTGTCAGTTATTTATTAGATTGTTCCTTAATGTGATACCCTTATATAGAATTACCATATTTAAGGATACCAAATTAGGGAACTATCAACTAAACACAACAGCTCTCTATTTTGGTAGTGGTACTCTTAAATATGGAGTAGTCCCACATAGGTGTACTGGTTTTACACAAGTTAACTAATGACAAATTGAATGATTTTTTTTTTTTTTGTTACAAGTCATTCCATCATTTGTTAATTATTCCTCCATTGTGATATTTGGAATTTGCTCAAATTGATTAATCAGCCAATTTTCATACAAATCACAATTTGTTTCCGAAAACAAATGCACAAGTCTAATGAAAAGTCTCTGATTCTAATTCAGGCAAAAACTGTGCCAGGAGAGACAATGAAAGTGTCTCCACATTTGCACTTCTCTTAATTTACATCTTAAAGGAACACTCCAATGCAAATGTTTATTTTATTTATCTTTTTCACAAATTAGTATATATACCCTAGTGGGAGCATGCGTGGTTACATCTGCAAAAAGCTTGCAAAAGCTGCAGATCTTTTGTCTGCAGTTTTCACAAGACCCTTCTGACCCAGCTTAGACTTTCTGTGGCTGTCCAATCACAGTCAGTCTGATGCAGCTCAATGAGATGTCTTTGCAAGGCAGACGTTCAGGGCAAGTGTTGCCTCTTGAGTTTAACTCAACGGAGCTAACCAAACCAGGAAGTAACATAACTATCTGATTGAATTACTCAACTGATAGATGATCTGTCTGTATCTAAGCAGTAAGCCTTTTCTTCTCTCACCTACTTCTACCTGGTTTCTCAGAACAAATATTTTTCCTTACAAGCCTGCTCTATTTTTTTCTTAATATCTAATTTCCATTGTATGCTCAATTATTATGCTTTCTGTTTTCATGATTTTCTCCTACCAGTTTGATTGCAAGCTCTGTCAGCAAGCAGCATCCATCCAGTAAATTACACTTGGACTCATATGGCAGACAGTATCTTCCTGCTGGGAGCATGTCTCAACCCCCTCTGTGAACTGCGTACCTCACAGCGCTAGAAGCTATTAGTTGTTAATATTATTCCATAATATTTGCATAACGACACTATCTCTGTGCAATCTTTTTTTTTTTTTTACTGTGGATATAAAAGCCGCAGCCTGCATGGTACATTATAGTAGGGATGCATCCATCAAGAACTCTGCATCCCAAAAATAATTTAGGCAAATAAAAATGTGTCACCTATCTAAAATTGTTAACCTTATAGTACCAGGAATCTACTTTGCTTGGTCGTGATATTATAATTATGTAATGCACCTTATTATTATACAAAGCATTCTTTAATGAGGAGAATGAAACATAAACATTAAGTAGAGGGCCTTGTATGTATGTTTGCTTCATGATCTAGGTCAGCACATGAAAAGTGCTGTTCTGTAGTATGCAGCATTCACATACTGTAGGAGGATGGTCATTTAATTAATCATTTGTATCTCCTCCTCAAGCAATTAATTGATTTCTTCCTGCAATTTTACATGCACTAAAATAGCACATATCATGTGTGACCTAATAGCACACATAAGTGACATACACTGATCAGCCATAACATTCAAATAATTTCCCTCATATTGTGTAGTAGACATGTGCACCAGTGAAATTTCCGTTTCGTATGAATTGTTTCGTACTAAATAAAAATGTAATTCATCAATCCAGAATTTCTTCCACAAACAATTCATTTTCAAACGAAATTCGTTAAAAAAGTTTTCGTCTACCAGCTCCCTCCTTGTAATAACTAACCATTCCTCTCCCTCCCCCCCTGCATTAAAACCTATGGGGGGTCAGTATATTAATAATAGGGAGGTATTAACATTAAACAGTATTAAACATGTCGCCAGTGGCTGCACGCTATAATTTAACATTATAAATCAATATGGGGGTCACTATGATCCCCATATTGATAAAAGGGAAGTTAAATCCTCCCGCATGCCCCAAATCGTGGCATGTCGCCTAAACAAATTTGCTGCCCAGTCACTAGTGCAATAAGGGGGGACCTGGCACAGATTCCTCCCGCATGCCCCTACCTGTGCCAGGTCCCCCTGTGTAGGGCCATGTCGCCTAAACAGGGAGCAGCCAGTTGCTGCTCGCTGTCATTTAAAACTGAATATAAAAATCTGTATTTTATATAGAAGTGATAGAGAGTACGGTAAGAGTACATGTAACCAACAGCTATAGCAAAAAACTATAACAATGTTGCAATATGAAAAAGTAGCTATTTAGATCGGTAACACAATAAGGCTGTGCTACTGATCTAAATAGCTTCTATACAAGATAAATGTATATCTAGTTTTAAATGACAGAAAGCAGCCAGTGGCTGCTCGCTGTCATTTAAAATGAAATAAAAGTATGGGGGCCACTATGACCTCCATATTGATAAAAGGGAGGTTAAATCCTCCCACATGCCCCTACTCGCGGCATGCCACCTAAACTTTTCAAATTGAAAGCAACCAATCACAGTGTTATGAGTAAAATTACACAGCATGGGAAAATTCCAAAGAACTGTCCCACTCTGTGTAAAATGATACAGAGCACTCTGATTGGTTGGATTTCAAGCCAACCAATCAGAGTGCTGTGACAGGTAAACGTAGAGACTTACCTGTCAGTCTCTTCATTTACCTATCAGAGCACTCAGATTGGTTGACTTAAACTCTGAGCCTAATTGCAGGGGGGGAGGCTTTATAAGCCCCTTTCCCTGCCCTGTGGAGCTCATTCTGCGCCGTGCCCTCCATGGGTGAAGAGGGATTATTTGCTTAACGTCAGGATTTTTTTTTTGCCTTTCTTTTTTTTGGCCATATTTATTATTTATTTTATTTTTAACAGTTGCAACAGGTATTATGGATTTTTATTTGGCCTTATTTGGGGGCTGAAAAAAGAAAACAAAAGAAGAAAGAACATGCGTTTTTCTGGATTTTTAAAAATAAATTATTCTGTCTCTCACTGTTAAAATACACCTACCATTAAAATTATAGACTGATCAATTCTTTGTCAGTGGGCAAACGTTCAAAATCAGCAGGGGATCAAATACTTTTTTCCTTCACAGTAAATGTGTGAATACCAGGCATATGTTTTGTTACCACTAGCTTAAAGGACCACTCTAGTGCCAGGAAAGCATACTCGTTTTCCTGGCACTAGAGTGCCCTGAGGGTGCCCCCACCCTCAGGGACCCCCTCCCGCCCGGCTCTGGAAAGGGGAAAGGGGTTAAATCTTACCTTTTTCCAGCACTGGGCGGAGAGCTCTCCTCCTGCTCTCCTCCTCCGATCCGCCTCTTCTCCTCCCCGTCGGCTGAATGCGCACGCGCGGCAAGAGCTGCGCGCGCATTCAGCCGGTCACATAGGAAAGCATTCATAATGCTTTCCTATGGACGCTTGCGTGCTCTCACTGTGATTTTCACAGTGAGAATCACGCAAGCGCCTCTAGCGGCTGTCAGTGAGACAGCCACTAGAGGATTAGGGGGAAGGCTTAACTAATTGATAAACATAGCAGTTTCTCTGAAACTGCTATGTTTATAAAACAATTAGTTAACCCTAGCTGGACCTGGCACCCAGACCACTTAATTAAGCTGAAGTGGTCTGGGTGCCTAGAGTGGTCCTTTAAGCACTACCTGGGTGAAAAATGCTGTGGAATATTTTATATTTGTTCCAATAAAGGTTTATTGGCTACTTTACAGTGTGAGTGTTCCATATAGCTCTATTTCTTTGTTTTTGCTGCTTTTTGCTGCCTGGCATCCTGTTTTATTGTTCCAGTGAGGATCCCGCCAAGAATCCTAGGTGGGGATTATACCACCCACACTGTATCAACTGAGCAAGTTATCTGCTCAACCAAATGTGAGTATAAAATATATATTTTATTTTACGTATATTCGATTAAATGGACTACAATTTTGGGACTGCTGCTATTTTTCTCTGGGTACCTATTTCACGTGTTTATTTTACTCAGTATTTTTTAGTATCTTATTAAATTTTTTTGTACATTTTTCTTTTTTATTGTTTTATCCCATAACATTTTTTCCTTGTGTTTGTCTTTTTGTGTCTTTTTATTTACAGGTCTTGATTGGTGACAACGCAAAAAACTTTTATTTATGTACAGCTCAATTTTTAGGACCATCCCTGTTCCTTTCTCAAGACCTCAAGAATTGCCGATTATGTTGGCAATATCCAGAGGGGGTATTTGAAACATTTTGACAAAAGAGCATGGAAGTGACCCCTCTCTTTTATCTTATGTGGTGATATTTAAGAAACAAAAAAATTGGAGAAGGGAAGATAATTTTAAAGAACTTGCAAAGGTGGAGAGTAAGTAGATTTCTAATGTGGATATGCTTTTACCGATTGGTCAAAATTTGAACTTTGAGTTTGCACATTATTTATGACCTCTATTAAGCTTTTCAACCTTGATTAATAGTTAATTATACATATGAATATTTTATATATTTTCATAAAGATTTTTTTTTAAATTTTAATATATCCATTCTTGCATCTTCTTTCTATGTATACTGTATATGCTTTCTCATATATTTTTATATAACTTTTTGATCTCATTTGTTATTTAGATATATGCTGGTCTTTAAGATTTAAATTGCCACATCTGTTTAAGAGGTTTCTATATCTTGTAAAATATATATTTTTTAATGTTTTAATTAGTCGTTCCCTTTTTATTCATTTTTATCAGTTATATGTATCTTTTTATTATGACTGTTGTATATTTGGTGATATATAATTGATGTGGATTAAAAAGGAAATTTGCGCTTTTCATTATATTTATATTTATATGACTTTCCCTTGAATAATATGGTGGATCTGCAAGTAACGCGTTCTTCTGCGCATGTGGAGAATTTGGGATATTCTTATTCAATGAAACTATGACTCAGAGGAGCACCTGTTCCATTGGACACAGCACCGTGTAAAGGATGGATATGCATTCCATGAGGTTGGAGGAAGTGACATCATCAGTAGAAAAAGGAAATTACATCACACATACGGATGAATGGCCAGAAATGTTTGCTTGTAACATTTATACTGTAGAAAATGCAATGAATAAAAAATAGGATTTCTAGTGCTTCTGACAGTTATGTTAGGCAGCTAGGACAACCCAAGGTAGAGTCTCTTCTTTTTGGTAGTAGGTAAGATGCAGGATGATAAAAGGGTTGCAGTGCCTTGTAGGTGTTATCTGGTCCAGATAATGCTGAGTTCATATAAAAGATAAAAGGATAGGAGACACAATTTAGTGTAATAAGCTCTATATTTGGTGAGGTAGATATTGAAAGGCACTTACAGTTTTTTTAAGCTTCTGGTCAGCTCCAAATAGTAGAGCTTGGGCGGTATGATTCCCGCCTGTGGATATACTGGTGCAGCACAATCTTAGTAGGAAATGTGTCAGGATCCAGACAAACTCTATGGGAATCCCAGCCTAGGTAGTCACAGTTCACAGATGCAGATGTAGCATAAAATAAATATAAAAGCAACCAATAGTGCTCACTGTATAACAAGTGGAGAGCAAAAAGTGGTTTAGCTCAATCCAGATAGTGTAGGTGGTGTAATCCCCACCAAGGATATTTCTGGAGTCCTCTTGAATAAAATCTTCTAAAAAATAATTAGGAGGGTCCAAGGTAGATAAAAACTTTACTCTTTTTATTACATAAAAATACACTTAACACGTTTCGCGAAATCACAGGCTTTCTCAAAATGTTTCTTTGGCGAGTGATTAGACATGAGGGGTGAACGATAGGTTGAGTCAAACAGAACACCTATGCAGCGAGCCTGTAAGGTCATGTTGATGGTAGTGCCATTAACTTGGAGGAAGACAGATACAGACGTAGCAATACTTGAGGGAGGAAAGATGAGAAGTCCTATTTTGGACAGGTTAAGGTTAAAGATGAGTAGCCATCCAGTTAGATAAAGCAGAGAGGCAATCAAGAGGGATGGCGAGAGATCAGGAGAGAACAGGTATCATCTGCATACAAGTGATATTGGAAGCCAAAGGAGTTGATGAGTTTACCAAGAGAGGCAGTATAGATCGAGAACCTCGGGGAACACCCACAAAGAGGGGTTTGCATGGGAGAGAAAGAGACAGAAAAATAACACTGAAAGAGCGCTAGGGAAAGTAGGCAGAGTACCAGGAAAAAGCAGAGTCTCATAGACCGAAATTACAGAGGATGAGCACGTTTTTGATAATCAACAGTGTCAAAAGCAGCAAAAGGCCTAGGAAAATTAGAAGTGAGTAGCGACCAGTATATTAAATATCTAAAAATACTGTAGTTAAATATATAAATATAATACACACAATAGGACAAAAGGAATAAAGTTCACTGTCCAATTGCACGTGACAAACCATGCAGGTTCCTGGTATATTTATCCCCCCAAAATCCTTACAACAGAAAAAACAAACGTGCATGAAATAGTAACAGGAAATACAAAAGAGCGTCCAGCTGTACAGGTCAGACTATGACTGCCACAATCGAAGAATCTAGAAACGCAAGTACCAGAGTGTAATCAGACAGTGAACTTTATTCCTCTCCTTTCATTGTTTTCATTATGAGTATGATATTTGGATATTTATTCATCTATTTAATTGAGTGTTTCTAGAGCTGAATATATAGTAGTGAATTAATTTTACCAGAGCGGTAGTTATATAATATATTTACTTCATTTAATTTTTTTTTTATTATTATTTGTTACTAAATAGTGTATATGTAATAAAAATGTTGATGTCCTTGTGTATTGTTGTTTTTCAGTGTCTGGAGTTTGACCTATGAGGGGAGCTAGAAACCTGTCTCTTCATCATTCGGTGTGGACAGGAAGAGGTAATCCTGACCAATAAAGTGACATGCATCACCTGTTTCAAGGTAGATAGGACTGGCCAGGTGGAAGCAGCACTATTATTAATGTCCAGAAGAAAGCAGCTGATATTTTCATGTTTTGAAGCTTAACAATGGATCAATATTCCTCTCCTCTGAGAATGTAGACCTGTTCATGTTGCCTCTAAGCTAGTGCTGCTAGTCAAACCCAAACA
This sequence comes from Pelobates fuscus, assembly GCF_036172605.1. NCBI lineage: Eukaryota > Metazoa > Chordata > Amphibia > Anura > Pelobatidae > Pelobates > Pelobates fuscus. Next base: position 135,052,205 of record NC_086323.1, on the reverse strand, counting down.
TTTGTAAGCGTGCTAAATTACATAAATTACATGAGATAAGTGGAAGCAAGTCCAAAGCAGCAATGCAGATACTTTATGCAGTGGACAATAGGGATAATGACTTTCCCATCAAAGTATGGCCAGTAGATCTCTCTAGTGGTTTGTAAGCTTTTAATCACTAGGTCCTACAAATTGGCTACCACTGGATTAATCAAAGTGAGCTGCTGCCACATAATGCTTGTTAACGGTGATTTCAAACAGTTGATAAGTGAGCAGAAACAGTATTTGTATTTAATAACCACAATCAGGGTTAAAGGGACACTATAGTCACCAGAACAACTACATTTTATTATTCCCTTCAGGCTTCTTGCAGTAAACAATGTCTTTTTGAGAGAAAATGCAGTGTTTACATTACAGTCTAGAGATACCTCTAGAGATACTGGCCATTCCTCAGTTGGCTACTAGAGGTGCTTTCTGGGGCAATGCTGCACAGTGAGCAGCACTGCCATTCAGTGTCTCCACCCTCTGTATGCAGACACTGAACTTTCCTCGCAGAGATGCATTGATTCAATTCAGCTCTATGAGGAGATGCTGATTGTCCAAGGCTGTGTTTGGCTTCTGATGGCTCTGCCCCTGATCTGAATCCTTGACAAGTTCAGACAGTCCAATGCTTTCCTATTTGAAAGCAGTGTGATTGGCTTAGATCACCACTTTGATGATGTCAGCAAAAGAGACAGATCAGGGGCAGAGCCAGCAGCAGCAGATGGGAATAAAATTAAGATGTTGCTATATTTAGAGGGTCAGGGGAGCTAGATGTACATACAGGTTTGTGTTCCTGACCCTACAGTGTTCCTTTAGGCTGTCTTCATGAAAGTAACATATGCTTTGAAAGAGAAAATGGATTTAGGGTTAGTAAACTGGGACATTATGTGCCTATTTTGTCTGCATGCACTCTATTACTCTGACTATTAAATATTACTCCAAACTTTTTACATTAGCACTTTTTCTTTTTTTCCAACTGGAAAACATCACAATTGACATAGAGTCTGAAATGTTCTTTACCCCATGGCTCAACTGCTTTTCTATTTTTTTTGTAATTAAAATATTTATTACTATATTTCTAAACAAAATAAAAATATTTGGAAAACAATAGCATTGGCTGTGTTATGGAAAACTGAAATAAAAAATTAAATGTCAGATGTGCAAAGGGGAAAGTTATTAAAGAACACTATGGGGTCAGGAACACAAACATGTATTCCTGGCTCTATAGGGTTAAAACTATATGGTACAATCTTACATTTATTCCAGTCTGCTGGTGCTGGCTTTGACCATGGTCTACCTGCTTGACTGACATCATCAGAGGTTATGATCTAAGCCAATCACAATGCTTTCCCATAGGATTGGCTCAGCTTGCCAATAAGGCAGATCAAGGACAGAGCCAGCACAAGGCAAACACAGCCCTGGTCTATCAGCATCTCCTCATAGAGATGCACTAAATCAATGCATCTCTATTAAAAAAGTTCAGTGTCTCCATGCAGAGGATGGAGACACTGAATGTCAAGGCATCACTCTGTGCAGCATTGCCCCAGGAAGCACCTCTAGTAGCCATTTGAGAAGTGGCCAGTGGAGGTATCACTATGCTGTAATGTAAACACTGCATTTTCTCTGAACAGACTGTGTTTACTGCAAAAAGCCTGAAGGGACTGACTATACTCATCAGGACAAATACAATTAGTGGTAGTTGTTCTGGTGACTCTAGTGTCACTTTAAAAAAAAATGAAATAAATAGGCACTGTTGCAAAATGAGCCAAACAATTAAATCTGCCAGTTTTTATACATAACCCACATAGTGTTCCATCTTGGAACCCATAGATCTGTGTCAGATTGATGGATATTCAGGTGCAGTATTGTGCAGTATCTTGCTAGTAAGGAGTTTTTTTCTTGATTGATGACAATATGATGTCCCAGGAAACACATGCATTGGGTGATTAGAAATTCTTGTACAAATGTTGCAGTGACTGTTATAGATGGAGTTTATCCTATTATCTCCATATGACTCACGCTACAGTGAATTCCACTGCGGTTTGTCTAATATAATCATAATATGCAGGGAAGTGTAAAGGTGTTATTTCTATGATTTGCGATGGGAAAATGACACTTTTTAACAGATTTAGTTTGCAGATCAGAACTTCCCCTTGTGCAAGACAAAACATTCATGAAACACTGTGATGGCCAAATCCAAATCAATTCTTTCATAAGTCATGTATGCTAAATACTGTTTAATATTCTTATTTCAGCTTTTTTTTTTATTTTTATCAGCAATACAACTAAATAATGGAAAGATGACGTCTTTCTTATTAAAACTATTAATTATTTCCAATGTTATTCCAAAGTGGTTTTACATTTATTAACTGTTCTTCCATTAAATGTGCATTCCAGGCAGCAACGGAACTATTCATTTTTTTTTTTTTTGTATTAATGTATACATTATTAAAGGATCACTATAGTGTCAGGAAAACAAAGCGGTTTTCCTGACACTACAGTGCCCTGAGGGTGCCCCCACCCTCAGGGTCCCACTCCTGTGGCGCTGAAGGGTTAAAACCCATTCAGCAGCTTACCTTTATCCAGCGCCGGGCTCCCTGGGCGCTGGTGACCTCTCCTTCCCGTCCAACGTCAGCTCCCTGATGGAGTGGAATGCGGATGCGGGGCAAGTGCCGCGCATGCATTCAAAGAGTCCATAGGAAAGCATTTCTCAATGCTTTCCAATGGACGCTCTGCGCGATGGAAGCAAAATTTGCATGCAGCGTCGCAGATGCGCCTTTAGTGGCTGTCCGGAAGACAGCCACTAGAGGCTGGATTAACCCCAAATGTAAACATAGCAGTTTCTCTGAAACTGCTATGTTTGCATCTGAAGGCTTAAAACCTGAGGGACCTGGCACCCAGACCACTTCATTGAGCTGGTCTGGGTAACTATAGTGTCCCTTTAATGTATTGATAGATATTGCATGCAAAAACAGCTATTACAAAGTAATAAGATACTCATTTTTAAAGTTCCCTTTTTTGGCAAGATTTCACACATTATATCATCACGTACTCCAGGAAGTATCATTACTAGGCAGTAGCTGTGATTCTAGTCTATGGCATCTGAACTTTTAGGCTTATTTAATCCAGTATTGAAATAAGTAATATGTAGAGTGGATGAACTGATAACTACAAATCAAAGCTCCATACTTCCCAACTCTGGTGTCCAGAAAATTGGAAGATGGTGGGAGGTGGTAAAGGCGGCGGGCCAGTGATGGGATTCTGTAACTGAGCTTGCCCAAAGGGGGTCAAGCCCATCCAGTAAGGTGCAGGTCCGCCTAAACTACTGGTATGTGGGCATGGTGTGAATGCCTAGTATGGTCTGCCCTCAGTAAGCTACTGAGGGCAGACCATACTAGGGTTGCCATCTCTCTTGGAAAAAATACTGGACATGCTAATTTGCATAATTCATTATATATGCATGACATCACCGGGTGTGACAACACATGATGTAATTTGCAAGGAGTGACATAAGAGAAAAAAATATATATTGGAAAGGGAAAAAATCTGTATATCACAAAAAAAGCTACTTACAGTTTGATTCTGCTGTAAAGAGGGAGACTGGTTCTCCTCTGCAGTTTGGGGAGATTGGACTGCCCTTCTGAGTGGTCACTTAATGGACATAGCAGTAGGCTGTCTGCGTCACATCCATGCCTGCATCATAGACACTATATTCAAATACTTGGGGTTTATTCACTAAACACCAAATTGTAATGAATTACAATTTTAATTTCAAAATGTAGGTTCAAATAGCCAAGCTGTGCCTAGGTTGAATTGCAGAATTTTATCAAATCAATAATGTTTGTCTATAATTTACAATTAGTATGTCAGTTTACTACATGTCCCAGTTTAATTATTAAACCTCTGTAGTTTATTCACTAAACGGAAGGGTTTAGTATAGATACTTGTATACTAAACTACAAAGTTAAGGCCAAAGTAGTGGATTTGGAAAAATTCTCCCGTTCTCCTATAGTCCCAGCATGGCTATTTATGGCTTGACTTTTTCAATGTGTTTAAGCACAATTTTATAAGGTATGTTATAGGCGTACTCCAGACACATAAAGCAATTCAGCTTGCTAAAGTGCTTTATGTGTATGGAGTTTGCCATTTAAAAAAAAAAGGTTTTTAAAAGTGCAGTCTTAAATAGAAATCAGCACTTTTACAAGTGGTCTCCAATCATTCATACAGCTGAGAAGTTTTTTTTTTATTGAGAAAACCATTAGGATGCTGCAATCGTGTGCAACTGCATGCATGGCTCCAGCACAGAGACTTCTGATTGGAGTATTCTTCAGCCCAGACTGAAAGACTGTTATTGGGAAAAAGGGGAAGGCTTGCAGAGGCTACAAACAGCAAGTCTGCAGCAATGCAGAAAAAAATGCAGACTTTTTTTTAATGGAGATATATCTATTAAATCTATGTGCCTCTCCTCCTCTGCAACCTCCATCTGTATCTCTCTTCTTGTGAAACCCCCCACCCATGTCTCCCCTCCTTCCAAACCCACAATTTGTGTCTCTCCTCCTGTCCAAATCCTCATCTGTGTCTCTCCCCCTGCTAACCTCCATCTGTGTGTCTCTCCTGCTAACCTCCATCTGTGTGTCTCCTCCTGTCCAAAACCCATATGTGTGTCTACCCCCTTTAACTTCCATCTGTGTCTCTCCCCCTGTTAACACCCATCTGTCTCCCCTCTTGTCTAAACCCCTATCTGTGTTTCTCATCCTGCTAACCCGTAGCTGTGTCCCTCCACCTGTCCAGACCCCATCGGTGTCTCTCCTCTTATTATTTCCCATCTGTGTGTCTCCTCCTGACCAAACCCCATCTCTGTCTCTCCTCCTGTCCAAACCCCAGCTCTGTCTCTCCTCCTTTAATATCTGTGTCTCTTCCCCTGTTAACCCCCATCTGTCTCTCCTCTTGTCTAAACCCCCATCTGTGTCCCTCCTCCTGTCCAGACTCCATATGTGTCTCTCCACATAAAGGTGGCTAAGGGATTTGGGACCCTTAGAAACACAGGTGGGTGCTCAGTTGCTAGTTTTACATTTTTACTAGATATGCCCCCACATTCAACATGGCAGATGGGGACATAGGGAGGTTTAAAACCTCTCAAAGTAATAAGGGAGTCTTATTGATCCCCATGGAGGTTTTTTTTCTGTATTTCTTTATATATTTCAAAATTTTTAATGGGGTGGATGGCTAGAAAGAACTGTCCAGTCACCAAATAATTGACCCTCCGATTGCTGAGGGTTTTTAATTATTTGCCTGCTGATTGCTAGCAGTGCCAGTGGGCAAATTGCACTTAAAATTATCATTCACTTGCAGAAAAGCAAGTGAATTATTATTTGAGAATCTGCATCCTGCCAGATACATTCAGTTCCGAATTGTATTAAAACGGGTGCTTTGTGAAGATTCCAAATCCTATACTTTGTAGAGGGTTGAGATGCAAAAGCCCTGATTTATTCAGCATCTTGGAAAATGTAATTCGCACACATCTGGCAATGTTAGCCATCAATTGTATAGCACATCAGATTACTCCTTCATGTTTAATACCAACACAGTCCATGAAAATTCAGACGCTAATTTTACATGAACACATATCCGACAGTAACTATGCTTTTATTTTGTAATTAAACACACTTTTTACAGTTAATTCACACGGTATAAGCACGATGGGAGGGGAGGTTGTTAATGAGCTGTTTTTCCTTAATTAAAAGAAGGGAGCCTTTTGGGAGCCACCTAAGGCTACATGTGGGATGAAAGCTGTAGTCTGTGTAAACAGGTCGTGATTAATAATTTTTAGGCAAATTCAAAGACAAGAACAATTCTTAATTGAATCATTAAAATCAGAATCTGACTTTCATTATACTTTGGTAGGAAGTTGAGGCTCCTGAGATGTTGCCTAATTCAAGCAAACTGTGGTGGTACTGACTTTCTTTATATGGCAAACAAATGAAGTCTTAATGAATCTTACCTTAGGGACAAGGCATATATAACTCATTCAGGAATAGACACGCTGTCCTGCTAAATTGGATCTCTCTTGTGTACAAACAGCCAACGTTTAGATGTTGCTGGTTTTCTAGATTAGATGGCTTGTGTCCAATTGTCCATAACATTTATTTGCATTAGAACACTGTTTTACTTTCAGCCAAAGTTTCTAGCAACTCAGTCACATGTCAACAACAGCGGCCTTGTTTTATAGGGACAGTTTTATGCATACATAGCTATAGCTAATAATGAGCCAGTCATTTTTTGGCTAACAAATATATGATTAAAGGTTTACTCAAACCATCATAACCACCACAGCCTGTTGTTGGGAGTTATGATGGTAGGGGTACCCTGGTATCATTTCTCTGTAAAGGGGAAAACCAGGGTGCAGGATCTAAAATTAATTAGGATTTACAACAGCAGCTCTGCAGAAGCTGGAAGCCAATCCTGCCACCTTTTAATAGGCTGAGACTCGGATAAGCTGTTGAACTTTTACGATAACCACGTATTGGTACATCTCTTCATAACTCAGTATGTCAGATCTCTGTATTTGTCTAAAATGCTTATGAATTCTCCAGTTTGTTGGGTAGGGCTTCAAGATGTGAAATGTATATGATGCTGTATAAAATCAAGTAACTAGTTGTAGCTAGTAGACCAATTAACCACCATGATTTATTAAGACTCGACAAGGACTCTACCGAGGGCAAACACATAGGTATTGTTGACAGAATAGAATAAACTTTTCACCAACGCTAAAAGTCTTCTTGATTTACTCCTTGGAAATAGGGTTGTAGTGGACCACAACATAACTACAATGAACAAGTATGTTTAACCATAATATCCTTGTGATAATTTGTAGAATTCCTTGCCCTAGTTCATGAAATCTGAAAGCACAGTGCAAGTCAACAGAATTCATAACACTCTTTACAGAATATCAATCTGGTTACCCAATTCATCAGATAATTAAGATCATTATTGGAAATTATTGAAACTTAAGGTTGTGATCAAGTGAGTAAAACCTTTCACTTGAAGCAATGCCTTCACTACCACTTTGTTCTTGCATCTCAATGATACAGAACAGATTTGTATTCCTCCTAGCGTCTTCTCAATCCTTTCTCTTCTTTAGCCTTTGTGAATGAAAAATATATACTGCAGCCTCATTTGGCTATATTTTTAAAACATGGACCTACAAAAAGAATTAAAAAGCATTGCAGTAGGCCGTCCAGAAGATGCTACTCTTGAAAATCCACCAATGACCCACATAAAATATATTCATTTATTCCAGAATAAATGCTACTGTATGCATTTTTCTTAAGGGTCCTATAAAAAAGATATTGTATGTTAGTACCACATATTTAATAAAGGCTCCCAATGCATTTAACTGAGCTCAGAAAAAAATATGATAATTGCAAATTAAACCTAGAGAATAATTCCGGATTAACTATTAGAGAGCCAGGTTGGTGTTCAGCACCCACAGTATGCCGATGGCATAATGATCTCAGTTTAGTAATTTCACTACTGGTGCTTGGAGTGTTAACCTAATTACATATGTATCTTATTTTGGCTCCTCTTACTGGTTCTCATAGAAAACATCCTCTAGTTGATGCAACTAGTTTTTATTAAGAGAGTTTATGAAGGTATCATTCACCCAGAGAGACCAGCACAACAATCAAAGCTGTGAGCTCTTACTACACTACATTTACTGCAACTGCCCCTGTGTGTATAGCAAGCCACATAACAATCTCAATTATCACATAATGCCTGGATTCTGAGTAAAAAAAAAAAAAAATGCTAGGTTTACTGAATCGTATGTTTCTATCTGGACAGATTTTATTTGCATTTTTTAATATTGTACTTTTATGAATGCATTAATTTGATACATTTTACTGTCTCTCTAAAGTTGTATTTCCGGATAATGAGCGAGCTGTGCTATATAATGATTAAGAGACTCCCTATCGAACTCTAGATCGTGCGTCTTCTCTCTCTTGAAGTATATTTAGAAGCTTTGCTTATTCTACACGGCATAGATATTACAGTGAATTTATGTTAGAATGTTAACATCGTTAGAAGGCGGTATTGGTTAGTTGCTTAAAAGGTAACTCAACATCTATCGCTAACATTCTGTTGTTTTGATTATTTTTTCCCCCCACAATGCTGTTCTTGATTTCCATTTTGTTAAAGAATTGAAAATACTAACATGCAAACTATGAGCATATTGGCACGCATTCCTGTGCTCTGTGCGAGAACCAGGCGTAAATTATTTATTGTGAATCACTGAGGTGGAAAAAAGTTACTGAAATAAAATAAATTCCTAACGCAGGTAAGAAGCAAACATCGGTGTGGAAGTAGTTGGAAGGAAAAATAATAAAATCGAAATGGTAAAACGGTTAGTTTAAAGGAGTTCATAAAACCTCTATAAATTTGAAAAAAGTTAGTTCTTGCTGCGTTACCATGGAAACGTCTAAAGCAACAATTTCTCTGTTTGAGAATTCCCCGTAATGACCACCTGCTAATATTACTGCTGTTTATCTGCGATTCCTCTGAGTAATTTAGTTTTAGCTCCTAGCAATATTGACATCACACTCCAATTCTGAGCCTTCTGGGTAATAAGCGTTAAGATGAAATAATTAAGCAGATTGTTATTGCTAAGGCTGAATCCTGATAATAACCAACGAACTCTGATTGCTAAGAGGTGAGAGATGACTTTCTAAGCTCAGTCCAAAGTAACGCATTAGATTATATGGTATGCTTTAGATCATGAGCCATTCCAAGACTTCTCCAAACTTTTTTCTTCCCATCATTCTGGTACAAGTTGATCTTAGTTTCATCTGTCCAAATAATGCTGTTCCAGAACTGGGCTGGCTTTTTTAGATTTTTTTTTACATCATCTAATCTGGCTTTTCTATTATTGAGCCTTATGCATGGTTTTCACCTTGTGTTGAACCCTCTGTATGACTTGCTTTCATGGAATCAAATCCAGAACTGAATAAATAACAAAGGAGTAGCCCACACCTGTCCATGAAGCAGCTTTTGAGTCAATTGTCCAATTACTTTTGGTCCCTTGAAAAAGAGGGTACTACATGTGAAAGAGCTGTGATTCCTAAACTGTTCCTCCAATATGGATGTTAATACCCTCAAATTAACCCCTTAAAGACACATGACATGTGTGACATGTCATGATTCCCTTTTATTCCAAAAGTTTGGTCCTTAAGGGGTTAAAGCTGAGAGAAGGCAATTTAAGCCCATATTCATTATGTAACTGTATCTTGAATTTATGTTGGTAAACAGCCGAAATAACAAAACATTTGTCAGTGCCCAAATATTTCCGAACCTAAATGTGCATCCCTTCTATGACCCCCCCCCCTTCTTCCTTAATATGAGCACAATTAATGAGCATAAAATATTGCTGTAGTTTTATCCCCCACATATTGAAGTTTAGAAGTATACTGTGCCATACTGAATATCAAGAAATTGAGTCCCAGCAAGGCAGCTTAAATATACAATAACAGTTTTGTAGTTACTCCCATTCCATGTTCTATACTAGAGGGCAAGCAATGCCCAGTCCATCTGCAACTAAAACCAATAACATTAACACAGGGGTGTTAACTTCTAAAACCTGTTAAAAAATTATGATTTACTTATTCACATCCTGAGTTACTGGTATCTTACTAACAATTATAGAGCTACTCCAATGGTTATGCCAACTTCATGGTGGAAGAAGTCCTCCAGCACATGTGACTTCGGAAGCCCAGAAATCTGTTCCTCCCTGTCTAACGTAGTTTCTGTGCAAAATGTACATATGTCGTCAGCGTGCACTGTGTGTAGATGACAGATGTAATCAGCTTCTCACTTCCAGGCAGCATACTTTGCTGTAAGAAACATTTAATTGGACCATGGAGTGGACCATGGATGGTCAGATGTCAGACTCACACTGGATTTATAAAGTAATAAGGGGGAGGAGCTCATAATTATTAGTGTCCAATAGGGCAGTATAAAGAAAATTAAACAAAGATAGAAAAAGGATAGATGAGGGATTGACAGTGCACACCCATAAAAATATTTTGGAAAGAAGTTATCAAGATAATATGCCAAATAACAGAAGTAAAACTACCCTGTAAGCCAGAAGTGGTTTTATTAAACTTGCACTGGCCAGAAATTACACAAAAAACATCAATGGTGACATTGCACATCATCACGGCAGCCAAATTACCCCTTGCAATAAATTGGAAAGCAGAGACAATCCCAAATATTAATGAATTAGTAAAACAAGTAACATGGCAAGCAAGAATGGAAAGAGGCATGCTAGTAAACTTGGAAAACAGAGATAAACAAATAGAGGACTGGGATACATGGATAAATAGACTGGAGGATCTACTAAGCTGTCCGTGTCCCACATATGACCTTACTTCTTCTCTCTCAGATAAAGAGAAAAGAAAGAAAGAGGGTAAAACAACCCTGAACCGGGCAGACAGACGAGGGATTGACAAATTTGCTTTGAATCTAGGAGCCAGTTAAAAAAAATTAGAAGACAGGTTTTTTTAAACTTACAAAGCTTTATTTTTAACAACAGATATACATTTCTTAAATGGACACTATAGTCACCAGGACCACTACAGCTTAATGTAGTGGATCTGGTGTATGTATCTTATCCCTGTAGGCTTTTCAATGTAAACACTGCTTATCAGAGAAAAGGTAGTGTTTACACTGATGCCTTGTGAAACTTCTACTTCCTATCTCAGTGCAGTGCAGCACCTACATTCAGTATCTCCATGCTCTGCATGGAAGTGCTGAACATTCTCCATAGAGATGCATTGATTCAGTGCATTTCTATGAGAAGATACTGATTGGCACAGCATTTTGCAGCACATGTGCAATAACCTCCCAATACTTTCCTATGGGAAAGCATTGGATTGGCTAAGACCATCAAGCTTGATTATCTCAGCCATAGAGGCTGGTCCAGCCGCAAGGTGGGGGTAGGTTGGGTCATCGAAACATACACACTCTGACAGACAGACACATACATGTCATGAAAGACACAGATACGCATACTGACAGACAAGCATAACATGACAGACACACATACCCACAGACAGGCACACACACTGACAGGCATACACACACACACTTACAGACAGACAAAAACATAGACAGACACTCAAATTATTTTATGTTTTAATTTTATTTTATTCAACCCAGTTTCCCGACATTTGGGAGAGATAGGGTGGATCGGCTTTCCCTGGGGTCCAGTGGGTGGGCTGCTGGGGGAGAGTGGAGACAGGTGGCTGGCCGCGCACATTGTAGGTGGAGCTGTGATCTTGCTACTCTGCTCTTTGCGCGCCGCTTAGTGAGGCTGGGGCGGTAATATGGTGTCACTCCGGCCCCAGCATCAATAAGCTGCACATGAGGAAGCAGAGCAGGAAGATCACAGCTCCCTTGTCGCTTGCCTACAATATGCGCAATACATCCACCCACCTCGGAGGGAACGAACTCACAAACCCCAAGTGCCAAAACAAAATTCCTAGTCACAATGATTTTTTTTGTGCATGTTTTTTTTGGGGGGGGTTTCTGCTTGGTTGTGTCTGGTTAGTGTGTTTTTTATAAGCCAGTTTATTTTGTCAGTCTTAAGGAAACTGAAGATCTTTAGTGGTTCTTGAACATTTTTGTCAGGCACCCACAGTCAGTGGTGCATTTTAGTTTTGTGTTACCCTACACATGACTAAACCTGGGCACCCCCCCAATCCAAATTTACCCCATCCCTTCCAGTCAATACCACATCTCTTTCTTTTAATACCAACTTACACTTTGACTGACAGACACAAGCTTTACTGATACGTACACTCACTGACAGATACACACTGATATCTATGCACACGCCCTCACTAATTTGACACACTCTAAAACACACACACACATACACTAGTACACTTACTCACAGACAGAGATATACACACACTCACTGACAGACACACATTCACCAACATACACTCACTGACACATACTCACTGACACACACGGACAGACACAGAAGTTCACTGGCAAACACTCACTGACAGACACACTCACTGGCAAACACACACACACACTCAATGATAGACACACACACACTGATACAGACACACATATTCACTAACAAATACTCACACACTTTTTTCTCACAATCTATTGTTATATTTTATATATTAATTTAATTCCACCCGCCTCTCTACCATTGGAAGAGGTGGATTTTACTCCTTCTCTGGGGTCCAGTGTGGGGATGTTCTGTTTTTCTTGCTCTGCTCCTTTGCGTACCATTTTATGATGCCGGGACCAGAGTAATGTCATATTCTGGCCTCTGGCATCACAGCAGAGAGTGCAAAAAAGCAGAACAAGAAGACCAGGAAGATCACAGCTCCCGCACTGCTTTCTGCATTGCACACTAAGTTGGCCAGCTGGCTAGCTCTTGGGTACCCCATGACACAAAGCTAACAAGGCATTTGCTAAAGTTTCTGGGGCTGGAGCTTTTGTTTTTTGCCACCTTCCTGGAAAGGGCTGACCAAGACAAATGACTGCTTATAGCCAACTAAATTAGCATGAGAAACCATTCAAGTTCCCATCCCCAATTTAAGAAGTACTGCAGTACTTGTTCAATATACTATTACACGCCACTGGGATCACGTTCTAGAACAGTAACCACTCCAGCATGCCTAATCACTTTACACAGTTAACATTTCTTTTAGTTACCTTTTCTCATGGAATAATGACTAAAAGTTGAAATTCCTAACTGCTCAAAATATGAAGCCGAATTACTATAGAAAAAAATGCAAACAATATAAGGTGCTGCAGGCACCTCCTATGTCTATTTCTGTCTCTGTCACAATGTGGGAGGACAGATCTCGTGAATGTATTTTTCCGTATTTTCAGGAACAAGACCAGCTGTCATGTTCTTATATGAATATGTGACTGTTTTTTTTTTTTGGGCTCTTGGGGAAATATATCTTAGGGGCGATGATATCAGACTCAAGTAGGGCTATTAATCTCAATCGCAAAGATATGGTTCTCATTCTCATTAGCTACTTTATCCATTCACACTCCTCCAGTCCAATCCTCCATAAGAAGAAAAGAAAGGCTTCCTATGACAGGAATTAACTTCTTCGCTAACCAATTATGGGGTGTGCAAAAAGTATTTGCCCTATTACCAAATGTATTCTATTTTTGCATATTTATCATGCTAAATGGTCTTAAATTCCCATACAAAATATATGGCAAAGAGCTTACATAAATTTAAGTAAACACAAAATTATATTTTTAAACTGTTATTTGAATTATATAAAGAAAAAATTGCATATCATCAATTGGTTCACCATTAAAAAGTAATTACCCCTTTAATTACTCAATCCATCTATTAACTACATTTAATTGATCACTGGATTTAATTATAGCAAACACACCTAATTACTGGCAACCCAGTTTAATCTAAACATGACTTATATAGAACCTTAGCATTGATGTGAAGTAGGCTACACGATCTAAACAGTTTATTTTGCCACAATCACAAGAAATTCATGAACAGGTGAAAATAAATATTGAGATGTATTAGCCTATAAAGGGTTCAAATCTATTTGTAAGGGTCATGGACTCCAAAGAAACAAGGTGAGAGCCATAATTATTAAAATAACAGAAAAAAATATTTTCAGGAGTCAAGGAAGATTCTTCCAAGGGCACAGAGGCGACTCATCCAGGAAGTTACTAAACACTCAAGAAAACATTTAAGGAACTGCAGGCTTCTCTTTACTGAGCTAGCCAGAATTCATAGAAACCTAGAATGTGATGGCAGATAAGAACCCATCGGCCCATCTAGTCTGCCCAATTTTCTAAATAATTGCATTAGTCCCTGGCCTTATCTTATAGCCAGGGCTGGACTGGGGATACAAAGCAGCCCTGGAAAAATAAATCTATGCCAGCCCCATAAGTCATTGAGCCATATATTGTCGCATGTAATATGTAAGGATATGTCTTGCCACCCCAGATAATAGAGTAATATATATAAAAAAAAAAAAAAATATATATATATATATATATATATATATATAGCGTTTTCTAATATAATATATTGGTCCTTTCAGAGTAAAACATTTAATTATACAGTAAGCATACTCACATGCAGACACAGACAATCTCACTGACACACACAAGCTCATTGATACACAGCCGCATAGACAAACAATTTCACTAATATACATAAGCTCATTGACATAAAAACACAAGCTCACTCACTAGCAGGCACACACACACACACACACACATGCAAGCAAGCAAGCTCACTAGCAGGCGCACACACACACACAGCTTAATGTAGTGGTTCTGGTGTCTATAGCCTGTCCCTGCAGGCTTTTGAATGTAAACACTGACTTTGCAGAGAAAAGGCAGTGTTTACATTGCTTCCTAGTGACACCTCTAGTGACAGACACTCAGACGTTCACTAGAGGCGCTTCCTGTGTCAGAGCGGATTGGCTGAGATCATCAAGCTTGATGATCTCAGTCATAGAGGCAGAGACCAGCACGACGTTGGGAAAAAAAAAAAAAGGTGAGTAAAACACTATTTTTAAAAACACACACAGACACCACGACTGACACACACACACACACACCACGACTGACACACACACACACACACACACACACCATGACAGACACACACACACACACCATGCCAGACACACACACACCATGACACAGACACACACACCATGATACAGACACACCGTGACACAGAAGACACAGACACACACAGCATGACACATACAGACACACACAGCGTAACACAGACAGACACACACACAGCATGACACAGATAGACACACAGCATAACAGACACACACACACTGCATGACACAGACAGACACACAGCATGACACAGACACACCGCATGACACAGACAGACACACACACACCGCATGACACAGACAGACACACACACCATGACAAACACACACACCGTGACACAGACACACACACGACACAGACAGACACACACACACAGCATGACATAAACAGACACACACAGCATGACACAGACAGACACACACACACAGCATGACACAGACAGACATACACACACACCGCATGACACAGACACACACACACAGCATGACACAGACAGACACACATACACAGCATGACACACACACACACACCATGATACAGACACACCATGACACAGACACACGACACAGACAGACAGACACACACACACAGCATGACACAAACAGACACACACAGCATGACACAGACAGACACACACACAGCATGACAGACACACACACAGCATGACAGACACACACACACACAGCATGACACAGACACACACACAGCATGACACAGACACACACACAGCATGATACAGACACACACACAGCATGACACAGACAGACACACACAGCATGACAGACAGACAGACACACACACACACACACTTTTTGGTACCTGTGGGTGGGCAGACTGATTGCTGTGCTGGCGGCCGCAGGGGAAGCTTTTCATGAGGCCGCTGGGGGAGCAGGCTCTTCTGGGGGAGCAGGCTGTTCTGTCTCTACTCCCCCTCCCTCGCGCGCAGCTTTACGCCCCCTGACGTCATATTCCGGCCCCGGTCTCTTTCTAGCGCGAGGGAGGGGGAGCAGAGACAGAACAGCCTGCTCCCCCAGAAGAGCCTGCTCCCCCAGCGGCCTCATGAAAAGCTTCCCCTGCGGCCGCCTTTCAAGTTCTCCCTGCGGCCGCAGGTCACCCCGGCCCCAGGTGCCGATGGCCCACCGGGAAATTTCCCGGTATCCCGGTGGGCCAGTCCGGCCCTGCTTATAGCTAGGATAGCCTTATGCCTATCCAACACATGCAGAAACTCCTTCACTGTGTTAACCTCTACCACTTAAGCTGGAAGGCTATTTCATGCATGCAGGAACCCTCTCTGTAAAGTAATACTTCCTGCTATTATTATTATAATTTATTTTTTTTGTATTTTATTAAGTTGTTCAAAACATTTTACAACATTTCCATTTTATGTGGTAAAGAGTATACTTGGACATTGCAATAACACAGATGGGTGCATACAGTGAATGTAGAGGTGTAATCCCCTATCCAAACGCATCGTGCAGTCCTAGAACTTTATGGTCAGGGGCTTGGGCTCAAAGACACGACTAGGGCATTTTGGTAGTGCTTCGCAGTGTAATTTTAAAGTATTTTTTGGGGAACGGCCCCTTGCTCTGCAGTTCTCTGAGTAGGTGCTGGGTCTTCTGGCCGGTAACAGGCCCATTTTTTTCAGAAATGGTTCTGGGTTGTCTAGCGGCGTTAACGTGATGTTCTTGCCTCCCATGTCGGCTAAGAGTGATCCCTCCATTGCCCAGCGGTACCTGATAGATGCGTCCCACAGTCTACTGGCTATTGGTGCCAGCCGTCTCCTCTCTGCTAAGACAGAGAAATGGACATCTGCATAGATTGCCACTCTGCTGTCTTCCCAGGGTATTGATCCCAGGGACATGATTGTTGCATGATCTCTGATGGCGCGGAAACGTCCCTGGTCACTGCTAGGATATCTCGCCGATTTCCGCACTCTGAACATCAAGGTGATCATTGGAGCATCTAAGTTGTGTTTCATGCCCATAGAGGTATACCATATTGTGGACCCACATGTGGAGCCTCATATTTTCGACCACTTCTGGAATGCCTCTGAGATGCCTGTTTTGTCGCCTGTGGCGGGCCTCCAGCGTGGTCACTGCTCTACTCAGCTGCTGCACCTGAGAGGTAAGTGCTGTGAGGTTCTTGTCGGTGGCTTGTGATTTCTCCTCCCTGGAGGCCACTCTTACTTCCAGCTCCCGGACTCTCTGGTGGACAGCACCTACTTCAGTGTGGACCTCCCTGAGGTCTTCCTTCCATACCCTCTGGAGGTCCACCAGAAGACGCTTGATGTCCCCTTTTGTAGAGGGTGACTCGTCCTCCTTTGACCCCGACTGGAGGGAAGCTGCTTCCGACCTAGCTGAGGGCAAAGCTTCCCCATCCTGCTGGAAGGACTCTGATGCCTCTGTGTCGTACTAGGCCTCAGGCACCATCTTGGATGGCTGGTGTTGCACCTGTCATTCAAAAGAAAGCCGTATATCGGGCTGTCTCAGTGTTTCTAAGCGGTAGGGCTTCTTGTGTTTGCACCCAATGTCCCTGCTTGAGGGGTGTCTCTGTTCCTGGCTGAAATTGATCTATTTTCATGTCTGAAATCGCTGTTTTCCCTGGTCCTGTACGGAGCCCTGTAGAAAGATGTCTGTTCAGTACAGTTGGCAGCCACTCCCTTCCCTTCCCCCCTTCGATATTATTTTTAAACTTTTGCCTCTCTAATTTAAGACTATGTCCTCATGTTGTGGTAGCTTTTCTTCTTTTAAATATAGTCTCCCCCTGTGTTGATTCACTTTATGTATTTAAATATTTCTATCATATCCCCCTGTTCTGTCTTTCCTCCAAGCTGTACATGTTAAGATCCTTTAACCTTTCCTTGTAAATTGTATTCTGTAATCCACAAATCAGTTTAGTAGCCCTTCTCTGAACTCTCTCCAAAGTATCGATATTCTTCTGAAGATACAGTCTCCAGTACTGTGTACAATACTCCAAGTGAGGTCTCACCAGTGTTCTGTACAATGGCATGAGCACTTACCTCCTTCTACTGCAAATACCTCTCCCTATATAACCAAGCATTCTGCTAGCATTTTCTGCTGCTCTATTACATTTAACTAATTCAACAATATGAAAGAAAATAGGTGAAATATAATTTAGAGAATTGCATGGTGCAAACAGTAGTGCTCATCTCACAAGCACACTGATGAGCTCCAGACATTTTGGATTACTGTTCTATAGACAGAACAGTCAAAAAATAAAATTTTCACAAAATGAACATCATATGAACAGACATACAGGGTCTGCTTCAGGACCATCATTGAAGGAACCATGAATTATGTCTTCTACCAGAACAATCTGAAGGAGAATGTCAGTGTATTAGTCCAAGATATGAATTTGAAGTGTGTTTAAGTTATGCAGCAGAACAATGATTCAAGTGAAATGACCTTACAGCAGCTGTCAGTCCATAACACTATTTGAGTATTTTTTAAAGAAAAAAATCTTTATGAAATACTCATGTTTACTGTATCAATAAATCAATCAATCCAATATCATTAGATATTAGATTAGAGACTATATTGTCTTATAGGTAAAGCTCAAGTTTATAAAAGTTCACAAAAGCCCTTACCTTTTGTCAACTCCCACAGGCATTGCAAACCATGGCTATTGGAAAATGATTCTTCTCACTTATCTCCAGACTAAGTCTATAGAAAATCCTGTGGACTTGAGGAATCCTCCATAGATGCAAGTATTCCATATGAGGACCTGAAAGGTGAGTATTACTTACCGTTCAGATCCCACAATGCTATTCACCACGATTGTGCTCTTAAGCTGAGATCGTAAGCAAACATTGGAAAGCTATTGGGATGGAAGCTCCTCTAGTGGCCTACATGAAGACAGCCAATAAAGGCATGTTAATCCTGCAATGTAAACATTGCCAATTCCTACAGGGTTAAACAGACAGAGACATGGCGCCCAAACTACGTCATTGAGCTGAAGGGATCTGGGTGCCTATAGTGTCCATTTGATCACAGAAATTCTACAAAGAAAAGTGGGGCAAAATTCCTCAACAACAATGTGAAAGACTTATCTTCAATTATAGCAAGTGTTTGTTTACAATTGTTTCTTTTAAATGTGATGTAACCAGTTATGTATCATTACACTAAGCATTTATGCTGTACAAGACATTTACTGTCCGCTAATTAAAAAACTGCTGTAGTGAACTCACTGCACTCTGAGTCGTCCTTCCATTTTCAACCTTCCCTTGCTGATAGAATGCAGTCACGAAACTGGTAGCAGGTGTGTGGGAAGTGTGAGGTCTCCTGTTAGAGAACCTTCACAGGGAGGCAGAGGGACAGAACAGATAAATCAATTTCTCTGTAAGATGAAACCCAGTTTTGGAGCAAAGCAGAAATTAAGTAGGGCTTTTTTGGCCAAAGCCCACGCAATACAAAATTAGTCTTAACCATGTATGTACATAGTTCACTGAAAAGAGATTAAAATGCAATGTCAAAAGTAACTATTTTGAGAGAATGTTGCTTGTCCTCCAACTTTACTTCAGTTTTATTTAATGGAAGACAAGGACAATCACTCAGGATTTGATGAGCCAACAAAGCAAACAACTGAGAGTAAATGTATAGAAGCAGCCCAGAGGTGACCACCTTTTTTTTTATAAAATTGAAGTTTCTCATTACATGATTTGACCTCAACATGTTGACGTATAGTTTAGCATATACTCTTGTTACATTTGTTTAAATGTTACAGGAAGGCTGTCTCAAACTATCTATTTATTAAAAAAAGACTGTTCTATATTTAGTGAAGAAGGCTGTAAAGCACCTTAATTTTGGATGGTGTCAATAGGATGATGAGAAACCTTTAACACAAACGATAATTGGTATTTTCAGGCCCATAATGCAGTTTTTCTCTTTGGAAACACACTTTTAAATATTCAGTTCCTTTACTTCTGTTGTTTATTTTTTTTTTTATTATTATTATTATCTGTGTTTCTTAATATTCCCTGTGTGGTGTTCTTCAGATATTACATTTGTTACTTTATGCAGCACAGATAATTTGGTTCTGTCTTTGCTGGGTGGCTACTCAAATGGGAACTAATGGGTTTAATTCTGGTCAGCCTTATAAAGAATACTGGGTAAGATGCAGATGGTGGGGTCTGCAATATGCACAGACTTCAAAACATTTTCTGGCACGGGGGATTTGAAATCTGCATTCTGACACATAAGCAAAACCTTGGGAAGGAGGAAAGAATATGTCAGCACAAAGAAGTAAAAAAAAAAAAAATCAAAGAAATTCATTTTCTAGGAAAATATAATTCAGTACAAATAATATGGAACAGTTCTTAAGCTGGTTGTCATCGCAAACACAAAGACTGAAATCACTGAATCTATCTATCTATCTATCTATCTATCTATCCATCTATCCATCCATCTATCTATCTATGCATATCTATCTATCTATCTATATATCTATCTATTATGTATCTATTAATATGTCTATCTATCTATCTATTATCTATCTCTCAATCTATATATCTATCTGTGTTCTTTCTTTCTATCTATCTATTAATCTGTCTATCTATCTATAATCTATCTATCTACCTATCTATTATCTATCTCTCTCTATCTATATATATATATATATATATATATATTTTCTATCTATCTCTATCTATCTATCTATCTATCATCTCTCTCTATTATCTATCTATATCTCTATATATCTATTATCTCTCCCTCTATCTATCTATCTATCTATCTATCTCTCTCTCTATCCATCTATCTATTTATCTATCTACCTATCTATCTCTCTATCGATCTATCGATCTATCTAGAGTACTCCCATCTTCGATCTCTCAGCATCATTTGGATACATTTGCTGAGGTAGGAGAGACCCCAAGAGACCAGTGCCAAGCTCCACCCCCAAAAATGTTCCTACTAATAAACTCTTTTTTGAGCAGTAAGACTACTATTCCTGATACAGCAGAGACACATTGGAAAAAGTGTTGTGTCTATGAGTTTTGCACAAATGTATTAGAATCTGAAGAAAAAATAACTAGAAAGATGTATATGGTCAATTTCAAGCCTCCACAACTATTATTGTGAACCTCAGCTCTCCTTATTCATGAACATGGAGTGCTTAGTCTTTCTCCTATACAGAAAAAAGGGACTGCGCTTTCCATAAAATAGGGATATCCTCTATCCATAAATATGTGAACAACTGAGCTGCGTACCACAATCACCTACAAAAAATATTGAACTTTTTGTATAAAGATAACAACCAACCAATAAAGGTTAAAATATATAATTTATTGATCCTTGTACAGTTGCAAGAAAAAGTCTGCTTAAACTAATAACACACAAAGAATGAAATGTTGCCATGTTTTTATTGAACACACCATGTAAACATTTACAGTGCAGGTGGAAAAAGTATGTGGACCCCTAGACTAATGACATCTGCAAGAGCTAATTGGAGTGAGATGTCAGCCAACTGGAGTCCAATCAATGAGATGAGATTGGAGGTGTTGGTTACAGCTGCCCTGCCCTATAAAAAACACACACCAGTTCTGGGTTTGCTTTTCACAAGAAGCATTGCCTGATGTGAATGATGCCTCGATCAAAAGAGCTCTCAGAAGACCTACGATTAAGAATTGTTGACTTGCATAAAGCTGGAAAGGGTTATAAAAGTATCCCCAAAAGCCTTGCTGTTCATCAGTCCACGGTAAGACAGATTGTCTATAAATGGAGAAAGTTCAGCACTGCTGCTACTCTCCCTAGGAGTGGCCGTCCTGTAAAGATGACTGCAAGAGCACAGCGCAGACAGCTCAATGAGGTGAAGAAGAATTCTAGAGTGTCAGCTAAACACTTACAAAAGTCACTGGCAAATGCAAACATCCCTGTTAGCGAATCTACAATACGTTAAACACTAAACAAGAATGAATTTAATTTTAATGGGAGGATACCACAGAGGAAGCCACTGCTGTCCAAACAAAACATTGCTGCACGTTTACAGTTTGCACAAGAGCACCTGGATGTTCCACAGCAGTACTGGCAAATATTCTGTGGACAGATGAAACCAAAGTTGAGTGTTTGGAAGAAACACACAATACTATGTGTGGCGAAAAAGAGGCACAGCACACCAACATCAAAACCTCATCCCAACTGTGAAGTATGGTGGTGGGGGCATCATGGTTTGGGGCTGCTTTGCTGCATCAGGGCCTGGACGGATTGCTATCATCGAAGGAAAAATGAATTCCCAAGTTTATCAAGACATTTTGCAGGAGAACTTAAGGCCATCTGTCTACCAGCTGAAGCTCAACAGAAGATGGGTGTTGCAAAAGGACAATGACCCAAAGCATAGAAGTAAATCAACAACAGAATGGCTTAAACAGAAGAAAATATGCCTTCTGAAATGGCCCAGTCAGAGTCCTGACTTCAACCCGATTGAGATGCTGTGGCATGACCTCAAGAAAGCGATTCACACCAGACATCTCAAGAATATTGCTGAACTGAAACAGTTCTGTAAAGAGGAATGGTCAAGAATTACTCCTGACCGTTGTGCACGTCTGATCTGCAACTACAGGAAACGTTTGGTTGAAGTTATTGCTGCCAAAGGAGGTCCAACCAGTTATTAAATCCAAGGGTTCACATACTTTTTCCACCTGCACTGTGAATGTTTACATGGTGTGTTCAATAAAAACATGGCAACATTTCATTCTTTGTGTGTTATTAGTTTAAGCAGACTGTGATTGTCTATTGTTGTGACTTAGATGATGATCAGATCACATTTTATGACCAATTTGTGCAGAAATCCATATCATTCCAAAGGGTTCACATACTTTTTCTTGCAACTGTATATATAAAAGACTATTCTTTATAGCAATGTTTGCAATTCCTGTTAATATCGTTTAAAACAAAATTCATATAACACTGAAAAAAAATAAAAAAAACTCTACAAAAAAATAAAACACTTAAAACATTCAATGTAAGAAAAAAATACTGAGACTTGCACTTCCCTGTAAAAACACCCATTGTCTTCTGTCAGGCTTTCCAACAGTTTCTAAGGTAGTTTAGCGAAAAAAAAATATTTTTGCTTCCTTTTGATGAGTAAAGCAGGGTAGTGAGAATGTCTTTTCCAGTAGTAACCTTGTCTCAAATGCGTTTCGCCTTTACTAGGCTTTGTCAATGATACACAGTAACAGAATGCAAGTGTCTTTATAAATGTTACTGCTAGTGACATATTTCTCAGTTTATTTTTAAGTTACTAATTACTAATATGCTAGTGTTATGCAGTTCACCTGTTAGCCTAAGAACCTGTTTTAAATCCATAACCTTCTCTAGTCAATGTGAACTTGACATGAGGCTTTACATATCATGCGTTCAAGAAGTAGCTCTATTCCTGTGTCCTGTGATATATTTTATTATATTTTTCCTTACTTCTTCTATCCTACAAATGTCTATGGGAATCCATAGGATACATGTTTGGTTTGTCTACTACTTTTGACCACATTTATTACTTTTTGTTGGTAATTATTCAATTTATCTCTGTCAGATTTGGTTCTGATTTATATTCTTGCCTCTTTTACTTTTCCATGCTTCCCTCTTCTTTCCCCTTCCATTTTCCTTTCCTTTTATAACTTAGTTCCAAATTATAATCCAGTAATATACCATATATATTAATGTCTTAATTATCAACACTAGTATGTGTAAATAATTGATGTTGTAGATCATTAAAAAAATGTGGAGGGAGGAGTGGGGGGAGAAAGGAAAGAGAAAGAAAAATCAAAACAAACAAAAAAAACCCTAACAAACATTCTAGATTATAGACAGATCTAGTTGTTCACTACAGAGTAGTTATTGGTCCAAGAAATGACAAAATTCAGATTCTACATTTAGACCATTCGGTTGTAGCGTGTTTAATAGGAAGATCCACTCGATTTCTCTTCTGCCAAGTTCCCTAATATGCTCCCCTCCTCTCCAATTTTTGTCACATGACGACAGATGGCTTCAAATTCTAGGAGACTGGCATCAGCAGCAAGCATTTCTGCAAAATGTGCCGATACTGAGTGTTGTAAATATCTTCTAGTGATGATGCGCAGTTGTTCATGTATTCTGGTGGTGAGTTTTCTGGTAGTTCTACCCACTTATTGCAATCCAAATGGGCATCTGAGGACATATACTACATTACTGCTATCACATAAGTAAATCCTTTATTTTGAAAGTTTCTTTGGTATGTGTCGAAGCAATCTGTTGGACACCTTTAAGAGTTTTCCTTTTAGTGTTCTTGTAGGAGAAGCAAGTGTTGCATGCATAAAAGCCTTCCTTCCTTGGTGCTGATAATTATGATGGGGCCTAATTACAGAATCTTATCAACCAAAAACAATAAAACAGTCATACCTCCCAAGTGTCATGTATCGATGGAGATGGTGCTGGATGGAAACTCATAGGATGCAGCTATAAGAAAACACATAGAAGTTACAGTTACAGTATTGTGTACATAGGTGCTTTAAATGATATATAAGTGGATAAAATTGTGATGCTACCACCATTGTGCAATTCTCTCACAACTTGACACAAATAGATAAAATATAGTAGTTGACTGTATGGTAGAAAAAACAACACCAGTCAAGGAGGTGGAGCGCTCAAAATTACTCACCCCCCTAGGCTTTGGGATGACCTGGGGTTGGGGAAAAATAAAATAAAAGAGAATGGTGTAAAATGTTTAGAATGGGTGGACCCACTCACATGGTAATGAGCCTCAACAGGCCAGGATCAGATCACTTGGGCAAATGTGTTTTAGGTGACATGGACTCTTAAGGAGATGACTTCTGGACTTTTCCTTGGAAAGAACCAAAAACAAAATCTGGTACAGTACATCTGGAAAGTATGGTGAGTAAAGAAGAATAAATAGAACTGCTCACCTTAATCAGAGCCTATAAACCTGGCGCTGAGTGTAATAGCATATGTGTCACTAATGGAACACAAATCCTGCTTGCTGGTATCTGGAACACTGGATGATTACGTCCACAGGAGAAGATATAATAAAATAAAATCAGATTTTGTTCAATAAATCAAATATTGTTTTTGGACTATGATGGTCTAAAAATTAAGTTCCTAAGCTATGTTTTCCCCCAAGCAGCAAATTGCAATTGTATTCATGGAATGAATTGGCATCCATGACATTTTGCTGCATAGGAAGTTGATAGAAGCAGCATTATGAATGATATAATAAATGCTCTGCATGTCATTCCAAATGCCTCCTGTGGCCAGATCCATAGCTGCATGTCAATGAAAAACAAACAATTCAAGCAAGTGCTTTTTTTATCAGAACACTCAAGTTAGTTTTATGACTCCTGTGCTCCTGATATGAATTAACTGATGTCAACATTCATAAACGTCTGTAACACTCAATTTTGGGTGGATCGGTTGTTAGTGTGTGATACAATGAGACCCTTGTGTGGCATAATGTGTGGCAAATTCTCTACATAAAACTGTTTACAGTTCTCAGAGAACAAGAATAGAGGCAGAGACTGCCAATCAGCGCAAATCAATTATTTAATCTTACCCCAAATTAATGTTAATTATCCAGTAAACTGGCTGTTTGCAATTCCTGCTATAATTTACAGCAATGGCCCATTGTGTTGTTCGTGCTTTGATTTTCCTCATCATGAATAATTTATTTACATTAACTTTAAGAATCTGCAGCACAGACATTACCAGACTGTACATGACCGGAGGTCTATTTGCTAAGTAAACTTGCGGACACATACTAGCCTCGGGTGACTTTAGTTGTGTCTAGAGCTTGAATTATTTCCTTCAGGAGATAAACATACTTACTGAAATTATCTTGCAATTCCAGATTAGCCGTTTGTTGTTTTTTTCATACAGAAAATTTTCTTTACTAGTTATTGGAGGACAAAAAGCTAACGTAAACCACCGATACATGAAAATATCTGTAGTTTATAGTTAAAGTGACACCAGAACAGGGGAAAGCAACCATTTATTGCATGAGGGTCAGATGTCATGTCTAAAATAGATGAAGAGCCGCATTTATCTGTGAAAAAAAAATAAAGATAATAGATTTAGCATGCCTCCCAACTGTCCCAATATCAGTGGGACAGTCAGGATTTCAGGTCTTGTCCCGCCAATCTGACTTAGTTGCTTGGTGCTCCACTTTTGGCTCAGCATCAAATCACACGCACACACACACACACACACACACACAAACACTATAATATGTAGGAAAATAAAATAGAATAATGTTTTATATCATGTTTTAATTATAATGTTAAAACCATAAACACTACAGACCACGGGAGCAAGTTAGTTCATGAGCTAAGCATTGCATGGCCAGGCTTAGTTCCAACAGGGAGCTTCTGGCTCTCCTGAAGCCTGCAGTAGAGGCAGAGAGTGGTTCCAGACAAATCTCAGATAAGAAGTCAAGCAGCTGGTGCCATATAGAGTGGCTTGTCATTAAAAATAGCTCCTAGTCTATTTTGTATGATCAAGTATGTGTCTATTCAATGCTGTTGCTTGCAGTTAGCAAATTACTTTATCTTCTTTTTCATTGAAACAGTTTCAGTATTTTTTTTAATTTATTTATATTTTAGGAAAAACTAAAATATTTTAAGCTCTAGCCTCGCAGCTTACCCTACTTGCATTTGTGTACCTACTTGTGTTATTGTTCCTTTCTTGCCCAAGTTAAAGTGATATCACATCTGGAAAAGAGCAACGGTTCTTGGCAAAGGGCAAATATTTTGATAAATTATTTAAATGCAATGTTTCCTTGAAAAAATACCAAAGAAAACAAAGAACTAATGAAAATGTATGTTGTTTGAAATGTTGTTTGTCCATAGTTACTTAGAGAAAAATCTCTACATAATATAATATCTTGCTTTATATATTAAAGAGGAGACATTTCTGTTCTAGATGGATCTCTCTGAGCATCAGTCTGCTTCTGCAGTTACTTATTTTATTTTAGAAAACCCATATGTCTCATATTGCTGGGATTCAATAAAAACACAAGTTTCTAATCTCGTCTAAGCACTTTTGATCCTGACCTTAATATATTGCATATGAACAATACAAGGGCTTCTGAGGTTTTTCTTCCAAGCTGTTGTTAAGAGGGCTGCAATGAAGGTCAACTTAGATAAAATTGATTTCCCTCCTATCTTTTGGCTACAAGTTGGCATTCTATACATCCACAGAAGAAAGGAAGACAATATTCGGAGTCACTACGTAAACAAATAACACTCACACAAGGTTGTCCACCCCAATAAATCAACAGTCAAGCATAACAGCAGAGACTGGACTATTGAGAAAACTCCAGGATTGGTTAAGAACTGGTTATCTAGAAAAAGTGAATACAAAATGGTTACTGTAGCAGAATAGTGTATCTCATAAATTGATAAATACCTACCGAACTAAAAAGAATGACCATTAAACATTCAAATCAATCGTCTCTGTCAAATCAAAGATCATAAAATGCACAAAAACCCACATGGGTCTAAAACTTTATTATTGCGTCTATATGTATACGTATTAAAAATATATGATGAATAGCATATATATATTTTTTCTTTGCTATCATTATTAGCAAAACATATCATAGTCTGCTTCATTAGCCCTCACAGCTTACATTCTGCATCTTAAGCAGAGCCACTTCATAAATTACTTCCCCAAATATCATGGGACAAAATAGTAGCTTCAATGTAAATACCACTGTAACAGTAACACAAAAAAATCACTTTCTCCATCACAAGAAAGGACAAAACCATTTAAAAAGGAAATGAATAAAACCATATTTTTTTCATTTTTATTTTTTCAGCAGACAGCTTATGCGTAGACAGCTTTATGTTCCCATAATGGACTTGCTTATTCCCAACAAGAGAAATGTTAAAGTGAATGTTTCCTGTAAAGATAATTATCCTCACATAGTTAAAAACACTTATGAAACTGTCTCATCCATAATGCAATAAATAACATGGATGATCCAAAAGGACCCTCCCCACTCCGACATACTTAGTCATACGTGTGTCAGAGTTAAAAAAAAATGGCCGCTAAATGATTTATTAGCTACAGCTAAACATATTGAAACTCTCTCTTAATGCTCAAATTCCCTCTACTTCCTTTGTCAGTTCTACTCATGTCAATTAACTGTCTGATGTAAATCTTCCTGGTTAATCCATTACTTAAGTCATTTGAAAACTATGAAAGCAAATTATGCACCTTTCACTCCACAGGGATTGGAGATTGCTGTCAGTCTCAAATGGAACCAGTAAAAACATAGAACAGAGAATCATTAAACATTTAATGCTCGGAATCCATTGGCAAAGTGATAGATGAGAAACTGTCAAGAGAACCTTATGGAGTCAGAAATAGCTGGCTTTCATTCATTTATTTTTGTCAGTAACAAAATGTATTACTGAAACAAAGAAATCCCCAGACTAAATATCACCATGTTCTTACAGTGTTGTAAAGTAGGATTTTTTTGACAATATGGCAGAGATTGTGGCCTTTATATAATTGTGTGGTAAGTTAATAGGAGCAGTGAATGATCTTTCCAATGATATGAATTGTCTTCTAATGCCGTGACATATTGCACACACTGTATTATACATGACGGAAAGTTATGACTGTTGTGTCTCTAAGTACAGGAGAAGCTCCTTTGAGAGGTGACATTTCTGGATGTGAGGGAAAAAACAGAGCTAAAGTAAGGAGAGATGGTTCAAAATATGGCCAGAACTCAAAGTAAGTGAATGTGCAACGTTTCTAAGTCATGAACATTGATTTAGTTCAGAATTTGGACAACCACAGGTTGTGTGACACCACAGCTCATAAAATATCATGGCTAATAATTCATTTTGGCAATAACCTAACATTTTACTATAGTAATTTAACCCTATCATTAAGGTTACTTGATCATCTTTTTATATTCCATAACCCAGAAGAGGTTTTTTGGAATCTGATTTAGGACACATCGGTCTAGCTCTGACAGATCCAAACTTGGTTCTTTATTCTTGGGATATATTCAATATTCAGCTGTCAAAGATCTATATCAAATGTTATCCAACCATAACTGCAAGACTGAGGATGAATACTCACTTATCTAGCTGTTAATTGAACTTCAAATATACACAAAATTTATATAAAAACACAGCATTGTTAAAATCACCAACTTTGAGCTCTAATCTTCATGTATCATGAATCTTCATAAATGCCTTGACATGCCAGAGAGGTCCAGATTTAATAGGTCATTGTTGGTACTCAGAGGTCTTCAGACCTTCAGGTCTTTAAACTAGCACACTCTCTGTCCACATGTTTTTAACAGTTCTGGTTGTTATTGATTTCTTCTTGTGTCCCCATAAGAAGGAATGTGAGATCTCTGCACCAGGAGAACATTAACCTCACTAGATCTATCTATCTATTACAAATAATTGTAAACCACTGAATCCCCCACTTTAGCCTCTATCCCCACACTATACCACCTGAACCCTCACTTCAGTCTTTTACCACCACTTCAGATTCTAACCCCAACTTCAGCTCCTAACCTCCTACTACACCTCTAAGCCCCAAATGTTTAGCCCATGCACATCCCTAGACTGTTTCTTTCTCCTAGATGGTAAGCTTATTTGAGTAAGACCCTCTACACCAACTGTCTCGTTTAATATTCTGTATGTGAATTTTTTGTAAACAGTTAAATAGCGTCAACATATTCTGCAGCGCTTTGCATTCTGATAATGCATGACCTACATTTATTGAATTAAACTACCTTTAATATTAGGTTCTGTTTCTTCTGTGGTCTTGCATCATGTTTTCTCAAAGACAGTGGGGACACAGACACTAGGACACATAGGAACACTGAGACACTTGGGGACACTGGAAAACATAGGGACACTGAGACACTAGTGGACACTGAGACACTAGGGGACACTGGGACACATGGGGATGCTGAGACACATGGGGACGCTGTGAGACATAGGGACATTGGGAGACACTGAGACATTGGGACACGGAGACACTATGTGTCCCCATGTCCCCCATGTCCCCCAGCCAGTGTCCCTAGTGCCTCAGTGTCCCCAAGTCTCCCAGTGTATGTGTCCCATTTCTCTCAGTATGCCTAGTGTCCCCATGTGTCCCTATATGTCCCAGTGTCCCCATGTCTATGTCCACAACTGTCCCCATGTCTTCCAGTGTCCCCAAGTGTCTGTCTCCCAGCCAGTGTCCCCTAGTCTCCCAGTATCTCCCAGTGTCCCCTAGTCTCCCAGTGTCCCCTAGTCTCCCAGTGTCCCCTAGTCTCCCAGTGTCCCCTAGTCTCCCAGTGTCCCCTAGTCTCCCGGTGTCTGTGTTCCCATGTCTCTGTTTCCCTAGTATCTTAGTGTCCCCTAGTGTCTCAGTGTGCCTAGTGTCCCCATGTCTCCCAGTGTCCCTATATGTCCCAGTGTCCCCATGTCTATGTCCACAACTTTCCCCATGTCTCCCAGTGTCCCCAAGTGTCTGTCTCCCAGTGTCTCCCAGTGTCTGTGTTCCCATGTCTCTGTGTCCCTAGTGTCTTAGTGTCCCCAAATGTTTCAATGTCTTCATGTGTCTGTGTCCCTAGTGTCACAGTGTCCCCATTTCTCCCAGTTTCCCTAAATATCTCAGTGTCCCCATGTCTCCCAGTGTCCCCATGTCTCCCAGTGTCCCCATGTCTCCCAGTGTCCCCATGTCTGTGTGTTCCCATGTCTCTCAGTGTCCCCAAATGTTTCAGTGTCCCCATGTCTCTCAGTGTCTGTGTCCCTAGTGTCTCAGTGTCCCCATTTCTCCCAGTTTCCCTAAATGTCTCAGTGTCACCATGTCTCCCAGTATCCCCATGTCTGTGTGTTCCCGGGTCTCTCAGTGTCCCCATGTCTCTCAGTCTTCCCGGGTCTCACTGTGTCCCCAGTATCCTAGTGACATGGGGGGACACTGAGACATTGGGACACTGGGAGAAATGGGGACACTGAGGCACTGGGAGACTAGGGGACTGGGCGACATGGGGACACTGACACTGATACATAGGGATACTGAGACACTGGGTGACTTGCGAGACTGAGACACTGGGAGACAGGGAGACATTGGGAGCAATCCATCTATACAGCAGAATCAAACTGTGAGTAGTTTGTTGGTGATTTTACAGAATTTTCTCTGATTTCACTCCTTGTGATTATACAAATAATCATCTCCTCATAAAGATAAATTGAATCAATGCATCTCTATGAGGAAAGTTCAGTGTCTGCATGCAGAGGGTGGAGACACTGAATGTCAGTGCTGCAGTGCTGCACAATACGCAGTACTGCCCCAGTAAAGCACCTCTAGCAGCCATCTAAGGAGTGGCCAGTGGAGTTATTTTCTCTGAAAAGGCAGTGTTTACTGCAAAAGGCCTGAATGGAATTATTCTACTTAGCAGAAAAAAATACAATAAGCTGTAGTTGTTCTGGTGACCATAGTGTCCCTTTAAGTTTGGAAGCTTAAGAGGGATGTATGGGAACAAAACTTGTGTGGACTGGCTGACAATAAAATTAGTTTAGGTAATGCAGACGTTGGTCTCTCTAACACTGTGGCATGTCCCCTTTCTTCTACACTCACTACATACACCTTTTCTCTGTCTCAGGAGTTTCTGCCTGCTAGTAAGAAGGTAAGGAGACAAGTGGACCAGCGAGTGCTAGGGGACAGTCCTTAGAAAGCATGGAGTGAGTGCATCATTAGACACATTTATGTCAAGCTCAGGGTGCTGCCTGCATAGTATGCCCTTAGTTGGACAGCCTGCATGATTGGCGGGCAGCCTGACATGCATTCATGCCAGGCTGTCCTTCAAATTCGTTCGACAGACATGCCCCCTTTTTGGGCATGTTCTCCCCTTTTGGCAGGTCTGGTTACGTGATTCGCACCAGTGGCCCACCCTTTTACCCCACCCATTGACTTCCTGCTTCACTGGACACAGCTGTTAGGGGGTATGGATTTACTTGAAAGATGAAAGCATAAATTAGAAAGAGATTAGCATAGAGTATGTGTTTTCTTATAGCTGAATCCTATGAGTTTCCCTCCAACACCATCTCCATCAGATACATGACGCTTGGGAGGTATGACTGTTTTTGTGTTTTTGGTCGATAAGATTCCGTAATTAGGCCCATCATAATTGTCAGCACCAGGCCCACTGTGCTCTTAATCCGGCCCTGGGAGAGGTATATTCCACTTTTGGCTGCTCATTTGTAAAAGCAATATGTTCTTTCTGTAATCTACCCTTTGCTTTATTTTGTTATTTTCATGGTGTACATGTTTCTTGGAATTGGTTCTTGTTATTCACCAAAATACCGAACGCAACTATATAAAGAAAACAAAAAAGAACTCCCCCCCAATTTTTTTTTTATAGTGACGCAATATAATTCATTTATCTTTGCCCGAGAAAGACTTTATGTCACATAATGTCACCTCTCAGATTGCATGGGAACATTTCCCATGCTATGAAATATCTGAAAGAGCACCATGATTATTTGGCTAGTAAGCCAACTGATCAGGGAGCTCTGGTACGCATGTCTCGAGAATAGTGAGACTTGTAAGAGCGCTCTGGTTGGCTTAACTCTATGTGAAATGTTTTTACACAATGTAATAGCTGACACAGCATGGGAAAGCCTTTATAACGGCTTTCTCTGCTATGAGAACTCAGTCTCTGCCCCCTCATGGGGTGAAGATTGATTCATTTTATTGTGGCTGATTTAAAAAGAAATGTTTGGTCTTTTTTTTTAGTTTTCATTAATTGAATGAGGAATTATGTATTTTAATTTGGCCTTTTATCGGCGCTGAAGAAAGGATGAACTAAAAGATGACTTCAGATGTTAAGTATACATTTTTTTATTGGTATTAGTTTTAATGGGCCCCTCTCACTATTATTAGGATAAGGGGGGTAGGTAAGGTAACCTAATGTAAGTGGGGCTTGCTAATAGATTGGGGATCCCTCACCACCTAAGTGGGGGGTGCAATGCCACTATTTGAGGGAATGGACATGTAATTGGGTGGGAACTGGGTGGAGTCACTCGCATCCCCAACTGAAAGCATGCAAATAATTTTTTTTTTAAATCCAAGCTCGAATGTGAAGCATTCGTCTAGATTTCATCCGTCCGTCAGTTTTCAGTCCGGCTGAAAATCCAGACCAAATTTGGGTCTTGAATTGCAGAATCCGTACATTGTTGAATAGCATGAACGTGTCTGGATTTTGCAGTCTGCATGACCCCCACTTGCAGCTGGATGGTTTTGCCCTATTCAGTATGGACATTTATGAATAACCCCATCAGTGTATTATATGGACACATGCACCATTACAATATATGATTGTTTCATAGGTTATGGTGGAAGGAGTTCTGTCTTGTTCCTGTCTCCCTCTATGAAATAGCTTGTACTGAAATATAATGCAGCACAAAGGAATTTGTATTTCTTTCTAGAAAGAGAACTTTCAGTAACCTTGTAGGGTACAATGAAGATACTCTCCCCTTAAGCACCAACTCTATTTATTTTCTGTGATGACTAAGATTGTTTCCAGACAGGCTAGAAAGGCCATTGGTCAAGCTGAGTAAATCTCCAATTGGCAGCAAAGTTCACAGGCCCAGAACTGGCTGGAAAGATCACTGGAGAACCCCATTTGGCCGATTATATCAAAGAAATACATAACCCAGCGGGTACCAGGTTTTATTCCAGCGGGCCTCACCTAAGTATCCTCCTCTCCTAACTGCTGCACACACCTCTGCACAGACCTGCTAATTGAGCTCAAGGTAGGTGTGATAATGCAGGAAGAGAACTTCACACTACAAACAAGAACTGAAGTAGCAGAGACCTATGCAAGGGCCATTTCACATAATGGCATCTGTCGCTTGCTTGGAAACACAGTGGTTGGCTATTCCAAATTGTGTCTGTAATGTTTTTTTGTCCCAGTCTGGTTCTGCTGTGAAGGGCATAACTACATGACCCATAATCCATTGTTCAGCTGGACCTTGTGGGATATGTTTAGCTCCAATGATGGAAATAAGTACAACACACAACTTAATCTTTCATATCTTACATATAGGTTGGCATTGATGGCATGAAATCACTTAATGCATAGCAGTTTATAAACTGTAATATAGCCCTTTACCCTGTGTGAAATAAAAATGATATTACATTAAGTAAGTGCTGTAACAAAACAATATCTCTTGAAGTAGAAGGTTATTAAACACTCACATATTTGCTATGCATAGCAGCATTAGCCACCTCTGACTTAACATTAATTCTGAAAAATAGGTGTAAATATTAACCAGAAAACTTACGTCATTGACTGCTTATTAATAAAATGAGAACTGTAGATGTCTCCTTATATTGTTTTAAATCTAAAACAAGGTAGAGTGGAATGTTTCTGTGGAAAACCGCACTATATGATAACTTTGAAACTTTTCACATCACACTGAAGAGAAAACTCAGCATAATGAGTGTCCCACTGCCAGGCCTAATCTTAGGGTTACAGATGCTTGAGTGCAGAATTTGTTTGGGGTGCAACTGTCCAGTCCAGGCATGCATATTTTTCGACCTCTCCATCTATAAGCTCCACCCTTTTTTGTAATCAGACACAGTCTCACTGAGAGACACACACTCTTGCTGACAGACACACTCACTGACAGAAACACACTAACTGACAATCGCACACACACACTAACTAACATTCATTGATTTGACACTCATTGATAGACACACTGACACATACTCTCAATGACAGACACACAATTTCCCTGATTTGAAACACACTCACAGACAGACAGTCTGACATACACACACCCTGACAGACACACACACACTCACTGACAGATACACCTTCAATGACATACACACACTCTCATTGATTTTAAACACTGACATACACACACACTGACAGACACACTTACAGATAGGCACACTCACTGACAGACACACTCTCAATGACAAAGACACAATCTTAATGATCTAAAACACACTCACTCGTGGCCACACACTGACTCACTGAGACACACACACACACTCACTGACAGATACACTCTCAATGACATACGCACTCTACTTGATTTTAAATACTGACAGACACACTTAAAGATAGGCACACATTTACTGACAGAAACACTGACACACATTCTCAGTGAGAGACACACAATATCACTGATTTGAAACACACTCACTCACAGACACACACTCTCACTGATTTAAAATACTCACTGACAGACAGACAGACACACACACACACACACACACACTGACAGCGCTATTTAGTGATACCAAGGCCGGAGTGTTCTCATATTCCAGCTCCCGACATCTCCTCAGGGTGCGAGGGAGCAATGAGGAAATGCAATAACATCAGCACTCCCTCGCCACTGCCTCCTACCTCCTCTCTTCATAGTATATTTTGGCAGAGTAGGTACATGGCACCCAGGTAAGCAAATGCCTACTCTGCCTTACTGAATAAGTACCCGTTTCAGAGGTGCTCTAAGGTGACCAAATGACCACCTCCTGGGCCTCCTGTGACAGAACATTAGCCTTCTCTTCTCGGCATCCCCTAACTTCTGGCACCTGTGCACAGTGCACTCTGTGGATGAGCCCTGCCACTGCAACAGTTACTATCTATTTGGTTTCACATGCAAAAATGTGTCAGACCCTAAAGATTTAGAGTTTCATGCTATAGAAAAAGGGAATATACATTGGAGGGGTGGAAACATTGTTGGGAAACTCAATAGACAAGAAGTAAAATGGATTTTTGAACTTCAGACCTTAAATCCAAAATGTTTGAATATAGATTTTGAAATTAGGTCAATTTTGTATTTTTTTTTATGTATTGATATTGTATATATTTTATATGTTTTAGTATATATTTGAATTTAAATATATTTACATATTCTTAACGCCATTTTCCCACCCCTCCTACTTTTTTGTTTGTAGTTCGGAGATGCGCGCGTTGCAACATAATCTGAAATTGAGAGGAGTGGCAAGCAGAATCGGAGGATATTATGGACCGCCTACCACGACGTTAATGGACATAATAAACTACTTATTACATATAGCCACGTTATCACATCTGACGCATGGCCATCTTGGAGGTGGCAATTGGAACTTGCTTTATGCTCGTAAACGGACGTGTCCCCATCTTAGTGGTGGCAATATACATCCAGTCCGGACTATATTTTTGGAGATTAGGAGTAATTATTTTATCTGTATGTAATTAT
Organism: Pelobates fuscus; assembly: GCF_036172605.1. Classification (NCBI taxonomy): domain Eukaryota; kingdom Metazoa; phylum Chordata; class Amphibia; order Anura; family Pelobatidae; genus Pelobates; species Pelobates fuscus. Next base: position 135,016,306 of record NC_086323.1, on the reverse strand, counting down.
GTGTGTTTGTTTTGGGTATAAAATAGCCCTTGTATCACCTTTAGTTTAGATATGAACTGAGGAAGATCTGTACTAGGTCTAAACATGTTGTGCTTATATTTTAAACACAAAAAGAAATAAAAGTGTTTTTACTATTTTGCTTCCTGGTTCTTCTGGATTTTACATTGTTCCAGAAAGTACTACACTACTATTTTCAGTTATCCCAAAGGTGGATGAAATGCTGATACAGTTCAGGGACATTCTCTAAGGGCTCTGTAAAGTGTGACATTTTATTCCACTACTGTGTTTGGTATTTTAACGGATTACACTATTTATTTTTCTATTTATGTTATATATGACTCTTTTATATGTGAAGGACCTACTATTGATATAGCTTTCTTCTGGTTTGTTACAATTTCTGTTTAAGTGAACTGGATAACAATGCACTTTAAATTGTTTTAGGCTGCACAGGATTATTTTTTATTTGAGCGCCACATATCCTTCAACCCCTTAAGGACCAAACTTCTGGAATAAAAGGGAATCATGACATGTCACACATGTCACGTGTCCTTACGGGGTTAAGAGTTTCTTTCTTATAATAACCCCCACCTAAAATAATAATAATAATTTATATATATATATATACACACACATACAAAATGACTTAATATAAATTACAATTGATGTGCTGGGTCTGGCCTCTGGGGGATAATAGGCTAGCGTGATTGATCTCATGTTCTGCCATTACAAACCTAATGCGAATTTGTGGGCCTCAAAGCTTGCACAGCTTGTGTACCAAATTGCCCAACCACACTGCATAATGTTCTACAAGATAGGAGGCTGGACCTGGTGCTTGGCCCCAAACCAATAAAGAGCTTTATCAAAGCTGTATACACTCTATAATGATGACCTCAATATAACAGCAACCCAGATGAAGTTATTCAAAATACCTGTGAAGTGTTAATGAGATCTCATACACGTAATATAACTTTGTTTAAAAGGTCAGTATGTGGAATCATTTCAAGGTTGGTTCACTTAAGAAACGCATAGATAAACTCCCTATGTGTATAATATATATAACCAAAGTGCTGTTTTCCAATCTTGGCTATAAAACAACACCTGCTGCAACAAGAGACTCTTAATTTATAGCATACCAGACATCTACTGAACTTAGCTGCTTTCAAAAAAGCACATTTGGAGCTATGAATACTGCAATTGCATATACAATTTTTTCAATACTGCAAGTGATGACATACAGTGATGTGCATCAGAGACAGCTATTTAAAAATGGTGGGGAGCGAGGCTCTCTACCTCCAGAATTTGACTATTTTCTTGACTTGTGATGTGCCCTTTTTACTCATGCACCCACGCCATGAGACATTATCTCCTATTCAACACCATAAAATTATAAATACACGTATGTGGGAAACTACATTTACTCTCAAGAAGTCCAACCAAGACTCAACTCAGAAATGTTATCCAATGCACAGCCTTGTCGGGTGCTCAGGAGCTGACAGCCCGATGTAAACTAAATGATAATGTCAGAATTCCTGTGAGAGCAGACTACAAATGTCTGAGAGGTCTTCACCCATTCTTAAGTTAGTTTAGGTTAGTTAGTTGCTCAGACTTTCAGTAGCATCTCCAGCCGAACCGCAAAACTGTTCCTGAGACATAACATAGCATTATCACTAGTCCTTAAAGCAACAGTATATTTGAACATCCCCCCCCCCCAATGTACACATGTGAATAATGCATTTTTGTACCACTATATGGCCATAAAGTAAAAGAACGCCTGCCATAATCTAGTCCAGAGGAAGGCAAACGTTGGCATTCCAGAAGATGTGGACTACATCTCACCTGAAGCTTTTCCAGCATGTAGGCATGGCTTGTCGTAGGGATGTGTGAGCTGTGCAGCCATACAGGGTGCCTTAGAAACATGGAACTCAGTTGTTGACACAGCTCACAAGCACTAGCTTCTTACAATGACCTTGTCCGGACTCCCATGTTGCCTAATGCCCACTTAACACGCTGACAGGCTACACCTTTCCTCTCATTGTGTAGCGGTACTTACCCTCTCCAGGGGCCGGCCGGGGTCCTCTCTTCTCGCCGCGCGCGGTCCTGCTCCTGCACGAGCCGCGCGCGGCTCAGCCAACGATAAGATCAGTCAGGCGGGCAGTGACCGCGAGAAGCGGTCACGTGTCCCGCCCGACACTAAGAGCGCGCCGCGCGTCTCGGGCGCGCTCTTAAAGGGACAGTGGGAGACTAAATTAGAATCAGTCTCCCATTGGCCCCTGTCAGGCCACATTCCCCATACACTCACGTTTTGGGGGCGTGGATATGACAGGGGCCAATCAAAGTGAACCTTAGGGTATTTATACTCACCTGTTTCCCTTGCTCCTTGCCCTATCGTGGTTTCTGTCCAGTTCCCTTTAGTGCTTGTATCGTTCAGTTGGTTTTTTGGTGCTTGACCTTGGCTTTGTTCCTGACTCCGCTCTCTCCTTATCCTTGCTTGCTTATCCGCTGTTTTGTCCTTTGTGTACCAGTCCTCGGCTTGTTCTACGTTACGCTGTCTCTCAGTTCCCTTGACCTCGGCTTGTTCTGACTCTGTCTTTCTCTCGTCCTAGTCCGGCCATTCTAAGGTCCGGTAAGACGAACTCTGTTTCTTGTCTTGACTGTTGAACTATTCCTGCGTGTTGGGGTATATTACCGTGACATTACGATAGGGCCATGGACCCCGCAGGTTTAGGACAACAGATGGCCACTCATGAGGCTAGATTCGCAGAACAGGATCACCGTATGGATCAAATGGCTCAAGCCATCCAGACACTGTTATCCAGATCAGCTCCGGTACCTGTACCTGCGCCTCCTGTAAACCCTATACCAGACACTGCTAATATGCCTAATTCTTCAGCACATCTAACCCCGCCACCTAGGTATGGAGGGGACGCTAAGACATGTAGGGGATTCCTTAATCAAGTGGAGTTCCACTTTGAAATGTACCCACGTTCATTTCCCACTGATAGATCTAAGGTGGGTTTTCTTATGCACCAACTTACGGATAAGGCACTAGAATGGGCAAATCCTATTTGGGAGGTTAATGGGCCTATGGTACACGACTTCACTAGCTTCCTCACAGCGTTTCGTAGAACATTTGACACGACTAAAAGGTAAAAAAATGCCGCCAGGGCATTAATGAGAATAAAGCAAGGATCTAAATCTGTAGCCGATTATGCTATTCAGTTCCGTACCCTTGCCTCACAGGTAGATTGGACTAATAATGGGCTTACTACTGCGTTTATGGAAGGTCTGTCTGAAACTATGTTGGATGAGGTAGCAGCTAAGGACCTCCCTGTACCCCTGGAGGACCTGATTGACTATCTTATCGATATAGATAACAGGATCCGTGACAGGTTATATACCAGGTCCAGAAATAGACATTTTTTTCCCGTTAACTCCCCTAGAGCTGAGACTCCCGAGGGATCTAAAGGTTCTGAGGAGGAACCTATGCAGTTAGGGGTTGCTAAACTTACTGACGCTGAAAAGCTTTATAGGAGAAAGGAGGGACTTTGTCTTTATTGTGGTAGGAGGGGTCATATGAGACAAGAATGTCCCGTGCGTCCGGGAAACTATCGCACCTAAGACCGTATAGAGGACTGGCCTTGGGTGTGACATCACAGTCCTCACATTTGCCTCTTAATAAATTACTTCTTCCTGTTTCCCTGCACCTTGATAGTAACTGCATAGCAGGGAATATACTAGCCCTGGTTGATTCCGGAGCGGCCGAAAACTTTATTGATTCCAGTTTTATCAAGGAGAATAACATACCCACCAGAGAGAAGGAGACACCCTTGGCCGTTGAGGCCATAGATGGTAGACCATTATGCTCTCCAGTTATCACACATGAAACTGTTCCACTACATATGTCTACAGGGGTGTTACACTCTGAGACCATTCGGTTTCAGATCATTACTTCTCCTTCCTCTCACCTCGTGTTAGGGTATCCTTGGTTACGTACTCATAATCCCACCATTGATTGGGAGTCAGGACAAATAGTTTCTTGGAGTGATTCTTGCCAAGAGTCTTGTATTGTTAAAGTCACCCCTTTGAATTCTACTAATATTCCTCCCGTGCCTACGGTCATACCCTCTCAGTACCTGTCTCTTAAATCTGTTTTTGATAAAAGGGAGGCTGAAAGATTGCCACCTCACAGGCCTTACGATTGTGCAATTAATTTATTACCTGGTACGATGCCTCCCAAAGGGAGAATATATCCTTTATCTCCTCAGGAGAATCTGGTTATGGAGGAATATATTAAGGAATCTCTAGAGAAGGGATTTATAAGAAGATCCTCTTCCCCGGCAGGGGCGGGTTTCTTCTTTGTATCTAAGAAAGATGGCGAATTAAGGCCTTGTATTGACTATAGGGGCCTAAATAAAATCACCGTCAAAAATGCGTACCCCATACCTTTGATCACAGAACTATTTGATAGGCTTAAACAGGCCACAGTTTTTACTAAATTGGACCTTAGGGGTGCTTACAATCTCATACGTATCAAAAAGGATCACGAGTGGAAGACCGCATTCAATACCAGGACTGGCCACTACGAGTACACTGTGATGCCCTTTGGTCTTTGTAACGCCCCAGCAGTTTTTCAAGAATTTATTAATGATGTCCTACGTCAATTTATACATACATTCGTTATAGTATACTTGGACGACATATTAATTTATTCTACTGATTTACAGACTCATCACATGCATGTTAAATTAGTGTTGAGAACTCTTCTGGTTAACGGTCTCTATTGCAAACTCGAAAAATGTTCATTTGATCAATCTGAAGTCCAATTCTTGGGTTATATAATCTCTGCCAAGGGTTTTCGTATGGATCCCAAGAAACTGTCTGCCATTATGGAATGGCCTCTACCCCAGGGTTTGAAAGCCATTCAGCGTTTTCTGGGGTTCTCTAATTATTATAGGCGTTTTATTAAAGGGTTTTCTGCCATTGTAGCGCCTATAACCAGAATGACCAAGAAGGATGGTAATACTCATGTCTGGAAACCAGAAGCACTCGAGGCCTTTGAATTCTTGAAGGCTACATTTGCCTCTGCTCCTGTTTTACAGCATCCTGTCCCTTCACTGCCCTTTATTCTTGAAGTTGATGCTTCTGAGATAGGGGTAGGTGCTATCTTGTCTCAAAGAGATTCACCTGAAAAGCCGTTACACCCTTGTGGCTTCTTTTCCAGACAGATGTCCAAAGCAGAGAGGAATTATGATGTAGGCAATCGTGAACTCCTTGCTATCATTTTGGCGCTCAAGGAATGGAGACATCTGCTAGAGGGTACTAGGGATCCCATCCTCATTTTAACGGATCACAAAAACCTCTCATACCTTAGTGAAGCAAAAAGATTGTCTTCTAGGCAGGCCAGGTGGTCTCTGTTTTTGTCTCGTTTTAATTACATAATCACATACAGACCGGGTGATCGTAATACTAAAGCTGACGCTCTGTCCAGACAATTCGAGACTACTGACAAACTCGAGGTCGATGTTACCCCTGTCATTCCGCCTGACAGAATAATAGCGACTACTGTTCTTTCCATTTCGTCTTCTCTCTTACAAGCTATTCAGGCTAAACAAAACTTGGCTCCTGGGGAGAGGCCTGCTGATAAGCTATTCGTTGATATACCGGAGAGACAAGACATCTTGTCATTATATCATGACACTAGAACTGCTGGACACCCTGGTATTTCTAAGACATTCTCAGCAGTTTCTAGATATTTCTGGTGGGCTTCCTTGCGCAAGGACGTCACCGATTACGTTAATGCCTGTAGCACTTGTGCCAGTATGAAGTCCTCCCACAGAGTTCCTTGTGGGTTGTTGCATCCGTTGCCCATACCCGAGAGACCGTGGTCCAATATATCCATGGATTTTATTGTTGAATTACCTCCCTCTAATGGTAAAACTGTCATCCTGATGATTGTGGATCGTTTTTCTAAGATGGCTCATTTTGTGTCTCTTGTCAAATTGCCATCATCCAAGGAACTTGCCTCTATCTTTGCCAGGGAGGTGTTTCGGTTACATGGTATTCCCACTTCAATCGTGTCCGATAGGGGTAGCCAGTTTATCTCCAGATTCTGGAGAACGTTTTGTACAGAGATGGGTATCTCCCTCTCGTTTTCTTCAGCCTACCACCCCCAGTCTAATGGAGCTGCTGAACGTGCCAACCAATCTCTAGAGCAGTATCTTCGTTGTTTCGTGTCCCACCATCAGAACAATTGGGCTGACCTTCTTCCTTGGGCTGAGTTTGCTCGTAATAATGCTGCTCATGAATCCTCCGGTAACAGCCCTTTTTACGTTGTTTATGGCCGGCATCCCGTGGTTCTTCCAGCTGCATTCTCCTTACAGGGCATGCCAGCTCTGGACGAACATTTGGCTAGTCTACGTAATACTTGGGAGCAGGTTCAGTGTTCTTTGGTGGCCTCAGCTGCTCGACAGAAGGTTAAGGCAGACAAGCATCGCAGGGCGGCTCCATCCTATGCTGTGGGAGACCGGGTTTGGCTTTCTACTCGCAATATTCGTCTTCGTGTGCCTTCTATGAAGTTGGCCCCTCGTTTTATTGGTCCTTTTCGTATCTTGCATGTGGTTAATCCTGTCTCGTATGCATTGGATCTTCCTAAAAATTTACGCATTCCTAACGTGTTTCATACCTCCTTGTTAAAACCCCTCCTGTGCAACCGTTATACTCGGCATGTCCCTCCTCCTCCTCCGGTTTCTGTGGAGGGCCATGAGGAGTTTGAAGTGGCGGCTGTAATTTACTCTCGTTTGCTTCGGGGTCGCCTCCAATATCTGGTACATTGGAAGGGCTATGGGTCTGAGGAACGCAGTTGGATTTCCGCTGACGCTGTTCACGCTCCTCGCCTTGTGCGTTCTTTCCACGCTCGTTTTCCTGCCAGGCCTGCTCCTCCCCGCCCGGTGGGCGTGTCTTCAGGGGGGGGTACTGTAGCGGTACTTACCCTCTCCAGGGGCCGGCCGGGGTCCTCTCTTCTCGCCGCGCGCGGTCCTGCTCCTGCACGAGCCGCGCGCGGCTCAGCCAACGATAAGGTCAGTCAGGCGGGCAGTGACCGCGAGAAGCGGTCACGTGTCCCGCCCGACACTAAGAGCGCGCCGCGCGTCTCGGGCGCGCTCTTAAAGGGACAGTGGGAGACTAAATTAGAATCAGTCTCCCATTGGCCCCTGTCATGCCACATTCCCCATACACTCACGTTTTGGGGGCGTGGATATGACAGGGGCCAATCAAAGTGAACCTTAGGGTATTTATACTCACCTGTTTCCCTTGCTCCTTGCCCTATCGTGGTTTCTGTCCAGTTCCCTTTAGTGCTTGTATCGTTCAGTTGGTTTTTTGGTGCTTGACCTTGGCTTTGTTCCTGACTCCGCTCTCTCCTTATCCTTGCTTGCTTATCCGCTGTTTTGTCCTTTGTGTACCAGTCCTCGGCTTGTTCTACATTACGCTGTCTCTCAGTTCCCTTGACCTCGGCTTGTTCTGACTCTGTCTTTCTCTCGTCCTAGTCCGGCCATTCTAAGGTCCAGTAAGACGAACTCTGTTTCTTGTCTCTTGACTGTTGAACTATTCCTGCGTGTTGGGGTATATTACCGTGACACATTGCCACTGTGCATGATTGAAACAATCAAGCATCTCCCTCGTGGTCTGCAGCACTGACTGACGCCGTAGTGCAGAGGGCTGCCATTATTAAGGAGGTGCGAGGGGTGACGGCAGCAAGTCGCTCCTCTCTATGCAAAGAGCTTGATGCCGCTGTGATACATCATAATGTCATATCCCAGTGGCTGATACTTTTTAAGAATCATATAAAGTGAAGGAGACAGGCTGTAAGTGTTTGTATATGAGTCGCTACATGTGTAAGTGTGTATGTATATATATATATATGTGTTTGTTAGGGTCCTGTATGTGTTTGTGAGGGTACTGTTAGTGTGCTGTGTGAGTGTGAGGGTGGTGTTTGTGTAATGTGTGTGAGGGTGCTGTGTGTTTGTGAGGGTGCTGTGTGTGTGTGTGCTGTATGTGTGTGCTGTATGTGTGTGGGTGCTGTGTATGTGTGTGGGTGCTGTGTATGTGTGTGGGTGCTGTGTATGTCTGTGGGTGCTGTGAATGTCTGTGGGTGCTGTATGTGTGTGGGTGCTGTATGTGTGTGGGTGCTGTGTGTCTGTGGGTGCTGTATGTGTCTGTGGGTGCTGTATGTGTGTGGGTGCTGTGTATGTGTGTGGGTGCTGTGCATGTGTGTGGGTGCTGTATGTGTGTTGGTGCTGTGTATGTGTGTGGGTGCTGTATGTGTGTTGGTGCTGTGTATGTGTGTGGGTGCTGTGTATGTCTGTGGGTGCTGTGTATGTGTGTGGGTGCTGTGTATGTCTGTGGGTGCTGTGTATGTCTGTGGGTGCTGTGTATGTGTGTGGGTGCTGTATGTGTGTTGGTGCTGTGTATGTGTGTGGGTGCTGTATGTGTGTTGGTGCTGTGTATGTGTGTGTGTGGGTGATTGTGGGGGGTGGAGGTGGGGGTACCTTATGCCTGGGAGGGGGGATCCTGCTGCTGCCATCCATCCCTGGTGGTCCAGTGGAGAGTGAACTCTAGCCCCGCAGGGCTAGAGTTCACTCACGCGAGATCTGAGCGTTGCCGCGGCAACGCTCAGATCTCGCGAGAGGATTCCGGCGGAGCTGCTGGCAATAGCTCCCCGGGTCCTCTCCTGCCTCCCTCCCTGCATGTGGGCCAGTGGGGAGAGAGGCTGAGAGCAGAGCCGGGGCTCGGATAGCGCCGGCTCTGCATGGACCGACAGGGGGGATCCTGAGATCTCCCCTGCCGGTCTCAATACATAGGCGTGCCGTGGGGATTAGGGTGTGCCCAGGCACACCCGGCACACCCCGTGCGCACGCCTATGCTAGCTGACGAGTGAAGTTAAATTAAAACCATATGGAAATATAATAGTATATATATTCATATAACATTAAACCTACCGTATATACTCGAGTATAAGTCGAGTTTTTCAGCACATGAAAAAAATAATAATAAAAATGCCCACCCCCCACCAAGGCTCTGCAACACACACACACTGCATCAGACACACTCACACTGCATTAATATACACACACACTGCACTCATACACACACTGCACTCATACACACACTGCACTCATACACACACTGCATTCATATACACACACACTGCACTCATACACACACGCACACTGCACTCATACACACTGCATTCATACACACACTGCACTCATACACACTGCATTCATACACACACTGCACTCATACACACACTGCACTCATACACACACTGCATTCACACACACTGCACCCATACACACACTGCACTCATATACACACACTGCACTCACACACTGCACTCATATACACAAATTGCACTCATACACACACTGCACTCATACACACACACTGCATTCATACACACACTGCATTCATACACACACACTGCACTCATACACACACACTGCATTCATACACACACACTACATTCATTATATACACACACTGTAAATAAATATTCAATTAATATAATTTTTTTAGGATCTAATTTTATTTAGAAATTTACCAGTAGCTGCTGCATTTCCCACCCTAGTCTTATACTCGAGTCAATAAGTTTTCCCAGTTTTTTGGGGTAATATTAAGGGCCTTGGCTTATATTCGGGTCGGCTTATACTCGAGTATATACGGTATATATCACATATAAAAGTAAAGTCTATCTAATCCTGGAAAGCAATCCAAACTTCCATATCTATAATCATACGAACAGTTTAGAATGCCGTAATATGATAAAACAAAGTATCTCAATGTGTACAAAAGTTAGATATGGGAGGGAATCCCAGGGAGGGAACATACTCGCCTCCTGTCCTTATGAAAATTAAGATTATAGGTACACTATGTTAGCATAATCTACAATTGTACTATATGACAGGAGGCTTCCTATTTTGCATTTTTAACACTGGGGGCAAAAAAGAAAATAATGCGTGTGAAGTCTGGCAGAAATAAAAGACTCTGAAGGTATCTTCCCTTGTCCAATCCGCCGTCGAAGAATATCTGCCAGAGAGGCCCCCGCCGTGAAAGCCTGAGAAGCCGAGTAAGCGCCAAAACACCTCTCTACTCCCGCCAGGGATAAAAGCCAACGCACCCATCTAGCTAGTGTGGTAGTCGTAACTGTTGTGTATGGTTTGCTTTATATATATATATATATAAAGCAAAGATCCCTTGCACTCACGCTTAAGCTGCTCCAATGCCGGGCGCATGAACCAAAGCTCCATATGATACAACATCCAAAATTAATGGCTGCTCTCCGGTTTTTAAAACATTTTTTTTTTTTTTGATAATGTTAAAAATAACAACCAACGTTTCAGTCCCCTTTCGGGACTTTCTTCAGGGTCAAAAAATAACAGGACAACAAATACTAAGTGTACATACAGACAATATATACCAGCATAATAAGTGAAATAACTCACCCAGGTGTGTTGCACCCACCTCCCACCGAATAGACTTCCGGGTATGCGCGCACACATAATTGCGTGCTCCGCCTCTCACCATGCTGATGGTGCGTGCCGACGTAGTTGATGGCCATGCGACCTGATCACCTAGTCAACCTTATACATTACACTTCCTCCTGTGGGTGCAAGAAATATTTGCAATGTGGAGAAGTGACAGGTAGTGAATCAGATCTAATAAAGCAAAACATGTGCTGTATAGGACATTCATATAATATTACATTACTACAACATGCAAAGTATTTAAAGTAGTGGAAATGGAGAAGAATAGACTTTCAATGGGTATCAGATAACTGATACCTATAATTAAAGTGCTTAAAGAGACTTACCAAGAATATGTATCGCTCAAAGACGATTAAGTGTCATGGTACACAAAAATAGAATAGTACCAAAGTGATACATACACTGTGTGCAGAATTATTAGGCAAATGAGTATTTTGACCACATCATCCTCTTTATGCATGTTGTCTTACTCCAAGCTGCATAGGCTCGAAAGTCTACTACCAATTAAGCATATTAGGTGATGTGCATCTCTGTAATGAGAAGGGGTGTGGTCTAATGACATCAACACCCTATATCAGGTGTGCATAATTATTAGGCAACTTCCTTTCCTTTGGCAAAATGGGTCAAAAGAAGGACTTGACAGGCTCAGAAAAGTAAAAAATAGTGAGATATCTTGCAGAGGGATGCAGCACTCTTAAAATTGCAAAGCTTCTGAAGCGTGATCATCGAACAATCAACCGTTTCATTCAAAATAGTCAACAGGGTCGCAAGAAGCATGTGGAGAAACCAAGGCGCAAAATAACTGCCCATGAACTGAGAAAAGTCAAGCGTGCAGCTGCCAAGATGCCACTTGCCACCAGTTTGGCCATATTTCAGAGCTGCAACATCACTGGAGTGCCCGAAAGCACAAGGTGTGCAATACTCAGAGACATGGCCAAGGTAAGAAAGGCTGAAAGACGACCACCACTGAACAAGACACACAAGCTGAAACGTCAAGACTGGGCCAAGAAATATCTCAAGACTGATTTTTCTAAGGTTTTATGGACTGATGAAATGAGAGTGAGTCTTGATGGGCCAGATAGATGGATTGGTAAAGGTCAGAGAGCTCCAGTCTGACTCAGACGCCAGCAAGGTGGAGGTGGAGTACTGGTTTGGGCTGGTATCATCAAAGATGAGCTTGTGGGGCCTTTTCGGGTTGAGGATGGAGTCAAGCTCAACTCACAGTTTCTGGAAGACACCTTCTTCAAGCAGTGGTACAGGAAGAAGTCTGCATCCTTCAAGAAAAACATGATTTTCATGCAGGACAATGCTCCATCACACGCGTCCAAGTACTCCACAGCGTGGCTGGCAAGAAAGGGTATAAAAGAAGAAAATCTAATGACATGGCCTCCTTGTTCATCTGATCTGAACCCCATTGAGAACCTGTGGTCCATCATCAAATGTGAGATTTACAAGGAGCGAAAACAGTACACCTCTCTGAACAGTGTCTGGGAGGCTGTGGTTGCTGCTGCACGCAATGTTGATGGTGAACAGATCAAAACACTGACAGAATCCATGGATGGCAGGCTTTTGAGTGTCCTTGCAAAGAAAGGTGGCTATATTGGTCACTGATTTGTTTTTGTTATGTTTTTGAATGTCAGAAATGTATATTTGTGAATGTTGAGATGTTATATTGGTTTCACTGGTAAGAATAAATAATTGAAATGGGTATATATTTGTTTTTTGTTAAGTTGCCTAATAAATATGCACAGTAATAGTCACCTGCACACACAGATATCCCCCTAAAATAGCTATAACTAAAAACAAACTAAAAACTACTTCCAAAAATATTCAGCTTTGATATTAATGAGTTTTTTGGGTTCATTGAGAACATGGTTGTTGTTCAATAATAAAATAAATCCTCAAAAATACAACTTGCCTAATAATTCTGCACTCCCTGTATGTATTACCGAGTGTTTGAATAAATAAAGTGATAGCATGCATAAATCGTAAAGTGCAAAGTCGTGACACAAAAAACCCATAATACATATATAGCCATCTATGTCATGTACATACATAAATAAAATTCATACACACACATATAATTACTGTATTATGAAAATTAAATCCATCCGCATTTCCCTAAGGGATATTATGATACTGCCTAAAAACAATAGTAACAAACTGGATAATACTAGATGAAGGAGTGATATGTAATATTCCGGGTGCCTGCCGCCATGTGTTGCGGCCCTAGCCTACGCAGTAAAACCGAGGGGTCGTACGTGAAGGGGCCCATGCTGGTGGCCCATGCTGGTGGCCCATGCTGGCCCCCAATAGCTATGGATTTCCAGGGGCCCAGTCAGCGCTGCCACGCTTTAACAGCATGACCTGGCCCCCTAAAATGACATCAGACGCTGGGCGAAAGTGACTGCCCCGGTCACTCCTCCCAGCTATCAGACAGAGCCGTGCGGGAGGAAGAGAGGAGGCAGTCAGAGTGGGAACTCTGACTCCCATCAGGCTGAGCCTCCATTGGACCCCAGGGAAGTCACCCTCCTGAATCTAAAAGGTAGGAAACAGGAGGGTGACTAAAATATTTTGTATGTTTGTTTGTTTGTAATTATGTTTGTGTGTCTGTATGAATATTTCTCTGTCTGTGTGTGTGTGTGTATGCATGTATGTGTGTCTGTATATATGTGTCTCTGTATATGTGTGTATGTGTGTGTGTGTTTGTATGTATGTATGTGTCTGTATGTATGTGTGTTTGTATGTATGTGTGTGTGTGTGTGTGTGTACAGTGGCGTACATACAGGGGTCGCAGCTGCGACTGGGCCCGTGACTCTAGGGGGCCTGGCCGCCCTGCGGACCCCTGCGACTGGGTGCCCGCCGACATGTGTTGCAGCCCAGCCCGCGCGGTGACCACGGGTCAGTTTTCACACCAGGGCCCCATGGATCGTGTGTACGTCACTGGGCATGAGTAAAGAAAGTTATGCAAAATAGGAAGCCTCCTGTCATGTATTAAAATTAACAAACTACATCATTTCTAAGTTATATTATATAAATATTGTTGTTTTCAAACAACGTAGATAAAACATTTCTAAAAAAAGTCACTAAATTAAACTAAAATTTAGTTCTTAGATGCAGCTTTTGAAAATGTACTATGCAAATTGTCTGCACTGTTTTCTTTTGTGTCTTTTTTTAAGATGATGCCCAAAATATTGAACAAGATGTTTTACCAAGTATATACTTTTTATTGTTATGTGTATTTACGTTTATTGTTAACCGTTTTTATGTTTATTTTTATTAAGGGTTGTATGCTTTACTCTAATTGTTGCTAGATGTTCTCTGACACTTTGTACATTGTTATGGATATTTTTTTATACTTTGTTGTACATTAAAGGGAAGTTTACTGGATTTAAACTTCACTATTTTAAGCATTGTTTTTTTTTTTTAAAGCGGCACTGTCATGCCGAATCCCGTTTGTTTTTTAACCCCCCTCCCGCCTCCACTACATCCAATCGACCCCCAAGTCACCCCCAAATGCCCCTAAGCCCCCCACATTACCTCTTTTTAATACTTTATCTTCTGCCCCGATCTTTATTCAGGGCGCCGCCATCTTTGTGTGGGTAGGTGAAGTCCCTGTGGGACACGTCATCTACCCACACTACACAGACTGTGAGATTCCCGCACATGCCCAGTGAAACACCTGGACATGCGAACGGGAATTTCACCTATTCATTCATTCATTCATTCATCAGACAGACGAATGAATGAATAGAAAAAATCAGATGAACAAACTAACAATGTGTATCAGTGTTAGTTTGTTCGTTCAGTTTATTACAAGGAGGGAGCTACCGGCGTGCAGCTCCCTCCTTGTAATATGTAAAGACAAAAGCGGTGGGGAGCTGTGCTCCCCACCACTTCATAAGCCCCCCAGGTCCCCCCTCACTCTATGGGGGTCAATATGACCCCCATAATAGCACAAGGGAGATAAAAATCTCCCCAATACCCTTACTCGCTATACCGCGAGTAGGGGCATGTCCACTAAACAGTGAGCAGCCTGTGGCTGCTCACTGTAAAAAAAAAAAAAATGGTAATAAGGGGGGGACCTACTTTCCCCCCCCCCCGGCCCCCACCCCTGCGCGGTGGGTGGGGGCCCTAATAAAACAATAAGGGGGGGGGACCTACTGTCCTCCCCCCGGCCCCCACCCCTGAGCGGTGGGTGGGGGCCCTAATAAAACAATAAGGGGGGGGGGGGACCTATTGTCCTCCCCCCCGGCCCCCACCCCTGCGCGGTGGGTGGGGGCCCTAATAAAACAATAAGGGGGGGGGACCTACTGTCCTCCCCCCCTGGCCCCCACCCCTGAGCGGTGGGTGGGGGCCCTAATAAAACAAGGGGGGGACCTGCTGTCCTCCCCCCCTGGCCCCCACCCCTGAGCGGTGGGTGGGGGCCCTAATAAAACAAGGGGGGGGACCTGCTGTCCTCCCCCCTGGCCCCCACCCCTTCGCGGTGGGTGGGGGCCCTAATAAAACAATAAGGGGGGGGACCTACTGTCCTCCCCCCCTGGCCCCCACCCCTGCGCGGTGGGTGGGGGCCCTAATAAAACAATAAGGGGGGGACCTACTGTCCTCCCCCCCTGGCCCCCACCCCTGAGCGGTGGGTGGGGGCCCTAATAAAACAATAAGGGGGGGGGACCTACTGTCCTCCCCCCCTGGCCCCCACCCCTGCGCGGTGGGTGGGGGCCCTAATAAAACAATAAGGGGGGGGACCTACTGTCCTCCCCCCCTGGCCCCCACCCTTGCGCGGTGGGTGGGGGCCCTAAATGACCCCCCCCCATCAAGGTGACTAGGGGTCCCAAGCCCCTAGTCACCCCCCACCCAAAACATTCTATCCCCTACCTACCCCCCTCACCCTAAAAATAGTGAGAGGGGAATAAAATAACTAACCTGTAAAAAAAAAAAAAAAAAACTTACCATTTGACGTCTTCTTTTTTTCTAAATTCTTCTTACTTCAGCCCCCCAAAAGGCCAAATAAAAATCCATAAACCCGTCGCACTTTAAAAAAAAACAAAAAACGAGCGCAAACAAAAATTAATCCATCTTCACCCATGGAGGGCACGCCGCGTACTGAGCTCCGCAGGGCGGGTCAAGGCTTATAAAGCCTTGCCCCGCCCTGCAATTAGGCTTAGAAAACAATGATTGGTTGGTTTAAGCCAATCAGAGTGCTCTGTGTCATTTTACACAGCGTGGGAAAATTCAAAAGAACTTTCCCACGCTGTGTAAAATGACAGATCACTGTGATTGGATGGTTTTCAAACCATCCAATCACAGTGCTCTGTGTCATTTTACAAGCATGGGAAAATTCCAAAGAACTTTCCCACGCTTGTAAAATGACACAGAGCAGTGTGATTGGATGGATTTCAAGCCATCCAATCACAGTGCTCTGTGTCATTTTACACAGCGTGGGAAAATTGAACTTTCCCACGCTGTGTAAAATGACACAGAGCACTATGATTGGATGGTTTGAAATCCATCCAATCACAGTGCTCTGTGTCATTTTACAAGCGTGGGAAAGTTCTTTGGAATTTTCCCACGCTTGTAAAATGACACAGAGCACTGTGATTGGATGGTTTGAAAACCATCCAATCACAGTGATCTGTCATTTTACACAGCGTGGGAAAGTTCTTTTGAATTTTCCCACGCTGTGTAAAATGACACAGAGCACTCTGATTGGCTTAAACCAACCAATCATTGTGTTCTAAGCCTAATTGCAGGGTGGGGCAAGGCTTTATAAGCCGTGACCCGCCCTGCGGAGCTCAGTACGCGGCGTGCCCTCCATGGGTGAAGATGGATTAATTTTTGTTTGCGCTCGTTTTTTTATTGTTTTTTTTTTTAAAGTGCGACGGGTTTATGGATTTTTATTTGGCCTTTTGGGGGGCTGAAGTAAGAAGAATTTAGAAAAAAGAAGACGTCAAATGGCAAGTTTAATTTTTTTTTTTTACAGGTTAGTTATTTTATTCCCCCCTCACTATTTTTAGGGTGAGGGGGGTAGGTAGGGGATAGAATGTTTTGGGTGGGGGGTGACTAGGGGCTTGGGACCCCTAGTCACCTTGATGGGGGGGTCATTTAGGGCCCCCACCCACCGCGCAGGGGTGGGGGCTAGGGGGGAGGACAGTAGGTCCCCCCCTTATTGTTTTTATTAGGGCCCCCACCCACCGCGCAGGGGTGGGGGCCAGGGGGGAGGACAATAGGTCCCCCCCCTTATTGTTTTTATTAGGGCCCCCACCCACCGCGCAGGGGTGGGGGCCAGGGGGGGTAGGACAATAGGTCCCCCCCTTATTGTTTTATTAGGGCCCCCACCCACCGCGCATGGGTGGGGGCCAGGGGGGAGGACAATAGGTCCCCCACCTTATTGTTTTTATTAGGGCCCCCACCCACCGCTCAGGGGTGGGGGCTAGGGGGGAGGACAGTAGGTCCCCCCCCTTATTGTTTTTATTAGGGCCCCCACCCACCGCTCAGGGGTGGGGGCCGGGGGGAGGACAGTAGGTCCCCCCCCTTATTGTTTTTATTAGGGCCCCCACCCACCGCGCAGGGGTGGGGGCCAGGGGGGGAAGGACAATAGGTCCCCCCCTTATTGTTTTATTAGGGCCCCCACCCACCGCTCAGGGGTGGGGGCCGGGGGGAGGACAGTAGGTCCCCCCCCTTATTGTTTTTATTAGGGCCCCCACCCACCGCTCAGGGGTGGGGGCCGGGGGGGAGGACAGTAGGTCCCCCCCCCTTATTGTTTTTATTAGGGCCCCCACCCACCGCGCATGGGTGGGGGCCAGGGGGGAGGACAATAGGTCCCCCCCCTTATTGTTTTATTAGGGCCCCCACCCACCGCTCAGGGGTGGGGGCCGGGGGGGAGGACAGTAGGTCCCCCCCCCTTATTGTTTTATTAGGGCCCCCACCCACCGCGCAGGGGTGGGGGCCGGGGGGGAGGACAGTAGGTCCCCCCCCCTTATTGTTTTATTAGGGCACCCACCCACCGCGCAGGGGTGGGGGCCAGGAGGGAAGACAGTAGCCTCCCCCCCCAATCTTTAACCCCCGCGCAGGGGAGGGGGGGTGTTTATTAGTTTTTTGTTTTGTTTTGTTTTTTACAGTGAGCAGCCACAGGCTGCTCACTGCTTACTAGACATGCCCCTACTCGCGTTATAGCGAGTAGGGGCATATTATTTACTAATACTAAGTAATCTTTACTTAGTATTAGTAAAGTTGGCTGAAAGACCAATTCAGGTATTTCAGCCTTTTAGTAGATAGCTCCCTGATACCGTGGGAATTAGGGAGTTATCTACTAAGCGGCTGCAAGATGCAGCCGCGGCAATGAATAGGATCGGAGTTTCATTCATTAGAATGAAATTCCGATACAAACAAAGTACCGAATTGCATCCTAACACCAATGGAGAAACAGTGCTCATTCTGTTAGGATGCAATTCGGCAGTTTTGCCGGCGTTCTGTCTAAGTGACAGGACGTTCGGCAATACTGACAGGAAGCATTGTGGGAACAGGGAGGAAAGCTAGGGATCATGGGAAAATTGCTCTGACCAGCGGAAATGAAGCACACTTTGCTCCTCCGCTGGTCAGAGCTGGTCAAGCGGAGGAATCCCATAAGACAAAGAGTCCCTACTTTGTCTTATGGTTTTAAAGAAAACTAAAGAAGACAGGAAGAAAAGAAGAACAGATCCTGAGAGAGGGGGAGAAGAGGAAGAGATTGAGGAAAGGTAAGTTCGGCATGACAGTGCCGCTTTAAATTTAGTGTCCTTTTTTTATTAAATTTTTGTTAGGATCTTTGAATTGGAATAAACTGAATGGCCTACACAATGCCCTTACATTAATCACACTGAACACATGTGGAATCGACTAGAATGGTGACTATTAAGTCTGTCTAATTGTCCAACATCAGGGCACAAACTAACAAATATTGTTGTTAAAGGAACACTATAGTCACATAAATTACTTTAGCTAAATAAAGCAGTTTTAGTGTATAGATCATTCCCCTGCAATTTCACTGCTCAATTCACTGTCATTTAGGAGTTAAATCACTTTGTTTCTGTTTATGCAGCCCTAGCCACACCTCCCCTGGCTATGATTGACAGAGCCTGCATGAAAAGAAAACTGGTTTCACTTTCAAACAGATGTAATTTACCTTAAATAATTGTATCTCAATCTCTAAATTGAGCTTTAATCACATACAGGAGGCTCTTGCAGTGTCTAGCAAGCTATTAACATAGCAGGGGATAAGAAAATCTTAATTAAACAGAACTTGCAATAAGGAAAGCCTAAATAGGGCTCTCTTTACAGGAAGTGTTTATGGAAGGCTGTGCAAGTCACATGCAGGGAGGTGTGACTAGGGTTAATAAACAAAGGGATTTAACTCCTTAATGGCAGAGGATTGAGCAGTGAGGCTGCAGGGGCATATTCTATACACCAAAACTGCTTCATTAAGCTAAAGTTGTTCAGGTGACTATAGTGTCCCTTTAAATGGAGGCAAATCCCAACAGCAAATTCCAATTTCTAACTGAAATTCCTCCCATAAACATGGGATGTTCATAATTATGTAATTTAATATGTGCAAGCATGTTCCTTAATACTATTTGGCATGTAGCATTTGGAAATACATATTTTCCCCTTTTCTGGAGTACCAATCAATCCACCATTTCAGTGATCAGTCCATTAGTACAGTTACAATTTTGGGCTTCCATATTACCCAGTTCAACAGTGCTCTGCAGATGGACACCCCTGAGTGGGACTGGTCTGCACAGTAATTCTGATGGACATGCATGCTTCCTTTCATTCCTGACTTCATATATTAATTTTGTTAGGAGGTGTTCCTTACTGTGGTGTGGTCCAGCCAAATAGTGGTTGTGATTGAATGAAAGTGGAAGTCTGTCTGAGTACTTAACTAGACAAAATTTCCCAGTCTGAAGGAAATGTTTGGAGAGTGAACACAGTTGTACACCATTCCTACACCCATAATTATTTAACAACCTAAGCCCAGCTATCAAAACCTGGAGGCTCCAGGCAGACTTCATCAACCTCCCTATTATCTAAGTGAATTATAAAGTACAAACAAAATTGGCACATAGGGTGTTTAGGGACAATATGCATAATAGAAAATAACTCCAATGTTTAAGTATAGTAAAATACATTTCTTTGGTGATTCCGTTTTGCTCTCAAGTAGAACAATCACTATGTCAAAACCAGGCATGAATTAACTTGTACTTAAGATACAGCACCATGTGTTTTGAGTTGCATTTAGGTCTAAACCAAAGTGGCTATAAACATTTTCAGAGCTCACATGTCTCTCTCACAAATAAGATTGGCCTAAGGTAACATTGAGCTGTGATTGACTCTCAACGGTTCAATACAGTTCCATTGTATTGTGCCCCAGTGAACAGGTGAGCGTAATGAAAAGCAATTTCTGTTGACAAAATGGATAAGTTCTCCGTACGTTGCTATTTTGTGTTATATAACAACACCCCTTTCCCATTGTTGGATTGTAAAGTAAACAGCAGAAGTCGGTTCCCTGCGGCATAGCACTCTGCTCATATGAGATAATGATACCTTGTCCCACGTAACATTAATGTGGGAACAAAGGAATGACCTCCGACTGTGCCTGTATTTGCACTTTCACCGAAATATACACTGAGCATCAAACTGCAGATTAGAAACTGTAATTCCCACTCGGAGATCTTTTAAGAAAGGGTTTTGAAAATTGAAGGCATAAACAGAGACCCAGGATAACATTAGATTAAAGATTCTTAAACATATGGTACGATACGCAGGCAGTTCCCACATCACTATTGTAAAGAATTAATACGTTTATAGCCTGTGAGTAAGACAGGAGATTGCAATGAATCACGTTAACATTTTGAGTTCCAAAATGCATTCCTATTATTCTATATCACAGCAAATTAGAGTGATTTCTCCCAAAATGGCACATTTAATTATAAAAGCATACATTAATAAAAAGCTTATCCTGCTTTGATTCAACTTATGTGTCTGTATGTATGTGTGTTTGTATGTATGTGTGTGTGTACAGTGGCGTACATACAGGGGTCGCAGCTGCGACTGGGCCCGTGACTCTAGGGGGCCTGGCCGCCCTGTGGACCCCTGCGACTGGGTGCCCGCCGACGTGTGTACATCACTGGGCATGAGTAAAGAAAGTTATGCAAAATAGGAAGCCTCCTGTCATGTAGTAAAATTAACAAAGCACATAATTTCTAAGTTAAATTATATAAATATTGTTGTTTTCAAACAACCCCTTAATATACTATAGGTAGTATTAAAAAAATCATCTACTGTACACAGAATAGCTATCATGATTTAAAACCGATCCCCTGTTCCTTTCCTTTCTCTCTGGCACATCTCTACTCTTCTTTCACCAGGTTTTTCTACATATCGTAAACCTGTTTCCTATTGTTCTATCACATATATAAGATGTAATTCCTTTGCGGTGTCTCGGGTATATATATATGTTTAGTTCTTTCTCCGTGTTTTTTTTAACAGTTTTCCTGCTTTTTTTTTTATTTATTTCATGCACAGATATTCTGTCTATCATGGTTTAATCCTATTATTGGGGGATATTGCTTCAAGAGTTGAACAGATTATTGGTGTTTTATCACTTTTAAGAAAGATACCGATGGACATTGTGTGAGCGTATAGAGATGCACGCCTTCAATGTCTTGGTGCACTGTTAATGTGTCCAAATACGTTACTGATCTCTGTATCCAGGTACCTCCATTTCAGGTCCCATCTCATTTATACCTTTGTTGGGATTCCAAAGTAATTCCCTGAATATTTAACTAGGAACTTTAGTTTTTTCTTGGATATATTGCTTTTCCTGCTGGTATACCAATTGTGCAGGCAGAATAAAAAGTTTGTCCTTGAGATTAAGTAACTTAATTTTTTTTTTTTTTTTTTTTTTTACTGCACTAATATGTTGGCACAATCAAAACATAACACTTGGATGAGTTTCTAGTTTTTTGCTTCTCTGTCTTTCTGCCAGCGTTCTCTCACTCCGTCTCTGCCTTTGTAGCACAGATCCCATGTGGCTGTAGAATACATTTAATGCCTACCCATATGCCTCTGGCACGGATCTACTGATTAGTTCCTGTGTATCTTTTACATTTTCTTGCTCATTCCACGTGTCTCTAACTCAAATCTTATAATATTTTGCTGTGTCTTTAATGTGAATCAGTTCTCCGTCTCTTTCCCGGAGACCTTTGAAAAGTAACTTCTTCACTCGACCTGTGTTTATGGTACGGAGCTTCTGCTACTTCATGAAAAGCAGATGTTAGCTCACTTTAGAAGTTCTTATCTCCTGCTCCGTTAAATGAACTTTATTCAAACAAACAAAGGGACTGTTAACAGAGCA
Source organism: Pelobates fuscus (assembly GCF_036172605.1). NCBI lineage: Eukaryota > Metazoa > Chordata > Amphibia > Anura > Pelobatidae > Pelobates > Pelobates fuscus. The sequence continues at coordinate 134,994,373 of NC_086323.1, read as the reverse complement.
TGAGGTATGACATTCTAAATTAGAAACACTGTGCAATAAAGGAAATTTAAACCATTAGATCTCTCTTTACAGGAAGTTTTTAGAAGGCTATGTCAGTCCCAGCCAGTGAAGGTGTGACTAGGGCTGCATGAATAAAGTGATTTAATTCCTAAATGGCAGAGAATTGAGCAGTGAGACTACAGGGGTGTGATCTATACGTCAACATTTCTTAATTTAGCTAAAATTGTTTTGGTTACCATAGTGTCCCTTTAAGTGATTGGTAATATTAAAAAATATATTTGCCCCCCTTGGAGAAGAGTACAGAGAGAGGAGAGATGATAATATCAGACTTCTATAATATTGTGGGATGAAAAAAAAAATGAAATAGAGTGCATGCTTAAAAATAAAACAAAAACCAGGAGAACTAGGACAAGTAGGTTTGATTCGCATGTTGAAATATAAAAAATTATGTAACAAATATTTGTTTGATAAAAGAGCAGTTAGTATTTGCACTTCCACTTCAGGTGGAAGAGCAAACTGAACAGAAGGTGCTTGGATATTCATAAGTCTATCCTAAGTTTTGAAAGAAAGTAAAACTTTGAACAGTTTTGATAATAGGCATATTGTAGGAATCCATTACATACTTGTATTGAAATAAAATCTCAATTGGGAAAAAATCATGCAGCTTGTAAACTTTGATTATGAATAGAGTATTCATAAAAACTCTTGCACGTGCACACATTCGTCGTCTACTGGCAGTTGATGTAAAATATATTGCGCCTGCAACGAAAGATTGAATGATGTCAGCCATCAGTATCCAATAGATAGCCATATTGTGTTAATGTGCTTACACAAAAACACAACAGTGACATATGGCAGTGACACATCCCAGACTGAACACATAACACCAGATCTTTCTACATTATTACTTTGATTTTATATTAGATATGAAAATACATTGTGTTATGTGATCTTTGTATTAAAGGTAAAATGTGAGAATACCGGAGATCGGACCTCTATAAAGGACTGTATACAGGATGTGATGTTTAACCCACTGAGTAACGGTACTGATTCTTCTGACATTCCTAGAATAATAGTAGTGGTGGGTATTTTACGAGCTTTTTTATTGATGTGTGCAGCTCAATGACTTTAAAATCTGTTTAACAAGGCGATATACCTGGACACTGATGCTGCTTTCACTGAACTACAAGGTATATCATGAAAATAAAATATTTAAGATTATGTCTCCCGCTTGGAAACCAATTTCAGCCTCTCAATTGCTTTCAAAGGCCAATAAAAATACACTATGGTAACTATTGGATGTGTCTGTCACTGAGGTACTGTCATAATGGTAGTAAACAAAAACACAGAGGGTTCCGTATTGTATTTTTACTGCCGTATATTTCTTTCTCATGGTTGAAACAGACAGATCAAATGACCCAGGGTGACCAGCAATCCGTTCCAGCTCTGAATTGGAGATGAAATGAAGTAGAAGAAAAAACATTATCACTCATAATTTTGCACATTTTGTTTTCAGCTTTTATTTGTTTTTCCATTTTTTTCTTCTAATTGATTGTATTATATATATTGACATAGCAAAATGTTTAAAGACTGTGTGTGTGTGTGTGTGTTTAAGAAGTACTTTGAGTAACTTTTATCATGTGGAACAGGGTTCAGCATTAGTAGGTATTCATAAGCATCTGATGTAAAATAAATACTTTAAAAGCTCCACTATTATTGCAACAATTCCACATACTGATGGGAAGCACTTTCAAACTTCCCTGACAAAATACAGAAAGTGCAAAAAAAACAAACCATCTGGCAACCTTAGGTGAAAATCAAGCTATATATAGTATATATATATATATATATGGAAATGTATGTATGTTTATGTAGGAGCACAAGTATATATTATAATCCATAACATTCTGTGCAGTCTCCTTAGATATTTAAAGTGTTAACGTGTTAACCAACTTACAGGAAAATCCCCTTCTGGGTATAATGTCCAGGAGATAGAGCATCTTCCAGCGCTGTTGACATCCCCTGGCCCCATTTGGCTTATATAAGATGCCCAACACACAGCATCTGCTGGCCTCCATTATCATTAATGGGGCTAGTCAACTTGCAGAGGTTAGTCTTTTAGAGACCAGTAAGCTATCATTCTTCTGGTCCCAAATACATCCCCTGTCCCTGGCCATGGAAAGAAATATAGAGTAAAAGCCACTCATCAGACCCCTTTACCTTGTATTATTGGGATCCTGGGGAACAACTCCTTTTAACTCAGTGTGAGGAAGTCACTCATTTAATTCAGTAAGATGTATGGGAATGTAGCGGAGCCCCAATACCCAGCATAGGTATCCTCGAAGCTGAAAGAAATACTGTAGTAATCCAAGACCATTTTCCCCCAGCAACTAGATGCCACTTAGTTCTGGGAGTCAACTAAATTTATTTTGGCCACACACGGCTTTTATGCACTGCGTTGGTTATAAGAATGGCGGCCACACAGGGACAACACTTGTACTAACTATCAATTTGTGGTTAACAACCAGGGGTGGCCAGTGATTAGAAGGTGCGAACAAGGGGACCACACAGTCGGTTCGGTAAACGTACAGGGGTGTACAGACAGCCGAACAAAAGACAATAAAAGTGTAGCTAGGGCATCCATTGCGTTACAGGAAGATTGCAGTTGTTAATTTCATTTTTCCTCATAACAAGCAGTGGCAAGTTTTAAATATACGATAGCAGCAACCAGGGGACATTTAAGGACTATCATGAAAACGAGTTGGTAACTATCATCCCCTATCATACTCTCTGGTCCTTTAGCAAGGAATTCCATGTAATTAATGACATGATTTTGTAGTTTGTAAACAGCAGTTACTAATGTTAGCGACAGCCATTTAGGTGACTTAGTTTGTCAGTGAAACTTACCAACAGCTTTGGCAGCAAGCCATAAACCAGGTTACAGATTTATAGCCTATGAGACATGGTCATGGGATAGCATCAGACATTTTAGCTTCCAGTCAATCACTGTTAGAATCTATGTCATTTGCACACGTCAGCATAGAGAAAAATACAGAAAAGTAAAGAAATTAAACCTGAACTATTGTTTGATGGTCTTAAAGGCACAGCACACTTTATTTTAGTTTTTTGTAACTTATGTGAGAGGAGCTTCTTCACGATATATAGTGCTGTTTAGATTTGTGTTGTAAAAGTAAAGAAATTAAACAAGGTTACAATTTTCCTCTTCAATTGCAATGTTTTGCCTTGGCTTTGTGTCAAACCTATTTTTTCAGGAGATGCTAAGTGTTTAGCAAATTACAACATAGTTCAGGCAACTGCAAGTTTTAGGTGGGTTTCAATGTTTTATTGAATGGTATACATCCATTTTAAAATAAAAGCTACCATCATACTTTGACTCGGTCTTGATTGTGGACAGTGATCGATACTTGTGGGGATGTTTACCAAACCAGAAACTACTAAGAAGAATTGACAAGAGATTTGCAAACTGTAAAAGAATGCTTGTGTTTGGGCTTTTCAGCTTCGCTATCTTGCTTTCATCAGTTTCCAGTTTTGTAAAAAATAATAACAGCGATCCCTGGTTTACAGAAGCTGAACACAGTATCATTTAAAACTAAAAAAGGGATTAATGTTGAACTGAAACCTTAGTAACAAAATCCAGGCTATAATAGTCTGGATTTTGAGTTGGAGAATTTCTCATATCATCTATTTTGGTCTAAGGTTTGCAGTTTGGTTTTCAGCTCACACCAATTCACCGTTTAGTGAATAAATCCCTACTGTCTATGATTAACCCGGATTGTGCTTTTATGTTAACATGAACTATTATGTTACAATATTAACCGGGACAGATGGCAAGCCGGCTTGTCATAAGAAAAATATATAACGGTACATTGTACATTGTAATTTTACATGTATTATTAAAGGAACACTTTAGTGTTAGGTATACAAAGATGTATTACTAACACTAAGGCATTCCTCTGCCCCTCCCGCCCCCACCCTCCCCAGCTACCTAAAGGGCCAAAGCTTCCTCCAATATCAGCTGATGGGGGGACCTAAGCAGCACACACATTACATTTGCATTGACGCTGGATGTCCTCAAATGTGAGAAAATCCAGTGTCATTTCACAGAGTCAAACTCCATGAAGTGACTGGTAGCCACTTAAGGCAGTCTAAGTACTGCAGTGTTTTACATTGCAGGACTAAACGGGAGAGGTACAGCATACCCAGACCCAGGGGCGTATTAGCCGCGAGGCAAACAAGGCATTTGCCTTGGGCGGCATTTTCCAGGGGGCGGCAAAAAAAGCCGCCCCCAAATGCCCAAGGCAAATGTCTTGTTAGCCTTGCGGCTAACAGACATGCCGGCGGGCTGCTGGGCGATCGGGCGGCACTGCCTGGCGGGCGGGCGGCCGGCCGGCGAGGGAGCACTTCCCCTGAGCTGTCTGCTCAGCTCCCTCGCCAGCCGCAGAGTGAGGCTGGGAGGCGGAGCCGGAATATGACATCATATTCCGGCTCCCAGCCTCACTCTGAGGCGCGCGAGGGAGCTGAGCAGACAGCTCAGGGGAAGTGCTCCCTCGCCGGCCGCCCGCCCGCCCGCCAGGCAGTGCCGCCCGATCGCCCAGCAGCCACTGGACCACCAGGGAGGAAGAGACACCCCCCTCCCCAGCATTCCCAAAGGTAAGGATGCGCGGGGGGGGGGGGGGGGGGTTTAATTAAAAAAAGTGTTACAAATAAATTTAAAAAAAAAATGTGTTACAAATAAATAAAAAAATGTGTTAAAAAAAAATAAAATGTGTAATAAATAAAAAAAAATGTGTTAAAAATAAATTTTAAAAAAACGTGTTAATGTGGGTGGGTGAGTGTGTGTCTGTGTCTGTTAGTGTGTCTGTTAGTGTGTGTGTCTGTTAGTGTTTCTGTGTGTGTCTGTTAGTGTGTGTGTGTCTGTTAGTGTGTGTGTCAGTGTGTGTGTCTGTTAGTGTGTGTTTGCCTGTGAGTGTGTGTGTATGTTAGTGAGTGTGTGTGTCTGTTAGTGAGTGTGAGTGTGTCTGTTAGTGTGTGTGTGTTTCTGTTAGCGAGTGTGTGTTTCTGTTAGTGTGTGTGTGTCTGTTAGTGTGTGTGTCTGTTAGTGTGTGTGTGTGTGTGTGTCTGTTAGTGTGTGTGTGTCTGTTAGTGTGTGTTTGCCTGTGAGTGTGTGTGTATGTTAGTGAGTGTGTGTGTCTGTTAGTGAGTGTGAGTGTGTGTTTCTGTTAGCGAGTGTGTGTTTCTGTTAGCTAGTGTATGCGTATCTGTCAGTGAATGTGTGTGTGTATTTAGAATGCGGGGCGGGGGGAAAGGTTGGGTGGGGGTGGCGCAGGGGGAGGGGGGGCGCCTGAGTTTTGTCCTGCCTAGGGCAGCACAAAACCAGGATACACCACTGCCCAGACCATGTCAACGACTTTCCCAAACCTTGGAAGGGATCTGAGCGCTATTTCGACAAAGTGTGCCCAGACCCAGGCTATTTGGTGATATGACTTTTGTGGGGTTCCTATGTTATCAAAATTTATTTGTATGATGTTTTATAATATTGTATGTTTTTTGTATCTGAGAGATAATTGAATTAACGTTTTCTCACGCAATTATCTCTCAGAAACAGAGACGCTTGGGAGGAGAACCCTTGTGATTTTGATGCGGAGACCCCATGCTAGGGGTCAGTGCAATAAAAGCCGTGTGTGGCCAAAATAAACTTAGTTGACTCCCAGAACTAAGTGTCATCTAGACCAGGCCAGCCAGAGTACAGCGTACCCAGACCACGTCAATGAGATGAAGTGGTCTGGGTGCCTATAATGTCCCTTTAACTTGGGCACATACAGCTAAACCATAGTGGTTGTGACTATTAGTGCACTAGTCAAGGTTATTGACTAAAGTGAGAATTCAAAGCAAATGTAATATTTAACGTTAAAATAACAAAACTGGAAAAATTCTCTGTCAGCTACGCTTCCAGTTTGTCTATTTTGGCCTTGGATTTGAAATTCACCTTGAATTTTCACTGAAGTGAATAACCCTGATAGTCTAAAGACATTACATTTACTTACAGATCTGATACTTAAACTGCACCAGTATGAGGAATGCCACGCTTTAAACTATTTCAGGGAGTTTGTTCACAAAACTCTGAATTATATTCTCGTTTTACTGTTGAAGGAAGACAATGCAACTTGAAATATTCACTGCAGGAGTTCTTTTAATGAATTGACTGAATAACTGGAAAGAAATGCTAAATGTTTCAGCGACATATCTATGCTCACTTTATTTACTAAACACCAAATTCAAGTAAATTGAAAAGTTAATTAAAAAAAAATATGCAATATCACCAGCTATTGACACTCAGCTAAATTTGGCTGAACCACTATATAAAAAACAAAAAACAAAAATAAAGTGCACTGTGCCTTTAAGACCATCAAACAATACAAATGAATAACTTTCACATAAATATTAATTACCAAAATTGTATAGAGTGCACTGTGCTTAAACACACTGATTTGTAGTGTGTTTAAGCACAGTGCACTCTATACAATGTTGGTAATTAATATTTATGTGAAAGTTATTCACTTGTATTGTTTGATGGTCTTAAAGGCACAGCACACTTTATTTTTGTTTTTTGTAACTTATGTGAGAGGAGCTTCTTCACGATATATAGTGCTGTTTAGATTTGTGTTGTAACTGTGTATATTAGTTTTAGTGCCATTTTTACTTGTTTTTTGGTATCTTCTGAACCACTATATGGCTGAAATTCAACCGTCCAAAATTGTTTTATTTTCGGCAGAATTGAATCTGTTGAAACAAATTCTGCTGCCGTGCACAAGTCTTACTTTCGCATGGAGTATTTTGAGCTGAAACATTTTCTTTCACCAATGAAACAAGAATATGTTTTAATATTGTTCTAAATCATTTTGTTGTAGTTCTAGAGCATGGGGTCAGCAGCCAATGGCACTTGAGGTGTCTTTGCACAGCACTCAAAGCTGCCAGAGCCAAGCAGGCCCTGGCCTATTAGGAATCCCAGGGGGACTTCAGATATCTGCTATATGTGATTGCAGGTGGTGGGGTACAATCCTCAATGTACACATTGTAGCACTCGGAGGAAGTGATGTCAGAACACTTCCTCCCCACATTTATGATCCCGGAATTTGCAATGGAGTAGAACAGCCCACAGCAGCTATCAGATATCATGCCATTGAACCTTACTAGGCCAGCCAGGTCCCCACTGGACCCCAGGAAAGCCACCCACACTACTATATATACACAAAGCTGCAGAAGAAGCCTGCCTCTCATACAAATAATACAAATAGCCCAAACACACATACAATCCCCACAAACACTGATGATTAAATACTTGTGTCAGTGGGAATCACAGTCTACAATTTTTGTTTGCTCTGTCCCTTTGTACCTTGACATCATAAATGGAATAAATGTTTATATACATTTTTGCAAGCCATTTCCTTCTTTTCTACCCAACTGGGACTACTCCATAATCATTACTAAAATATGCATTGTAGGAGTTGCAGTTCGCAGTAAACAGCGCCAGTGAGCCATAGATTGTCTTTTCCTGTTCGCTTGAGCTGAGACAAGGAATGTTATGAGACTTTGTTCACAGAACAAGAGCAGACTGCCTCTGAAGGAGCCTAATCTTCAGTGTTCTAACTGGATGTAATTATACAGTTACTACACAGTAATTCTTTTCTTATGACACTTGAAAATGGAAGTGACAAGAAAGGGAAAAGAAAAACCCACGAAGCTGGGAGGGGGGCAGATTAATGTAAAAGGATAAACAGACAGAACCTCCGCATTGAAAGAAATATTACAAGATAGAATAAGGTGTTAACTATAGCAATATAACTTGCAGAGATACAGATGGCCCTAAATAGGATTGCATAAGGAGTCTGTGAGGTTGGCAGAATAATTTAATATTTGCATGAAATAAAAATGACCTAATGAGTAAACCTTAATTTATATTTATGAGGCTTTGTGGTTGATTGAACCCACGACTAATCTTTCTGTCTGACACCGTCTGTGTATGGATGCATAAACAAATTTTGTCTGTCTTTCTTTATGTCTGTTTGTCATAGGTGATGAATGGTATAGATCCTGAAATAACATGTTTCATCTTCGTAAGATGTGAGTTACTAGAGGTTCACTGTTAACTCTATGGATCGTGTCAAATGAATGAAAAGAGAAATCTTAGTCTTTCAAAGCTTGTAGCAGTCACGGCAAGGAATTCGAGCTCAATTTATTGTAGTTACGGTCATTAGAAAACAACCTCACTTATTCGCACTCCGCGAATAAGTGACATTGTCATAATCATATGACAATGATGTGCCAGAGCAATCTGACTGCCATGCATTTGCACGTGTGGCTATATCTCAGAAATACATAAGGTTATTCATTTAACTGGGAAATATTGAGAAGTAACCAGAAAATTGTACATTTTCTAGTCAATGTCCAACTATGCCCAGTAAATTGAATAACTATATATTGCATTTTCTCAAAATAATTGTGGAGAATTTAAGTGAATATTTTGCATAAAATATACATTTTTTATGGGTGACATGACGGCATCAGCAGTAGGTATCAATAGAAACAAAATGTGCAGAAAAAAATAAAAAGCAATACCGTATTTATCGGCGTATAACACGCACCGGCGTATAACACGCACCTCATTTTTAGAAAGAAATTCCAGGAAATTTCCCCCCTCATCCCATAGTATTCCCCCCTCATCCCATAGTGTTCCCCCTCATCCCATAGTGTTCCCCCTCATCCCATAGTGTTCCCCCCTTTCCATAGTATTTCCCCCCCTCCCATAGTATTCTCCCCCCCTCCTCTCCCATAGTATTCTCCCCCCTCCTCTCCCATAGTATTCTCCCCCCTCCTCTCCCATAGTATTCTCCCCCCCTCCTCTCCCATAGTATTCTCCCCCTCCCCTCCCATAGTATTCTCCTTCCCTCCCCTCCCATCCCATAGTATTCTCCCCCCCTCCCCTCCCATAGTATTCTCCCCCCTCCCCTCCCATAGTATTCTCCCCCTCCCCTCCCCTCCCATAGTATTCTCCCCCTCCCCTCCCATAGTGTTCTCCCCCCCTCCCCTCCCATAGTGTTCTCCCCCCCTCCCCTCCCATAGTGTTCTCCCCCCCTCCCCTCCCATAGTGTTCTCCCCCCCTCCCCTCCCATAGTGTTCTCCCCCCCTCCCCTCCCATAGTGTTCTCCCCCCCTCCCCTCCCATAGTGTACTCCCCCCCCTCCCCTCCCATAGTGTACTCCCCCCCCTCCCCTCCCATAGTGTACTCCCCCCCCTCCCCTTCCCTCCCCCCCCCTCCCCTTCCCTCCCCCCCCCCTCCCCTCCCATAATTACTTACCTGTCCTGAAGCGTGGGCCGGCTTCACAGCTTGCACCGCGGTACAGGAACTTTAATTTCATGTTCCGGTTTCCGGCGGGACTGAAAGGAAGTGTGCACACTATTGTGCACACTTCCTTTCAGTCCCGCCGGAAACCGGAACATGAAATGAAAGTTCCTGTACCGCGGTGCAAGCTGTGAAGCCGGCCCACGCTTCAGGACAGGTAAGTAATTATGGGATATCGGCGTATAACACGCACCCACGATTTTTCCCCTATTTTCAGGGGAAAAAAGTGCGTGTTATACGCCGATAAATACGGTAAGTAATTTATAAAGAAAACAGATAACACAAGGAGCTTAGGAAAATAAGACAAAAAGATTAACTGCTAATGGATATAGAGGAAACTACATGCAATAAAGTAAATAAAATTCAGGTCATCGACCTCAGCAGTCATGTCCACAAGCCCTCTTTTCCTTTTACTGTGATAACAGTTTTGTTTGTGAACTGGTGACATCAAAATTATAGGGAACAGTAAATGTCTGACAAGTGTTTTGGTTTGCTCAAAATCCCTTGACAGAAAAGTAAATTATGGTGTGTTTTATCGATCCCAGTAATACTGTTTTGCTATACTGCTTTAATAATGACATTAATAGCCTTCTTACAGGACAGTTACAAACATTATTTGTTGAAACTGTAGTATAGCAAAGTGTTTTTTTTTTTTGTTTAATCTCTGAGTTATGATGTAGGAATTTTAAAAGGGACACTCCATTGTCCATACAGAGCAAATACACTATTTTGTAGATATACCCCCCCAATGAAAACATACATACACTTTATTATGCTTTTCTATTGAGGATATATCTAAAAACGGTTTGCAAAAGCTGCAGATCTCTTGTCTGTGGCTTTTGCAAGCCATCCCATTCTTTCCCCACCTAGACTTTCTGTTGCTGTCCAATCACAGGCTTTGCAATAATGTTCAATGAGATGTCTTTGTAAAGCAGGTGCTCTAATCAAAAATCTTGAGTTTAAACAACCAGGAAGTAACAGGACCTTTTGTCTGATTGACAGCCAACGGGTGTAACAAGGTTAATTTATAAAAGTGACAATTTATTTTCTTTTTTTTTTTTATTTATTTTGAAATCTGCACTTTTTGTAACATGAAAATAATAGGAAAAACACTTAACATAAAGCACTTCAACAAGATTTAGGTAAGTGGAGTGTCTCTTTAACGAGTGCCAATGTTCCCCCCCATTTTGAGAATTTTAACAAAAGATTATTCCATTTGTTAGATCTTTGTTAGATCAGGTTTGATCAACGATTTTTTTCGTTAGATCTACTTTAAATTATGCGATATTAACAATTATTGTCAGGGGGGGCTAACCCGTAGCCAGCCCCCCCTCAACAAAAATTTGTACAAAATGTTGTTGATTATGATAGCTCTACGTTAGATCAGGTTTGATCAGGCAAAATTTTTGTTAGATCTAGTCTAATTACTGAGATATTGCATATATAATTAGGGGGGGCTGGCCCCCCCTCAACTGAAATTTTTATTTTTTTTTATTGATTTTGGTAGATATTCGTTAGATCAGGTAAGATCAACAGTTTTTTCCGTTAGATCTATCACGCAAGAGGCGGTATTCACTACTTAACTTTGTGGGCGTGTCTACGGGTTAGCCCCCCCTCAAGTGAAATTTTATTTTTTTTTTATTGATTTTGGTAGATATTCGTTAGATCAGGTAAGATCAACAGTTTTTTTCGTTAGATCTATCACGCAAGAGGCGGTATTCACTACTTAACTTTGTGGGCGTGACTACGGGTTAGCCCCCCCTCAAGTGAAATTTTAATTTTTTTTAATTGATTTTGGTAGATATTCGTTAGATCAGGTAAGATCAACAGTTTTTTTCGTTAGATCTATCACGCAAGAGGCGCTATTCACTACTAAACTTTGTGGGCGTGACTACGGGTTAGCCCCCCCTCAAGTGAAATTTAATTTTTTTTTAATTGCTTTTGGTAGATATTTGTTAGATCAGGTAAGATCAACAGTTTTTTTCGTTAGATCTATCACGCAAGAGGCGCTATTCACTACTTAACTTTGTGGGCGTGACTACGGGTTAGCCCCCCCTCAAGTGAAATTTAAATTTTTTTTAATTGATTTTGGTAGATATTCGTTAGATCAGGTAAGATCAACAGTTTTTTCCGTTAGATCTATCACGCAAGAGGCGGTATTCACTACTTAACTTTGTGGGCGTGACTAGGGGTTAGCCCCCCCTCAAGTGAAATTGATTTTGATAGATATTCGTAACAATAGAATGTACAAGCGCAATTGCAAAATCGTGATGTCCATAGCTTACAAACTGGTAACGCTTTACATGGCTTCATTACATTGTTGTGAACAGTTACATTTTATGAATGCAAGGGTAGAAACTGGATAAGGGTGTAGAGTGTGAGGAGGATGGGGTGGATTAAACCAGGTAATATTAACTGTTTTTGTCATTAGATCTATCACGCAAAAGGCGGTATTCACAATCTTATTTTGATTTTGCACATAAATACCAGTTGATTTTTCATGTCAAGACACAGGTGTCATCATAAACAGGAGATACCACAGACAAATATTCTCCTAATTTAGGAATTTGCTTGGAGTTTAGTTAACACAATGTGTAGGTCATTTTCAATATTGTTTTTATTCTATACATGCACATTATTTAGGTGATAAAGTCCAGCAAATGCCCAGCCTGTAGTTAATAGTGATATTGGAATATGCAAGGATAACCCTGAGTAATGCTGTGTATGACCTATTCTTGGATTGGATAATAATTTTCCCTCCAATTATAACAGTTGTCAAAGAAACACATACTGGTAGAAGTAAGCATCTGTGTGTTACGGTGGGTATTGGTTTAAGGTGTATGGGATATTTATATGCAAGTAAGAAATGAACTACTTTCAGTGTATAATTTCCATGGGTATATTTGTTTGTCAGCATGGATATGCTTATAGAAATGTGCATGTATGTATGACAATATTACATTTTCAGCGACAGAACAGCAGAAGTCGTGACTGTCCCAACAATCCGGCACTTTTGGCAGCTATGCACACCCACCTATGTGCAGGCCATTATATATGGGGCGCAAGAAGGCAGAGATGTACTGTGTTGCAGTACTGTGGTTAATTATTTTGTATGTGAAAAACTGCATGTTTGCAGAAACTTAGGCCTCTCATGTGTTCTAGAGAAAAGGGTTTACAAAGAGGGAAATAATGAGAAAATTAGAATTTTCCTAAAAACAAAACAATTGACGCATATTGTAGAAGTTAAAGGATATCTGTCTGCAAATAAATAAGTTGTGTTTGAGAGATTGCACCAGGTGTTGGCATTTTATATAGAAATGCTTTAATAAAAAAAAATACAAATTAAGTATATTACTAAGCTCTCTAAGCCTATATAGCTCTATCAGTGGACAGACACTTTGTTCAGGCTCTTGTCTGTGTGAGGCTCAGTGTGTGTGAGGGGTGCTATCTGTGGGGGGCAGTGTGTTCATGGGAGTAGTGTCACTGGCGGATCCCCCCCCCCCCCCCCCCCCCGAGAATCCGAGGTTCTCCCTCTCCCCTGCCGGCTAATGCAGGGCTGGCGCTGTCTAAGCGCCAGCCCTGCAATGTGCCTTCATGGACCAAAGGGGAGATCAGAGATCTCCCTCTCCGGTCCGCAGGCACTGTTTGCTGGCCGCCGGCAGGGGAGGAAGAGAGAGAGGACCCAGGGGAGCTCAGTCTGCAGCTCCTCGAGGTCCTTCTCTCGCGAGCACGGAGCGTTGCCACGGCAACGCTCCGGATCTCGCGAGAGTGAACTCTAGCCCTGGAGACCGGGGCTAGAGTTCACTCTCACTACATGGACCACCAGAGATTCCCCACCGGACCACCAGGGATCGAGAAATGTCCCCCTCCTCCCTAAACAAAGGTAAGAAGGGAGGGGGGCATTAAGTATATTTTAAATAAAACAAACAAAAAAAATCATATTATCAAATATAAAAAAAAACTTTTAAAAAAGCCCCCCATCCTTATCACACACATACCCTACACACATACACTGCACCCACACACACACATTGCCCCCCACATACATAGACTGCCCCCGCACACACTGCCATCCTCACGTACACACTGCAAGTTTCACACACACACACACACACTGCTCACACAGTCCTTCTTACACAAACACACACACACTGCACCTCTGCTCCTATGCCCTACTACAGCCCCATTTCCAAGCAGACCTCAGGTAAGTTGTCAAACTGTTCTTAAACGGTTTGACTACTTACTCTGGGGGGGGGGGTCCCGGCACTACTGGCACCATAACCACTACATTGAGCTGTAGTGGGTATTGTGTCTGGATTATTTCTCTAAATAATCTGCAAGTGCCCCTCCCGAGGTCAGGCTCTGGATCCGCCACTGAGTAGTGTGTGTGTATGGGGGGGCAGTGTGCAAATGTGTAAGGAAATATTGTGCTTGTGGAGGTAGGGGGGAGGCAGATTTGTAACAAAAATATATTTATTTCTTCTTATCTTTGCCCAGGGAGGGGGATATTACTCCCAAGTCCTAGTGGTCCTAGTGTGTAGTGTACTCTAGCCTTCAGCTCCTGGGTACTCTCGCCAGATCTGGAGCATTTTCATGGTAACTGTGGCAACGCTCTGAGCTCGCGCCCCTCTGTGTCATTTCCCTCTTAACTCCTTTGTGTGTGTCATTGTCCCTTTCTCCAGCCCCTCTCTGTTTCACTGTCCCCTGAGACTGTAAGCTCATTTGAGCAGCGTCCTCATATATTGTTCCTGTAACATTTGGTAACTGTCTCGTTTATTGTTAAACAATATTATTATTTATTACCAATAATAATAATAATCTCCTTCCCCATCCCTTCTGTGTGTCTCCGACCCCCCCAAGCCCTTCTGTATTTTCCCCCCTCCCCAGCCCACCTGTGTGCCACTGTCCCCTTCTCAGCCCTCACTGTGTCATTACCTTCTTTCCCATCCTCTGTTTGCCTCTATCCTCCCACAGTCCCTCCATGTTTCATCCTCCTCCCCAGCCCCTTCATGTATCTCATTCTCCCCCTAGCCCCTCCATTTATACGATTCTCCCCCTAGCCTCTTTGTGTGTCTCACCCCCCCACAGTCCCTCAAGTGTCCGTCCATGTTTCTTATCCCCCACAGCCCCTCCATGTGTCTCATCCCTCGATGTGTCTCATTCACCATCCCCTCTATGTGTATCATTCTTCCCTCCATGTGTCCCATTTGACCCCAAGCACCTCCATGTGTCTCATTCTCCCCACTGCCCCTCCATTCTCCCCCCCCCCCCCAGCCACTCCATGTGTCTCATTTCCCCAGGCCCTCCATGTGTCTCATTCTCCCCCAGCCACTACATGTGTCTTATTCTCCCCTTGCTCCTCCTTTTGTCTCATCCCCCTAACCCCTCCATGAGTCTCATTCTCTCCCAGCCCCTTCATGTGTCTCATCCCCCCAGAGTCCCTCCATGTGTCTTACCCCCCACATGCCCTCAATGTGTCTCAGTCTGCCTGCTCAGCCCCTCCATGTGTCTTAATCTGCCCCCTTTGTCTCTCATGCAGAGGTCTTTGTATACCGATTTGGTTACTTGAAAGCAGATTATATATGTAACAATACGTTTATACTAGTAACTGAAAAAAGTCTAGTTTATCCATTAAAAATTTCTCATATTCTGGTTTTAGATGCCACGAAAACCAGCCATTGATAATCGCATTTTAAAAGAGACCTTAAAATCTTATCCAGGCATTTTTAATGTTGAGGGAGAGTTAAAGTCAGCCTCTGATCCTATTTGGAGGGAAGTATGTTCTCACTCCTCCTTCCAGAAATATACCTCTGAGGCAAAAGAATCAGGCACATCCCAGTGTATATTTAAACCAAAACAGATTCATGACTACATATTTCAAAATAGGTATGGTTTGCAGACTTTTTTGCGCATGGAATTTAGCAGCTTCTTACCTCAATCAAACGTTACTGAAATCATGGAAGAGCTGTGGTCTGACAGAAGCACAACTGATGAAGACTCTTCTGAAGGTGTCTTTGTGCACACGCAGGAAAATAAACCAACGCTTCTATGGCAAATATCAATACCTTATGAAAAATATTTAGAAATTGAGCAAAAAACAGTGATCTATAATGAGGGTAACTGCAAGAAGAGGCGCAAGGTGCTTAAAAAAAACACATGGACTGCTACAATCGCAGATGTGCTTTATAAGCAGCATGGAATCCCATGTGCTTTCTCCTTTAAGAGGAACAAAGTCCGTATAGGTGAAGACAAAACAAGAAAATTCATAACTGCAAATGGGCATTGCACAGAGTGCAAAGCAGTAGTGCATATTTCTGCAGAACAGGAACCTGATCTTGGTAACCCTTTAATTCTTCATGTTCGAGCCCCTGACACAAGACCCATACCACATTTAAAAAAAAATCAGTTGAGAGGTGAGAAGAGAAGGAAACTTGGAAAAGAAATGTTAAAAACATTACCCTCCAATTGGAGACGAGAAAAACTTGATTCTGAAATTACATTTGGAGAGAAGGAGCCTCCCAACATGCCATCATTAAGAATTTGTCAAGATGCCAGACAGGAAGCTGTGGATCGCATGTTTGGTACACCTAAGTTGAAAGATCCGGTTTTATCACTCTCTCAGATGAAAAGTACTCATAAGTATGCAGGAGATATTCATACTATATCATATGACACTTTTTTTGTTCATTACTGGTCAAAGGAACAAATATATATTTATAAAATGTATTGTTCAAAGGCTTCCTTCTCCAAAATCCAGGTAGATGCCACAGGGAGTTTGGTATTAAAACTAAAACGAGAAAATACATTGTCTGCTCATATTTTTTTATATGAGATTGTGATTAACTTTGAGAATACACAAATGAGTGTGTGTCAAATGTTGAGCGAAACACAAGATACTCCAACTATAACATTTTGGATGGAAAAATGGATAAAAGATGTACAGAAATTGCCTAAAGAATGTCTGTGATTTTTCTTGTGCATTACTT
Organism: Pelobates fuscus; assembly: GCF_036172605.1. Classification (NCBI taxonomy): domain Eukaryota; kingdom Metazoa; phylum Chordata; class Amphibia; order Anura; family Pelobatidae; genus Pelobates; species Pelobates fuscus. The sequence continues at coordinate 134,977,967 of NC_086323.1, read as the reverse complement.
GGTGCAATCTCAAGAGCCCTGAATGACTGCAGCCTGAACACCTACCTGAAGATCTGCATGTTAATTCTACTTGGGGAAAAAACTGAGAAACCCAAATGCTATATACGCGGAGATGTTGCCCATCTGATTAAAATAGTATGTCGGTGGAAGTGCTATCCAAAAAAAGCAAAACTTGTTAGGAAGTTCTACATTCGCTGTGTTGGACTCATGGTCAAGTGTGACTCGTTTGACATTCTAAAACACCTAGTTCTCAGTACTTTGATCCTTTCTGTATGTGAGACAACAGGTAAAGTCTGTGTCTCTGAAACATCAAAATATGAAACATCAAAGGCATACCTTTGTCATTGCATCGAGACTGGGAACTTTGAAATGATTGACAAATACATGGAGAATTCTGATGACACTGAAATACTCAGTGATTAAAAAGAAAAAAAACTATTCTGAACCACTGTCGGGTTGGCTAAATGACATAGTTCAGGAAGCAGAAAGAACAAGTCTAGAACAGGGGAACCAACCTAACCCTTATTTCTGTCCAAATTTTTCTCAGAATTTAGTCCATCTATTGAAATATTTTCCCATTTGGACATCTGTAATGCAACCAGTTTTTCAATCACCAAATAATACAGCCTCTTCTGCATCAGTTGAGGGAGATTTTGGCCGTCTGAAGAACTCCATTCTTCAGCATAATAAAACACCAATGCGAGTTGACAAATTTGTTGCATGTCATTTAATAGCTCTTTGTGGAAGTTCAAAAATAGCAGCTGCTGTACATGTTCCAGAAATTATTAGTTCAACAGTGCAGAGGGAAGAGGTCATTAATGAGTCTGGACATGAAAAATATTGTCAACAAGTAAAAACATATGAAGAAGAAGAGATTAGTGAACACATAAAGAAACACTCTACTGTCTCCTAAAGAATCTGGTAAACAAAATAGTCTTTCAGAAACTAAGCACATAGAAGAGAATGTGCTGGAGCTTAGGCAAGAAGAATGTTGGCGGGGTAAAACCAAACCTCAATTTAAAATTGAAAATAATTCCGATGCAGAAAATAAAGTTGATATGCAATCTTTGAAGTCCAAGGATTTTCTTGCAACATTGAACAAGCCCTTCAAGAAAAGACAGACATATTTAACACCATATCCAAATATCTGCCAAATAATTGATAACCCTTATATACGAAAACCTTTAGGTGTTCTGCAGAATGGAAGTATCTTAAACACCATCAAAATAAAAAATACCATATATAAGGTCAATAATACTTGTCCATTTGATTCTCTGCTGCATTGTGTGTCCACCATGTATGTTGATTACGAATTGTACAGAAACTTCATAAATAATTCAGAAAACCCGTTTTTTAGTGGTGTTAAATATTTTGTTGAATTTGGTTTAAATCAAAACATGTATAAAAAGAGAGCCCAGTTGTTAGTGGACATTTACCCAAGCCTTACACTACATGGTGGAATTATTAGTTTGAATGCAGAAGATTACATTGGCAATACAATTCAAATGTTTTTAAAAAACATTCCCAGTGCAACTGAAACATATACATGTCAAAATGCAGCATGTAAAAATAACCGAGAAATATGCAATATCTTTTGGCCGATCAACACAAATGATCTAAGACATGGTTTTGAGCGTGCTTTACAAAGTTCCTCTAAGGTCATTAACAGACCATGTTCACTCGATTGCAATCAGCGTACTACAATAATCTGTAAACCTGGACCACATCTCATAATCGAGCCACGTGTTGGTTTACCAACAACAAAGCAATGGCTCTCTGAATTTCCCAATGAGGTGACAATATCAGATATGGTTTATACACTAGGGGCAGTTATAATGCATGTTCAAGGAGGACATTACATTTCATGTTGTAGAAGAAAAGAAAATGTTTGGGAGGTATATGACGATATGGTACACACTGTAAAAACAGTTGACCCAAACAAAGTATGTGGGCTTTCAGAAGAAGTTATATATGTTAAAGTGTAACCTTTTCTGTTAACATAACAGATATAACAAATGATCTAAGTCATAGTTTTAAACATTCATTATAAAATTATCTAAGTTAAAGTTATCTAGGGTCATTCATAGACCTTTTTCACATAACTGCATCCACCATATTACAATTATTTGTAAACCTGGCCCACACCTCTTAATCGAGCTACATATTGGTTCACAACAAAACAAAATAATGTTTCTCTAAACTTTCAAATGAGGTGATATGGTCTGAGATGATATAGCTCAATCCATAGATACATTCATCAGGTATCAGGGCTTTCAAAAGTAGTTCTATGTTAAAGCAGAGATTTGCATTTCAGAAGTTCATGTTTCCATTTTTATATATTTCTGTAAAAGCCCTGCAACATTTATTTCTACAAAGTACACTGCGTGCAGAATTATTAGGCAAATGAGTATTTTGACCACATCATCCTCTTTATGCATGTTGTCTTACTCCAAGCTGTATAGGCTCGAAAGCCTACTACCAATTAAGCATATTAGGTGATGTGCATCTCTGTAATGAGAAGGGGTGTGGTCTAATGACATCAACACCCTATATCAGGTGTGCATAATTATTAGGCAACCTCCTTTCCTTTGGCAAAATGGGTCAAAAGAAGGACTTGACAGGCTCAGAAAAGTTAAAAATAGTGAGATATCTTGCAGAGGGATGCAGCACTCTTAAAATTGCAAAGCTTCTGAAGCGTGATCATCGAACAATCAAGCGTTTCATTCAAAATAGTCAACAGGGTCGCAAGAGGCATGTGGAGAAACCAAGGCGCAAAATAACTGCCCATGAACTGAGAAAAGTCAAGCGTGCAGCTGCCAAGATGCCACTTGCCACCAGTTTGGCCATATTTCAGAGCTGCAACATCACTGGAGTGCCCGAAAGCACAAGGTGTGCAATACTCAGAGACATGGCCAAGGTAAGAAAGGCTGAAAGACGACCACCACTGAACAAGACACACAAGCTGAAACGTCAAGACTGGGCCAAGAAATATCTCAAGACTGATTTTTCTAAGGTTTTATGGACTGATGAAATGAGAGTGAGTCTTGATGGGCCAGATGGATGGATTGGTAAAGGGCAGAGAGCTCCAGTCCAACTCAGACGCCAGCAAGGTGGAGGTGGAGTACTGGTTTGGGCTGGTATCATCAAAGATGAGCTTGTGGGGCCTTTTCGGGTTGAGAATGGAGTCAAGCTCAACTCCCAGTTTCTGGAAGACACCTTCTTCAAGCAGTGGTACAGGAAGAAGTCTGCATCCTTCAAGAAAAACATGATTTTCATGCAGGACAATGCTCCATCACACGCGTCCAAGTACTCCACAGCGTGGCTGGCAAGAAAGAGTATAAAAGAAGAAAATCTAATGACATGGCCTCCTTGTTCACCTGATCTGAACCCCATTGAGAACCTGTGGTCCATCATCAAATGTGAGATTTACAAGGAGGGAAAACAGTACACCTCTCTGAACAGTGTCTGGGAGGCTGTGGTTGCTGCTGTACGCAATGTTGATGGTGAACAGATCAAAACACTGACAGAATCCATGGATGGCAGGCTTTTGAGTGTCCTTGCAAAGAAAGGTGGCTATATTGGTCACTGATTTGTTTTTGTTATGTTTTTGAATGTCAGAAATGTATATTTGTGAATGTTGAGATGTTATATTGGTTTCACTGGTAAAAATAAATAATTGAAATGGGTATATATTTGTTTTTTGTTAAGTTGCCTAATAATTATGCACAGTAATAGTCACCTGCACACACAGATATCCCCCTAAAATAGCTAAAACTAAAAACAAACTAAAAACTACTTCCAAAAATATTCAGCTTTGATATTAATGAGTTTTTTGGGTTCATTGAGAACATGGTTGTTGTTCAATAATAAAATTAATCCTCAAAAATACAACTTGCCTAATAATTCTGCACTCCCTGTATTACTCACATTTAGACAATGCAAACAACTTTTATATTTACTTTTAATATACTAATTAAACTGTTTAAAAAAGAAAACTGTCAATGTGCTCCTTTTGCTTATGTCTGTGTACATGCATCTTTATAGAAATAGAAGGCAAGGACCTCATTTAGAATCTGGCAACAATACTAAGGTAATGGCCGTGGTTAAAAAACAGTTCAGTTCTTTCTGAATACGGATACATTACTGAATCCTGCAAAACAGGACAACACATGCTGACTTAATGTTCAAAAAAAAGTAATTACATACCAACAAATGCCTGCCACCCTAGCAATTTTCAAAAATTATAGATTTTTAGACATTTGATGACTGCTGCCACCTCTTTCATTCATAGAAACATAGGAAGTGCCAGCACCTAAAACTCATTCTACTCTGGCCAAATTCTGCATAACAAAAAGTTGGACTACTTGCATTAGTCCTTATCCCCTATTAGTCTTATCTTATATCTAGGATAGCCTTATGTCATGATTGTACTCCTTCACTGTATTAACCACTTCCACTTCAGCTGGAAGGCTATTCCATGCATCCACTACCCTCTCAGTAAACATACTTCCTGTTATTACTTTTAAACATTTGCCCCTCAGATTTATGACTGTCCTCCTGTTGTGGTAATTGTCAACATTTCTTAAACTTAAGGACACACGACGGATATATTCCGTCATGATTCCCTTTTATTTCAGAAGTTGTGTCCTTAAGGGGTTAATTTGCTGGGACAGTTCCATTTTTTGTGTCCTGCCATGTCAAATTTTGATCTGTCTTGGCATTATTAGTGCTTATGAACTGTGGCAGTCTGTCAAGGTATCACCTCCATGAATACCCTTTTCCCATAATAATAATAATAATAATAATACGCCAACCTGTTGGTGTAATGGTCTGGTATCCAAATATGTTTGTCCAGGGCCGGCCCATTCATTGGCCCCAGTGGGGCCACGGCTCCAGGCGGCACTGTGACAGGGGCAGCCCCTGTACCTTTAAGAAATCTGGAGCAGGGCCTGGGCCGCCTATTTGTACATATATATATAGCAAGTACTGCTATATATATGTGCTGTTCCGGACCTTGCTGTTGTATACAGTGTAGAGGGAGCCCTGAGAGTGATCTTACATCCCCAGCAGCAGCAGGGACTCTTCTCTCTCTAGCCATGAGAGCATTACCACAGTTTGCCATGGCAACGTTCTGGCATGCAGTACGTGCTGCGCGGAGCATTGCCATGGCAACCCGTGGTAACGCTCTTGCGGCTCGGGGGAGAGAAATACCTGCTGCTGGGGATACAAAGCAGCCCTGGAAAAAAATCTATGCCAGCCCCATAAGTCACTGCGTCATGTATTGTCACATGTAAAACGTACGGCTATGTGTTGCCACCCTAGATGATTGAGTATTAATATATAAACACTCAATCATCTGGGGTGACAAGACATGCATACATATACATATATGCCTTACATATTATTGAGGTATATATATATATATTTATTTTTCTAATATGGTGGGTAGGGAGGCTCTGAGGTGGGTAGGGGGGCTATGAGGTGTGATAGGGGGGCTGTATGGTGGGTAGGGAGCTCTGAAAGGGTAAATACCTTTTTAGTTTTCTGTAATTATTTCCCGGTGGTCCAGTGGGCAGCTTTCCAGAGAGGTCAGCAACATGCGTGGGGGCGGAGCTTGCGTGCGGAAGGCTGAGCTTCTGTTCAGGAGGAAGCGCTTCCGTGTGGGGGCAGGGCATGCGGCCGAAATTGATTTACGTTGTGCAGGGAGACTGACAGGTCTCCCTCCAGCCGCTGGAAGCCGCACCAGCCCCCAGCTCCTCCATCCTTACACCCCTCGGACTGACAGGCTGGCACAGTCCGAGGGGAAATATTTAAATAGATTCATCATGCTGGTTATTAGAGCTTGCTGGTATTAGAGCTTGCTGCGGCCCACCAGGAAATTTTCCAGTATCTCGGTGGGCCAGTCCGGCACTGATTGTAAGATCAATCTCAGGGCTCCCTCTTCACTGTCCTCCAGCTCCACTGGACCACCATGGAAGCATGTATCCCACCTCCCTGCCCACAGGTAAGAGGCAGGGAGAGAGGGAATAAGTTAAAAAACTTCTCACCCCCCCAAATCTACTTACCGTATATACTCGAGTATAAGCAGAGTTTTTCAGCACATTTTTTGTGATGAAAAACCCCAACTCGGCTTATACTTGAGTCAATAGTCTGTATTATGGCAATGTCTGCCAAGTCTGTCAGCCCCCACAGCCCCCTGTCTGTATTATGTGGGCAGGGAGGTGGGATACATGCTTCCATGGTGGTCCAGTGGAGCTGGAGGACAGTGAAGAGGGAGCCCTGAGATGCAAATTGCCATAATACAGACTCTCGCGAGATTTACACTGGGAGCTGAACGGACCGGCGCGGAGGAGGAGGGAGCTGACAGGAGCTGCAGGAGAGGTAAGTTACAGCTCTGCCAGCCCCCCTCCCCCTCACTGAACTGCCAATGCCACTGGACCACCAGGGAAGGAGAGCCCCCCTCCCTGCCATATATCACACACACACACACACTGCACTCATACACACACGCTGCACTCATATACACACGCTGCACTCATACACACACGCTGCACTCATACACACACGCTGCACTCATACACACACGCTGCACTCATACACACACGCTGCACTCATACACACACGCTGCACTCATACACACACGCTGCATTCATACACACACGCTGCATTCATTATACACACGCTGCATTCATTATACACACGCTGCATTCATTATACACACACTGCATTCATTATACACACACTGCATTCATTATACACACACTGTAAATAAATATTCAATTCATGTATTTTTTTTAGGATCTAATTTTATTTAGAAATTTACCAGTAGCTGCTGCATTTCCCACCCTAGTCTTATACTCGAGTCAATAAGTTTTCCCAGTTTTCTGGGGTAAAATTAGGGGCCTCGGCTTATATTCGGGTCGGCTTATACTAGAGTATATACGGTATTACCACAAACATACAACACCACGGACACACACTGCATGCCCTTTATTAACACAGTCATACACAGCATTACTCAGGTTATACATGCATAATCAAATATCACTAATAACTTCAGGCTGGGCATATGCTGGACTTTCTCACCTCAATACTGTGCATGTAGAGAATAAAAAAAGAAATATTGAAAATGATCTACACATTGTGTTAACAAATCCGTAAATTATGATGTCACCTGTGGCTTGATATGAAAATTTACTGGTATTTATGTGCACAATTAAAATAAGATTGTGAATACCGCCTTTTGCGTGATAGATCTTATGAAAAAAAAACTGTTGATCTTACCTGATCTAACGACTATCTACGAAAATCAATAAAAAAAAAAAAAAATTCAGTTGAGGGGGGGGGGGGGGCAAACCTGTAGTCACGCCCACAAAGTTAAGTAGTGAATACCGCCTCTTGCGTGATAGATCTAACGGAAAAAACTGTTGATCTTACCTGATCTAACAAATATCTACCAAAATCAATTAAAAAAAATTAAAATTTAACTTGAGGGGGGGCTAACCCGTAGTCACGCCCACAAAGTTTAGTAGTGAATAGCGCCTCTTGCGTGATAGATCTAACGAAAAAAACTGTTGATCTTACCTGATCTAACGAATATCTAGCAAAATCAATAAAAAAAAAATTAAATTTCACTTGAGGGGGGGCTAATCCGTAGTCACGCCCACAAAGTTAAGTAGTGAATACCGCCTCTTGCGTGATAGATCTAACGAAAAAAACTGTTGATCTTACCTGATCTAACGAATATCTACCAAAATCAATAAAAAAAAATTTAAATTTCACTTGAGGGGGGGCTAACCCGCAGTCACGCCCACAAAGTTAAGTAGTGAATACCGCCTCTTGCGTGATAGATCTAACGAAAAAAACTGTTGATCTTACCTGATCTAATGAATATCTACCAAAATCAATAAAAAAAAATTTAAATTTCACTTGAGGGGGGGCTAACCCGTAGTCACGCCCACAAAGTTAAGTAGTGAATAGCGCCTCTTGCGTGATAGATCTAACGAAAAAAACTGTTGATCTTACCTGATCTAACGAATATCTACCAAAATCAATAAAAAAAAAATAAAAATTTCACTTGAGGGGGGGCTAACCCGTAGTCACGCCCACAAAGTTAAGTAGTGAATACCGCCTCTTGCGTGATAGATCTAACGGAAAAAACTGTTGATCTTACCTGATCTAACAAATATCTACCAAAATCAATTCAAAAAAATTAAAATTTCACTTGAGGGGGGGCTAACCCGTAGTCACGCCCACAAAGTTTAGTAGTGAATAGCGCCTCTTGCGTGATAGATCTAACGAAAAAAACTGTTGATCTTACCTGATCTAACGAATATCTAGCAAAATCAATAAAAAAAAAATTAAATTTCACTTGAGGGGGGGCTAATCCGTAGTCACGCCCACAAAGTTAAGTAGTGAATACCGCCTCTTGCGTGATAGATCTAACGAAAAAAACTGTTGATCTTATCTGATCTAACGAATATCTACCAAAATCAATAAAAAAAAATTAAAATTTCACTTGAGGGGGGGCTAACCCGCAGTCACGCCCACAAAGTTAAGTAGTGAATACCGCCTCTTGCGTGATAGATCTAACGAAAAAAACTGTTGATCTTACCTGATCTAACGAATATCTACCAAAATCAATAAAAAAAAATTCAAATTTCACTTGAGGGGGGGCTAACCCGTAGTCACGCCCACAAAGTTAAGTAGTGAATACCGCCTCTTGCGTGATAGATCTAACGAAAAAAACTGTTGATCTTACCTGATCTAACGAATATCTACCAAAATCAATAAAAAAAAAAAAAATTTCAGTTGAGGGGGGGCCAGCCCCCCCTAATTATATATGCAATATCTCAGTAATTAGACTAGATCTAACAAAAATTTTGCCTGATCAAACCTGATCTAACGTAGAGCTATCATAATCAACAACATTTTGTACAAATTTTTGTTGAGGGGGGGCTGGCTACGGGTTAGCCCCCCCTGACAATAATTGTTAATATCGCATAATTTAAAGTAGATCTAACGAAAAAAATCGTTGATCAAACCTGATCTAACAAAGATCTAACAAATGGAATAATCTTTTGTTAAAATTCTCAAAATGGGGGGGCTAACCCGGGGGTGGTGTAAGTTATAGCATTTCTGTGGGTCATTGTTCCATGTATACATTTGCTTACAACATTTTATACTTGTGCAAAACTAACTGCAGTTATGTGGGCACAGAGTGGCTTTACAGGAGGAACATTGTACGTATCGATGCCCATCCATGAAAATAAGGCATTCAAAACATGAAGGGTTAAATATCATTTCAATTCAGCATCAATATATGTGAAGTTTTTCAATAGTTGCCAAGCAAAATACTGTCACCTGTGGGCGCATCTAGGACATGTAGTTTCAGGCAGATGTTCTATATAGCACATAGCACCGTATAATAATATAGTGGCAAAGTTCAGTGATTTCTGGGATAGACGTGCAGGTGTCGTGAGAAGGAAAACAAATCAACGCTAATTACAATTTATTTTAGATAAGTATTGGCTGCTCTGAATGAGCTAATTGTATCTTATCTGCTATCACAAATCTTTTGTTACAGTTTAACTGGAACAACCAAGCTACATAGATCTTCATTCTGTCTCCTGCTTTTGGCTTTTGCTATACAGAACATGCCTACAATGATGTACCAATATGCCAAAAGTCTACAAATAGGCAGACACGCTAATGAACTCCATTCTTGACCTTTCCGTTTGGTCTGCCAGGAGCGTGCAAGAAGGATACCATGTAATTGACTCATTTACCCTATCTCTGTGGCAGGGATCTAATTTGCTCCTGTCTGCACTGTGTTTTTCCTTTATACTTCTCTCTCCGGCCTCTTGAGACATTCTGCAGCGAGCCTGGTGCCTGTTTTACAATAATTTGAAGGGCAGAGATGTGTATCTGTTAGATAGTCATACAAATTATTGAACATCCATGTTATGTTGAAATCTCATCAAGATGTTTTTTTTTCCTGCTTGTACAAAATTAAATTGCAAACAATGCCAAAGGGTTGAGACACAATCCTTAATGTAATAAACGCAACTGCACTGTAATAGCTGTGAAACCCCTGCGATAATGAATCCAGATGTTTGTGGACAGCTGTGGTTATACACAATAGATTTATAGAGCGCTGGCAATAACCGTCTCCCCTGCCAACTATGAATTGTACGTAGCATGATCACCTTCTTTAAAAATTGTTTTGGTGCCGAAGGTGATGGAGGAAAAAAATTAGTTTGTGCTATAACTTTTCTTTAACTGTTTATAGAGCTGTGTCAGCACCTTGTGATATAAAAATCAACCATTAAAATATAGCTTTTAATTTGTACATAATCCGCATGCAATATGACAGTAAATGCAGAGATACTGTGCAAATACACTGGTACATCTTACCCTCATATATCACCTCTCAGTTTTTTTCTGGTAACTTATTTTTCCTGTTTGGGTTGTATAATTACTACTCCCTTACATGTGTACTATTTTCTGCTACATAAACTTCATGTTACGCACCATAATCATTATGTGCATTTAATGTGGATAATGCTAGTGGCTGTGGAAGGTATGTTGGGCAGAACCTCTGTTTTTGCCAATCCAAAATGGTTTGAGAGAAAACCAGTTGATGGCATTTAACCCCTTAAGGACCAAACTTCTGGAATAAAAGGGAATCATGACATGTCACACATGTCATGTGTCCTTAAGGGGTTAAGGATTTAATGGGCTGAAGTGGTTATGGTGTTTACATTGTCCTTTTGTGCCTATCATTCCAAGACAGTACAACAAAAAAAATCAATGCATATTAGGATGTTTAAAGTGACATTGTAATTATACCTTTCTTGCTTCTAACTCTGAATATACCTTGTGTCTTTGTGATTTTGTCTACAGTTAAAGGCACTCTGCCATGTCTGTGTTTTCAGCGTGTCTTAAAAAAAATGAATACAAGAACTCATAATGCCACCTACACTTGGCACTGGTAGGCAACTTGACAAAGTTTTGTACATTTTGTAAATCAGATAGACCTACGTAAGACTGTATCCAAAATGGTCCCTTATATATTCAGGAAAAGAATATTCCTAAAATAGGGTAGGTACAGGCACACCTGACACACTGCTACTGACACATGCTGATAAAGCTCAGTGCTTTCTCAATACTTGTTTTAATGACAGTCACTCGGTTAGTGAGGTGACATACTGGTGAAGAATTATCACATGGCATGCGCATAGTCGTCCTTTTGCATATGTTCTGAATACAAAAACCCTAAACACCTCAAAAAGACACAGATACCAGATTTAAAGCGGATAAAATATCAAGGCTTTAATAAAAAAAAAAAAAAAAAAATATATATATATATATAAACAAAATCATTTTGTTCATTGGCAAACATACCCAATTTTAACATAGACACATAAATTCACCCCGACTTTTTTTTTTTTGTCAATCTTTGTTTTATTGCGGCATATGAGATGGGGTACAGAAGAGAAAAGGATAATGTACGGTTTGTTAACAAAATGGGGTTAATACAACATTTGCATCTGGTAAATACACTTCCTTGTTCAGTAATGCCACATTTTTTTTTGCTTGTTATGTCGATTATCGAAACAGATATATTGCATTTTAAAGGTAAGGAAACAACGGTTATGTGAGTCATGTAAAATAGGCTAAACATTGCTAATGGTATGGTTGCTTAAGTGATTGTTAAGATTAGGTTACATGCTGGACAGGGTTCAACTGCAATTATTCGTGTCAATTCTGTTTAAGTACATGCTAGGTATCACACAGTAGGCCCCTTAAAATTTTTTAGTCGTTTACATAGAAGGTACACAAGTTTATGATGTTAGCCCCCAGGAGTCAGGTCCGCAGTTAAGTACATGTCAAATTTACAATATGCTATGCGAAGGCTAATGATTAGCTGGTCGGGAGGCAAGGAAAACACAACAAGGGGAGCATGCAGGCATTATATGCTGGTACTAGTAGCTGAATATATGCTTGGGTGTAAGCTAAATATGTGAGCTAGATAGCATCGCCCCTTAGACCTGTATGGCTACACATACGTGACATTGGTAGGGTTGGAGCGTTAATACAGGCACATTGTGAATTATACAGGCTACACTAAAGGTTATGAAGGGGCTGACAAATTTAACCAAAAATTAAAGTTTCGCCGTAACTTAGTTACTTGGATCGTACTTTAAGCTATTCAATTGAGGTAGACTTCCTTCGGTCGGTACCTGAAATGGCATTCAAGAGTTAACGAACAATGTGTACCTTTAGTGTTATAGTATGCATCACTAACGGGCTTAAATCTGGTAATTACAACCTGTCTATGCTATACATTTTAACAACAATATTAGTAGGTTTAGAGGCAGTAGATATGTACTTTCTTGATTACAGTAGTGGCTATTGTAGCTTAGCACGCATGTTAGAGAGCGCTCTAATGTAGCTTAACCTCTGGGGTCCAGGCAGAGACAACAATGGTTGGAGGCACGGTCCATTATGCCTGATTAGGCCTGGTGGCATGGCAACAAGCCGACTCGCCATGGAGCATCGAAAGTCAGCCAACTCCCTCCATCGGTAAGAGCAGGGCTCCAGCGGAAGTGTCCCAGTGAGCTTCAGCGTCTCAGGTTATGCTGTGTCTCGCATCCCGGGCCTGCATGGCAGTGGCTCCCCCGTTAGGTAAGTAAATTCTTCTCCTCGGGTCGCTTAAAGGGTCGGCCCACGGGTGGTCTCAGTGGTGTCCCCGGGTAGTTACCGCCAGGCATTGGTATCATGTAGGTCGTTTCTACACTGCAGTGGTGGGTAGAGTGTCCAGCTGCAGCCTGCTTCCTCCGCCGGTGGGTTTTATGTGGCTGCGGTTTTGCATTCAGGTTGGTGCGGCATAGCTGTCGGCTCTTAGGATGCCGCTGAAGTCGTTGTTCGTTGCGCCCTGGCTCTCCTCTATTTGGCTCCCCTGTGGCTTGTGTAATTTTTGCTCGTTCAAGCAGCGTGGCCCAGAAGTTGTCAAATATGGCCCCCAGGGTGTCCGTAACATGGTCCCTGGGGTCTGCTTTATCTGGTCGTGGTGGTGTCTGGCCCAGTGCTGTAGTGCCTCATGCGTCCGCCATCTTGAGTGACTCCAGGGTCTCACAGCTTTAGATTTTCGCCGGGTGCACAGAGGCGTTCAGGCCAGAGGCAGCTCAGGCCTTTGGGGACCGGGATAACCCTCCCGGTCCGCGGGGGGGGGGGAGGGAAGGTGAGAAGAGTGTGCCTCCCCGTCGGCCAGAGAACTGGGAGAGCGGCCGTCTCTCCTCGGCTCCCACCCGCACAGGACGCTCGTCGCACGTGGTCCGCCCGGCACCGGAGGACCATGTGTCTGGTATCTCCGGGTTCAGGTCGGTCTCCTGCACTCGCTTAGTGCGGTCAGCAGTCGATGTGCTCGGATGGTCGGGCGTTGTGCCCGGAATCTTGGCTCCAGACTCGGGAGCCCACGCTTTGCACGTCTTGTTTCCTTGGCGGTCAGGCTCCACCCCTTCACCTCAACTTTTAACACTACTATACTCACTGACAATGACCCATAACATAAAACAACAATAATCCATATAACAAAATATGAATAACATAACACAAGACATACAGGCATCATACCCCAAGTGAATTAACATACTGAGATTCTGCTATACTGAGATACTCCTACACACACAGGTTGAAAGCCATCTATGGGCTCCAACCTATCAATGAACAAATTCAACCATGTGAATATTGTTACTAAACTTCAAAACATCCCAGCTACCAATCCTACATACCCTCCAATTTCTTATTCAGCTCCCGCCACAGCTCAGAGCTTGACTCCCCCACCCCCGCATAAACAATGCACGCTGCAAACCTTCCTGAAAACCCATATTAGGGAGGTCATAAACTAATTAGGAGAGTTGCACTCTGTCATGCTTAAAATAACCAGGAAGCATGGCTTCCATCTCAGCATGTCTCACAACTATAACCCCAATGTGTCTATTTAAATGGATAACATCTTGTTAAATTTCCCTCTGCATGTAGCCACTGTCACAGGATCCCTAGCATAACACCAATGGAACCGGGGCACCATCTCCAACAAAATTATCACTACACCTGGAACCAGAGTCCTCAACTTATACATGTCCCGCTTCGTACATTGCACTAATTCCCTCTGGGGCACCCGACCCAAATCATTACCCCCAGCAATATCAATAGAAAATCCGGTGACTGTCCAGAACCTAAACCTCCCTCCATCCAAAAAACTGATAGCCAAACCAATACAATTGGACCAAGCACCATAGAAAGCCCAGCTGTCCTCTAACTGCGGCTCTCTTGTGCGTCCAATGAACGAATGAGTGGCCCACCAACCAGACGACCCAACCTACGAAAGAAAGAAAACATATTACCAAAAAGGAACAAACCAAATGTTTTTAATTTGTTTTTTAAAATGTTATTTTATACCAAACGGTCTAGTGTTACGTATTACAGACTCCAATCCTTTTTACTATTTCATCCTCTAGACCCAACCGTGCTGCTTCCATTGCAGCTTCAATCCTAAAAGAATGTGTGCCAAACTGTAATGGATCCAATCCCAAATCACCTAAACTCAAGCGAAAAACCCATAAAAACTGATGTTTCGATATCATCATGCATTAAAAAAGAACCCCAAATCCTGGGACTGTCACGATTACTATGTGACCCAACACGCAAATCTATATTAAAACAAACAACATTTACTGGACCTTAGAACGTCTGGACTTAACATAAAAGAGAATGGTCAAAATAACAAGCCAAGGTCGGGGATACAGAATGAGACAATACGAATAAACTAGCCAAGGGTCCGGAAACCAGAAGTAGGGAAAGTAAAAAACATAAGCCAAAGTCAAAAAACAGAAATATAATACCAAGAATGTGCTCTCTGACAACCAACAAGTGGAAACCCTGACAGGGCACTGAGAAAAGGCATTGTAGTGTTTAAATATGCCTCTTAGTGCTGTGATTGGTTATTACATGGCCTTTGACACCAAAACGTGCATGTGCGTTTATTTCATGACGTCACACGCACACCAGTGCCATCTTTAATGTGGGCAGCATGCCCTTTAACATTGAGACTGGGACTGCAGCGGCCGGCGTCCCTTTGGGAGCTGCATCCAGGAGTTTGGTCCAGGGTGGGAAGGGACTGTAAGACCCCAGCCAAGCTGTGCTTATGGTACTCATTGTTAGTTAGGAAGCATTGATTGGTAGAGGTACCCAGGCAGGGTGCCAGGTGGTCTGTCACACTGACGAACTAAAAACATTATTTGTGACATCTTCCCAACCATTAAGTTTAAACAAAAATGCTAAGGCTGACATATGCCTATCACTGAAGGAGAAGCACCGGTAGAAAACAATCTACACAAATACCTCAAAAGAGTATCCAACCACACCTCCGTGGGGTGGTGTCCTCCAGCACAGACACAGGCTTCTTCCCAAGCCCTCCACACCTTAACATACGCTTAACAAGGTAATCCCATCGCAATCCCATCGCCTTTGCAACAAACCTATTAAAAATGCTCCCCACTGGTACAATTCAACATGCAACATTAAGATGGCTGAGTAATGATTGAAATGTTCTCAGCGTCACTTTCCGTGCCTTGCGAACTTCCTGAATGACCTGACGAAGCGCGTCCAACTTATCTCTCAGGAAATGACATTCCCCTGATACTGAATCAATTTCAAGAACCTGGAAGACCGTGTGAGCATCCACAGACAAAGCTTTTTTCTCCATATCCGTCAAAAATGATGTCTAGGGATTGATGTCCAGCAGTAACTCTTGTCAAGGAAAATTACAAAAGACAAAAGTAGTCCCTAAATTGTCTTATGATATCTTTTGACTAGGTTGAAATTTCAGTGACATTCCAACAGTCTTTTTGAGCATTTTGTAAGATTTTGTCTTTAAACATTTTTTACATTTTTGTGCTTGGTCAGGGGGGAGGAAGGGGTGGGGGGACAGTGTTGCTTTAAAAAAAAAAAAAAAGATAAAAAAATAATATGTTCTATAAAAAAAACACGATTGAACATGGGTGAGCTAAATGATCTAAAGCCCAGGAACACCAGCAAACATCGTTCGCTCATACACGGTACACCTCAGGGATTTCGTGTTGTTAGTGGCTAGAGCCTGCTGGCTGCAGCTGCTTCTGCATAAATTGATATCAAACAAAGTAAACCCAGTCATGAGCTGTTAGTTGATACAGGGTGCACACAGGAGTTTGTAATTTAGTCTTATTTATTGGTTGAAATAGAGAGCCTGAAGCTGGACCATTCTTTTTTCCTACACACAATCATAACAATTAAAATATCTCAGCTGTCAGCTAAATGTTCTTTTAAGTTCAGATGATCAAGGAAAATACATTCTAGCAAAAGAAGAGAGATATAACAAGAAGGCAGGAGGGTTTATTATCTAAACATCAAATTGTAGCAGTGGCAGCTGGTGAAGTTTTAAAATGGTGGGGCACCAGACTCCTCCCACAGAATATTACTCCTCACTACACAGTACAGAGATATTCATACAGTACAGAGAGCTGAAAAGGCACATGCAGGGAGAGGCTATAAGCACCAGAACCACTACATTTATCTGTAGTGGTTCTTGTAACTATAGTGTCCCTTTAAAACATCAAGATACTGCTAGACTCTGGCTATTTAAGCTACTCCTTCCTCACTATTAGCTCTCAGCACACAGTGTACACAGGGTAAAGGAAGCAGGATACCGATAGACTCCTTATTACCTCTGTAGCTAAAAATATTATCAATTTGCAGTGGTAATATGTAGATCGTAGAAGTAGATCGATTGCACTTGGATTGCAGTTGGCAGGGTAGTCCTAGGACACGTGCAGGGCGTGGGGGACCATGGAGACCGGGCATCTCCTGGTGGTTGGGAGGAAAATCAGGCAGATGCAGGAGCCGGTGCAGCACAGGACCTGGCCCTTGGAGGGCCTGACAATGTGCAGGCAAGTAGGAGTTCTCAGCTGGTGGCAGCAAGCCCCATGGGTTTGGGGGATGTTGCTGGGGGGAGTAGCAGGCCTGCCAGGGCTTTGTCTCCTTCCTGGCCTGGTGTCAGGGTGGATGGAGGAGCAGTGGGACCCTTGGGAGGGGGGTGACACTGGGGTTGACATCAGTCCCTCTCCTTTGCTTGCACAGGGTCCCTTGGTTCCGCAGGGTCTTGGGGTGCAGCTGGGCCTTCCTGTGTGAGGGTTGAGGCTAGGGGCGCACACTGGGATCAGAGGAAAGCCCCCTAGAGCCAGACAGGGGCCCCTGAGATGGTGGCACTTGCTGGCAGCAAGGTGGCTACCGCGTGCAGGCCACGGGGTCCTTCCAATCCAGTGTCCCCTAGGTTGGATGTGCAGGGCGCCATATTGGGCGGTCCTGGTCAGGAGCTGGTACAATGAGGTCGAGCACCTTGGCCCGGGCTAGTGGGCAGCAGGTGGGTCAGTCGGACTGCACATTGGGGGGTGTAGGGCCCGCTGTTAGGAGGCGACGCAAGCAGGCGGACCGCTGGGGTCACGCTTTGGATAAGGGTCCCTGGGCAACGGGTCGCAGGGATCACACAGGGTAGCGCATGGTGCTCGGCAGGTCACAGAGTAGCAGATCCCGCGTGCCATTAGGAGGCGCACGTCAAGTCCGGCTCCTAGCGTTGGGCAGGTTACGTCGGGGCCCGAGGGCTGTGTCCCCAGGGGTGTTGGATACATGGCCGGGGCAGCATCAGACGCCAGTGGTTTCAGGGCGTGGATTTAGGCACAGGTCTGCCCAGGAATGGAGCAGGAGTCCCAGGGGCAGAGGCCAACTAAGCCTCTGGGTCTCATGGCGGCCGGCGGGGCCAGGAGCGGGGGTGGGATGCCAGGAGGGAGTCACGGTGCGCTCGGGAAAGCAAGGGTAGTGACAGCACGGAACAGTACAACCAGCCTAGACATTCTTCTTCTTGTTCCAGGTCTGGCAGTGAATCACATTCTGGATATTCCTGGCATCGTGTGAATTCCTCAGTTGATGTGAGTAGAGATGTGGTGCAGCATTCAGGTCCGGTGGGACTTCAAGGAGCAGCCCCTTGGCCGTCACCTGCATGGGGCTTGGTTGGTGAGTCAAACCTTTCTGCATCTTCACTTGCTTTGTTACAATCCATACAACACCTAATTGAGGCTTGGGGAAAGGGGGGTACATATAGATCAGATGTGGGACAGGTTTGGGCTCCGGAGGCAGGAGTCCCTGCTGTGGCGGAGCAAGCACTGCAGGGTGCTACAGTGTAGGGGTCGTCTTACGTTAAGGCGGTGGTGGATCCGGCGAGTGAGAGGGCGGAGTTGGCAGGGTGGGTGCCGGATGCGGCACGCCAGAACGCATACATTTAATTCGCGGGCCCCGCCATCCTCCCCAACTGTACTTCTTTAAATAGCTTCTTCCTCATCACTTTTGGAAAGTCCCCAACTGACTTCAGATTCCGCAGATTATGAACCACCTTCCGATGCCAAAACAGAATCACATTCCCCATTGTGAACCCGGTCCATAACAACACAGCATTCTCCAGATTACTGTGGCCGCTTAGCCACGGCAACATCACACCGACCTTCACCGGCGATCCCCACAGCAGCAGCGGGTGCCCCCGATGCATTCGGCGTTCCTCCCGTGGAGGAGGACTTACCCGTGCGCGCTTCCACACACAGAACACTCATGCTTGAAACGGCATACCACGCCAGACTTACACTGCCCCAAGCCTCCGTACGTGCAGTATGCCTCCCAGATCCCATCCAAGTACCAGAACAACTGCGTGGCTCAGGGGATTTCTCCACCATTACGCTCACCAGAATGCAAAAAGGCCGCAACCAATTCCCAAAAGTTTTGGGCATCTTCCGATAGCGGTGCCTTTTCTCCTCTTCCTCCTTCTTGGCATCTTTTTTATCCTCTTCCTTCATGTCCAGGTATTCGTCCAGAGGAAGACGAGAAAAGATCTCCAGAAATTCTCTCTTCCATATCCTCTCCTTAGCCGCGTCTGGAATGCCACCATCTGCCTCCGCTCTTTCGGTCCTTAAATCGCCCGCGGCTGCCATCGCCGGAACCACCATATCGCCGGCCGAACTGCTACTAGCCACTGGAACCACCATTGCCACTGCACCTGCACACTCTTGCTTAGGTTGCCAAACCTTCCACCTGAACCCACGCTCCAAGAGTCCAGAAAATACTTGGGACCATCTAAAAGGTCCCCAGAAGGCTTAACAAAAGACATCTCACCATTGGGACCTCTTGCCGCTGAAGGCCGTATCCCATCAGATGTCGTCCAAGCACAAGTGCGACGGTGCCTCCAGCCGTAGATCCACATCATGAGTTGTCCCCTGGACCGTGGGAAACCGTCTTGGTGACCTGGATTGAGAAAAGACTCTGGGCAGGCCATCCAAATAAGTCCGGGCCACCCTACTCTCTAGCTGGGATCTGGGCCGAGACTTATCCCCACTGCGGCTTGTCTCCTGACCCCTATGGCTGTGCCCGCTTCCCACCATCTGTTCATCATAGCCACCCCAAGAACTCACACTAGATGAGCCCAATCTACTGCGCCTGTGTCCAGTAGTCCTAACAGGAGATCCCAAGTGATGCTCTTGGGTAGCCACCCTGGGGGACCCCCCGCCATGGTGGTCCGCATGATCACTATGGCCACTCCGGGATCTATAGTGGGATCCCTGTTGCCCAGCACTTCCGGAGAGCCTGACATGATAGTCTTGAGTGCCCTCCGTGCCCACCCGTGATGGGGATCTAATGGGTGTGGAAGCACGCCTAGCTGATTCCCAACACAGGTCCCCATTCCTCCTTGGGCCGCCTCTACCCACGCTAGGTGACCTGGACGCCGACCTGCGAGGTGACCATGGGGACCCTGTATTTGCCTGGGTGCCTAGCGCCCGCCTTTCCACCACCTGCTCGCTGCCCTGTGACTTGCGACCCATCGGGATGGGGGACAACTCACCCAGCATTCCACTATCTGGAACCACCTCTCCATCACGTCCCACAGCACTCCCAGTGCCTCCATTGCCTGCTGCAGATCCCGCCGTGGCTGTCCCTGCATTTCTCCCTCCAACCATTCGCCACGATTTGTGCTCATTTCCACGAATGTGGCCCGAATGCGACATCCTGGAGTCCTGTTCACGGCCCGAACTGCCCTCCAGTTCGCGGCCCGAACATGCGGCATGCTTTCCGACATTCCTGTTCACGGCCCGAACCGACCTCCTGTTCGTGGTCGAACACCACACAGCCTGCACAAAACAGGTAAGTGAGGATTAATTAAGATGGCCCCTGATCTAAAATGGCCACTATATATACTCACAAACCCCACCTCAAGTTATACTAGCCAGTCCCACCCCCATTACACCCCTCTCATGCCTGTCTCCTAGCAATGTCAAGGCCAATTCCCCTTAGCTGTGCTGCTCCATGGGCTACAATATTTCTAAATGTTTCTCTGAATGAAGAGCATGAGTTAATCCTGATGTTCATTCAAACGTAGATAAATAAATGTAATTATCTCCAAGGATCTTGGAGAAAAAACACCTTGTTTAGAAATGCAGAGACATTCTTTTTCTCACTGATGCAATGAATGTGCCTGTCAGTAAGTGAATTCATGTAAAATGTTCTGTGACAAGATTGTTTTAACACTTACTAACCACAGATACCTGCAAAGCTTTTGTATTAGAAGGAACCCAGAAATTAATGATACCATTCTGTCATGGCATTAATGTGTCGAGTTGTGTTATGCAGTGTTTTTTGCTGAATTGCAGATAAATTTAGCTTTTTTTGCTAATTGAAAACGGTCCCAGGTAATTAACCTTCTAATTGGCTTCTGCTTCCTTGGAGGAAATTTGCAGTATTGGTAATGCTGATATTTATTGGTACCAAGCAGGCCCTTCAACTGAAAGTGTAATGCAGCAGAACCCACTCAACTTTAACCTTTATGAGTCACTCAGTGCTGGACTGGGATGCTTAACTGCCAGCAGGTTGCATACACACAATTTTCCACCTTAACTGGATGTAATTTGAAATAAACTAATTTCCACCATTTTGCGTTTAGATAACTTGTGGCATTGCAAGGGTCAAAAATAATACCCCGAGGGAAAAGGCCAAAAATAATGTGGTAAGCCCCTTCTTAAACCTCCACCGATGCCTCTCCCAAAACTCCACCTCTTAACATGCCACTTTGACACATTAGTTACAGGCACACAGACACAGACAGGTAGGCACAGACATGCACGAGCACATGACATTATTGCACAGTCGTTATTCGGCATGTGCCAACCCTAACCTTAATAACACACAGACACCAAATTTTCTGTTGGAGTATAACGTCCACAGCTTTATTAATTAATATCAATATATAATTTAACAATTTAGGGTCATTGTCAACAGTACTCCTTTCGTTACGCTCTCTCCTGTATCATACCCCCGACAATGACCCTACCAAAATAAACATTAACATAACCAATAATATTTACACGTAACTACCAAGAGGCCCCACCTCCATTTGTCTAACTGCAGGGGTGTACCCAGACACCCCTACACCCCTTGGTTCGTAGCCACCGATGGGCTCGAACCTACCTCCATACTTTTAACTTCCGGCCTACTTTCGCCTAGACCTTGGCCTACCAATTTCTTAACCCACCAAACTTCCAGTTTAACCAAGACCTTTTCCGCCACAGCACTTGCCTTGACCCCTTAAGGACATGTGCGACCCCCACCACACAGAAACATGGCTTGTGCTATCCCGTCTTGCAAACCTAGATTAAAAAGGTCATAGCCTACATCTGACAAGTGCACTCCGTCTGCCCGAAAATAACCAGGTAACCGTTCCTCCAATTCCCGATGCCGCACCACCACTCCTCCTAGCCTACGAATGAACACCGACATGGTCTTGTTCACCTTACCCCGGCATCGAGAAACTGCCTTTACATCCCTGGCGTATCTCCAGCATAAACGAGGTACCATGTCTGACCATACCACCTTCACGCCAGGGATAAGCCCCCTTAGTTTATGCACATCCTGCTTCATACGTTTAACTAGTTCACGCTGGGGAACCAAGCCTAAATCGTTCCCACCCCCGTGAACTACCACCACATCCGGTAAGGCCCCTTCTGCTACCTTACGAAACAGTGCCGTACTAATGTGCTGCCAATCAAACCCCCGATAACCAAACCAGAATAATGCCACCCGGTCCACAGGAAAGCCCAGCTGTGCTCCGTCTCTTCTAACTGCGGCCCTCCTCCGTGCCCAGTGAATATACGAATGTCCAATTATCCACACCGTCCAACCTAAAAGAAAACATAACAGTGATGAAGCAGCACATACACCCCCCAAAACACATCCACTTTCAACCCCCACCTCATACCAACCTATCCGGCCGTACATAAGAGCGAAATCGAAGCGATTCCCACCTCCCGATCCGTTTTATCCGCTCATCCCCTAAGCCCAAGCGAGCCGTTTCGGTCGCCGCACCAATGCGGAATGAATGTGTACCAAACTGCATGGGCTCCAGACCCAACCTCTGTAAGCCCAAACGAAAAACCCGCGCAAATTGGAACCGCGACAGCGCCGTACCGTCGGCATGTATGAAGAAACATCCGCTCCTTACTGGGCGGAGTACCAAAAACCCATTCCCGCTTGCCACCGGACACAACCCTGACCCCGGCAATTCAAATAACGTTACCATGAAACCTTTCCCGAAGACGTCCGTCTTCGATCGAACCAGTCGGATCATCACCCTGTCCCCACCAACCGTCACATCCTCCAACCTAAGCCCGCCAACCCCTTTCTTGTTGGCACTAAGCAACTCACCAATCCGAAACGCCCCAAAAAAGGCCCACGAAAAGGCCACCGTAAACAACGTCACCTCGAACCCGGAAAAACAAATCTCAGGCAGTACGCCCAACAACCCTTGCAACACTGCAAACGAGACTGGCCGTCTCGTATCTTTCGTCTTCTTACCCTTCCTAAATCCCCGAACCGCCTGCCTTACTATAAAATGTTTCGTGACATCCGCCCATCCATTGAACTTAAACATAAACGCCAACGCCGACAAGTGCCTATCCACCATCGATGGCGACGCCTGCTTAGCGAACAACCGGCATAGTATCCATAACAGTACGTCCAGCCGAGTATCCTCAGAGCTCCCTGCCCCAACTTCCTGCATAGTATCCTCCCAAACCTGCCAAACCTTAACATAGGAAAACCACGTCCCAGGCGCCAGAGACTTCTTTACGTATTCCACAAACAGGACGTCCCGAGCTCCCACATCTCCGCAGGACAGGCTAGGCCCTCTTCCTCCGCCTCCGGCGCCGCCTCCCGAAAGCGTTCCCACTGCAAGCGAGACAGCGCG
This sequence comes from Pelobates fuscus, assembly GCF_036172605.1. Lineage (NCBI taxonomy): Eukaryota > Metazoa > Chordata > Amphibia > Anura > Pelobatidae > Pelobates > Pelobates fuscus. Next base: position 134,954,593 of record NC_086323.1, on the reverse strand, counting down.
TCAGCAACAACATTGTCGAGTCCCGGAATATGCAGAGCACGAAACACAATATTACATGACATGCACAAGAGGACCAATTGCCGCAACAGCTGTACCACCGGCCAGGAGGAAGCAGATAAACCATTAATAGCCTGTACCACCGCCATGTTATCCGAATTGAACACTACCCTTTTATTGGCTAACTCCGAATCCCATAACGCCACCGCCACCACAACTGGGAAAAATTCCTAATTAATGGGCTCGTTTTCCATGCCTCCGGCCACTCCTCCGTGCACCATTTACCTGCCAGGTACGCCCCAAAGCCGACGCTACCCGATGCGGTCGTAAATAAACCCACGTCCGCGGAGGATCCCACCGGATCCCGAAAAAACACTCTCCCATTAAACTCACTCAAAAACCTCGCCCATACCCTTAAATCATCCCTCATGTCCACCGAAACTCTGACATAATGCGACGGCTTTTTTACCCCACTCGTCGCCCGTGCCAACCGCCTGCAGAACACCCTCCCCATGGGAATGACCCGACATGCAAAGTTCAAGCTACCTATCAACGATTGAAGCTCGCGCAAGGTCACCTTCCTTGCCTTCTCAACCATGTCCACCAGCTGCTGAAGGGCGTGTAGCTTGTCCCTTGGCAACCTACACTCTCTCCTCACCGAGTCGATCTCCAACCCCAGGAAGCTGAGGCATGTGGTGGGCCCCACCGTCTTGTCCTCAGCCAACGGCACCCCAAACGTTTGCGCCACCCACTGAAAGGTCTGTAACACCTGGCTACAGCGTTCCGTGTGAGGCGGGCCAACGCATAGAAAATCGTCGAGATAGTGCACTATTGCACCCCCAGCCGACTCCCGCCGCACGACCCACTCCAAAAAGGTGCTAAACCTTTCAAAGTAAGCGCACGATATGGCGCAACCCATAGGCAAGCATAAATCAACAAAATACCTCCCCTCGAAATAGCACCCCAATAAGTGATGACAATCCAGGTGTATGGGAAGCAGCCGGAATGCTGCTTCCACATCCAACTTCGCCATCAGTGCCCCCTGACCTGCTTTCCTGACCAACTCAACAGCCCTGTCGAATGACGTGTAGGAAACAGAACACAGGGCCTCGTCGATATCATCATTAACCGAAGCCCCGTGCGGGTACGATAAATGATGTATCATACGGAATTTACCCACCTCCTTCTTGGGGACTACCCCGAGTGGAGACACTCGCAAACCAACCAACGGCGGGGAAGGGAATGGCCCCGCCATCCTCCCCAATTGCACTTCCTTACATAACTTATCTCGAGCTACCCCTGGATGTTCCCCCACAGACCGCAGGTTTTTATACAATGCTCCCGAAGCCCTTTCTTGAAACGGAATCCTGAAACCTTCTGTAAAACCGAGCAGTAAAAACCTCGCTACCTCCTGATTATCGTATATTCTTAACCAAGGCAGCATCGCGCCTACCTTCACCGGTGACGCCCCCAGCTGAAGAGGCAGCGGCGGATGCACCGGCGCCACCCCTCCCACGTTCGGCTTACCCTTCCTAAAGCACCTGGAGACTCCATGATTGCCCCCGCAACCGGAGCACTCATGTATGAATCTGCAGGATGCACCCCACTTGCACTGGCTCTCATTGTAGAGCCAGCAAAAACCCTTCTTCTGTCCCACCGACGCGGTACCCGAGCCCGCGCCGGCTGCTCCGAGAAAGGGGGCACTTTTCTGTGCCATCATCAGCCTCATCCACAAAGGCAGGTCCATCTGGTCCCACGGCATGGACGGATTAGCCGCTAAGCGTTGACGAAATTGTACGTCATACTTCCACCACGCTAAACCCCCGTAGGTTCGATACGCGTCCCCAATCCCGTCTAAATAACAAAACAGCTGCGAACAGCGATCAGGGTATTTCTCCCCGATCACGCTCGCCAAAATACAAAAAGCTCTCAACCAGTTCCCAAAGGACTTGGGTATCTTCCGATACCTCCGCCTCTTTTCCTCCTCCTCCTTTTTCGCATCCTTCTTATCCTCCTCTTTCAAATCTAAAAAACTCCTCCAGGGGAAGCAGGGAAAATATTTCAACAAACTCCCCTCTCCAGATCTTATCCTTAGTCTCCACCTTTAAGTGGCACCCCAGCGGCCCCGCAAAAGACACATGGACATTCTGCCGTGCCGCATCCGTCACTTCCCCGCAGAGATCGACTTGATCTCCTTCCCCACCTGTCGCTCCCTGACCCGGTCTTGTGGTGCCCTCACCCCCTTTCGGCGCTGCGGACGCTGCAGCCTTCGACCCCGCCTCCCGACCGCCATCCGCAACCCACACCTTCTCAAACTGTGTCGGTGACCCCCCGTCCCCCGACCATGATTCTAACAGTGATCGTAAACACCCCAGTAAATTCCCCGAGTGTTTTGCAGTTGGAGACTCACCGCCCCGGCGTTGCGCCTAGCTGGCGGTCCCGGCCGACGGCTAGCTCCCCGTCCTTGCTTTCCGGCAGTCAACACGGTCTGCCTCACACTGCTACCCGCTGAGCTCCTCCTCCGTTGTGCTGCCGGACCCGCTCCAGGACTCAGCCGTTGAGGCGGCCTGGCTCTCCTCTCCGGCCTCCGATCCGGAACCGCATGGGGGGGAGCAGATGTGCTCGGAACCCCCAACTGCTCCTGCAGCCACGCCATACCCTTCTCCTTCACCACGGACCGCACACCCGACAAAATTTCTTCTAAAGAAGCCATGCTGCACCTGAAAAAGAAGAAGAGAAGAGCCTAGCCGACCTGCAACAATTTACAGGTAAGAAAGGCTCAAATTAGAATGAACTTACCCTAAAATGGCCGCTATTTAACATCCCTTCTAATCCACGCCCCCTAGCACAATCCTTAGGACAACCCCCTTGACCTAAACTTCACCTGCCTACTCCTGGCTCTGTCAAGGCCCACTTCTCCCTGCGTTGCTCCGTGGTTTCACACAGACACATACACAGACAGGCACAGGCAGATATATGCAGGCATGCACAGAAACAGACAGGCTCAGAGAAGTACACATTCACAGACAGGTACACACAGACATGTACAGACAAGCACATGCATGCATACTCTGAATAATGAGAAGATGCTCATAAAATACCCCTAAATTTGACAAGAACCCGGGTTCTCTAAGCTGCAGTATTTCGCATTTTAGTTAGTGTTTATTCCTCTTAAAAATGTTGTGAAGCTGAGATGGAGGTGTGCATTGTATGATAAACAGTAGTGTATTTCCAGATCTTATTTGCTGTCACAGATCAAAAATGTGTATTTATTAATAGGGGATACTTAAACACATTATAAAATATCCTGGCACTTCCCATTTAAAATAATGATATAGTAATGTCATCTTCATCAAAGCAGATATGGACCAATCAGGTAATGTTCAAATATTAATTGCTATGTTTTGAGACATTCTACTGGTTTTCATGGTGATTGTACATTATTTAGTGCTTTGCCCAGAATAACACCATTTTTTTTGCCTTGGTGAATACGAGGCAACTGTCATGTAACCTTTGGTGTCTACCTCAGAGGAGGATAGACACCTAGACGTCTGTCCTCAAAGGGGAGCTGGCATGCCCGATCTCCTCAGTCTCCCCGGCCGTTTACACGCCGGCCGTGATAACTACGCCTCCTTTAATGACGCGGCGCCCATTAGCCGACGTCATGACGTCAATCACGTCCCGACCCGCCAGAAACCACGAATCAGGACTCATTGGGGGCGGGGCCAACAATTAAAGAGCCAAGGTATAAAAGAGTGTAATTTGAAATGATTCATTGCCCTGTCGTGGTTCTAGCTAGTCTGGTCACTCAGTACTCTTATGTCTATTGTCTTTTGGTTTTTGATTTGGCTTTGTATTTTTAACCCTGCTTACCTCTCTTATCCTTTTGACTTGGCTTGTCTCTCGCTTACCTGCTTTCTCGTTCCCTCGACCTCGGCTTGTCTCTGACCATTCTTTGCCTACTCCTTACGTTAGTCCGGCCATTCTAAGGTCCGGTATACGTACCTATCTCCTGTTTGCATTCTGCGTATTGGATCCCTGTCACGATCCTGACAGCAACAATTTAGCAGGTGCAGATTGATCCCCAGGTCACTAGAATACAAAGTTTGTGGGGAGCATCCTCACAGTACCATTCTTCTGCTAAATAAATGTAGTGGAAGGTTTGTTGGGGTGTCTGTTGGGGAGTAATGCAGGAGCGAAGTATCAGTCGGGGCTGTGGGTTTGTACTTGGGCTGCTGACATACCATCTCAATGCTCTCCAGACTTGATAGCCCTACTGGTATATTTCCATAAAAACCCTTGAATCCGGACTGACCAGGCTCACAGACTGTGATGACCATGTCTTGTATCCTTGGAGGTGCTCCAGACATTCATAGCACCTGCCTTTAGTCCTTGGCTGCAAGAGTCACGGGAAATAGACTGTTTCTGAATTCACAGAAATCTTTGTAAATTATTCACTCGTTGTACGGGTCATACTGATGGAGGTTGCAGAAGCTTTGATGTCCCACCATGAGACTACAGCAGCCTGCATCGGTGAAACCTACATATCACAAGCACCACGCGAGAAGGACCTTGTTATTTTTTACGTGTAAAGAAAGACAATTTGTTTGTACCCCTGGATAAAATACTATCAGCCCTCCACTGGTGCCAATACATAACATATTCTATCTTTCTGGCAAGTGTCATGTAGTAGGCGCAAAAATATGGCAGGATTGTTGCAAGGGATTTGCCTAACACTTATCCTGAAGACGTTATGCTTTTTCTTCTCCTCTAATGCAATAGATCACTCTTCTCACCTTTCTAGGAAATCAATGATTGATTGCATACGATGCCCAAAATGCCAGTTGTATAAATTCACTGTAGTATTGAATTACTGTAGAACTTATAGAAAATATAACTGCAGAATGAGTCACTATACCAGGCTAATTATAACAGCAGTTTTGTGTAATTGTGATGCAAAAGCTAACTGAATCCAAGTCTGCTGGGTTTTTCATAAATTTAATTTAGGTTCAACTTCTTCTGGAATCACACCAAGCTGTCTGAGTCTGCAGGATAAGCCATCTGGGCAGAGTAATACGATGGCCGCTTGTTTTGATAAACAGGTCTGGTTTAAGACAAGAGGAACTCACAACATTGATAAATTTTAAAATATAAAAACAGAGCTACTGTCAGTGTTAACAAGTATTAAACAACATTTAATTACAAAAATAATAATAATAAGAAGAAACTGTACAGTGGCACAACAGTTGTCACTTAGCCAGAACTTTACTGGCAAGCTGGCAAAAATGCAAATCCATGCCAATTTTAATCCTTCTGTAAGCAATACCACGGCTGGCGTTGAACTTCACAAAAATTATTTTCTTGCCCATCTCAAAAATTGTGAGAGTATTTCTCTTTTCATTCTTTTTCTTTTTTTTTTTTTTTGAGCAGGGGTGTTGAATTGTGGCTCTGCAAATGTTGTTGGACTATAACTCCCATAATTCTCTTCTAGCTATTAACTTTAAAGACATGATGAGAGATGCAGTCTTAGTACATCCAATGTGGAATGCATCTTAACATGTCATTTTAGTTGCAATGCTGTATTTGTCACTCATTAGACAACTAAGTTATCTGTAAACTATAGTGAATATTTGTTATTGGTCAAAATTGTAACTGTAAACTTATATGATTCAATTAAATCAGTAAGCAAATAGTAAAGTTTGAGTCCAGCTAGAAGAAAAGCATAGGTATAAATTTGTAGAGAACAGTGATTGGCTACTTAAATGTTTCTGTGTCCTGGTTTGGGACAGAATAATATTTTTCTGTGCTATTTTAGTGGGCCCTCATTGGATGGAACAGGTACGCTATAATTGATAAGGGACTTTAGGCAATTTCCTCCAATAACTTGATTACTATTGAGGCACAGCCATACCATGTGCAGTGAAGAACCCCCTGACAATGACCAAATGATGTTTTCTGGGAGAATGTATTTTAGTTTGCGATGTTGAAACTGATGAAAGCGTCACATTGCGGTTTTTACAATCGAAAAACTGGTCATTAGGCAAATGCTTTTTAAACTATTTGTGTCCATTACAAAAGAGATTAAGAGCCACTGGGTTCCCTAGTAGCCTCCCCAGGCCCTTGCTCATGCCCTATTCAGGCCCACACAATGCCCTCATGGGCTTTGCACAAATGTTCATTCCAAAGAGCCATCCCCTCTTTACAGTTGCTATGGCAACTGTCTCCTGCGCTGACTTCTGGGTACCATTCGTTTAAACCTGAACAATACACCCACTATAATGATACCAAGAGAGATCTGAAAGCAATGCGTGGGATTTAAACACAGCAACAAATATAAGATATTTGTGTGACTTCTCCCAGCGAAAAAAAACCTAAAACCCGTGATAAATTGTGTTGGAACGACAGTAACAAGATAAAATAATGGATCAATTAACCCTGTCGGTGCTGTGTGTACTCCCTGCTACATGCATCGCTAATGGAAATAGATTATTAAGGCAATTTTGAAGCAGTTGTACAGCTCATTCAGAAATAGAAGATTTAGAAATAGGCAAGAAAGTTTGCTTGTGTTACAAGGGATTGCAATATCAAGACAGCTTTGTGTGAAGTAAAAGGACAGAAGTTTTTTTTTTTTCAAACACATAAGGCATCCACACTGGCGTACATACCAAGGTCGCAGGGGTCGCAACTGCGACCGGGCCTGGCACTCCAGGGGGCCCGGCCGTCCTGCGGACCCCTGCGACTGGGTACCCGCCTCCATCTTTTGCGGCCCCCGGACTGTGCGGCAAACTGCCGGGGCCACCGTCCAAGGGGTCCATCGGGTGGCCAATGCTGTCAGGGCCACCCGATGGAGATGGTTTGTCAGGGGGCCCGGTCAGCGTTGGGCGCTTTAACAGCGAGACCGGGCCTCCTGTGATGAGATCACACAGAGCTGGGAGGAAGTGACCGCACTCTGACTCCCATCCACCTGAGCCACCACTGGACCCCAGGGAAAGTCACCCTCCTGCACCTAAAAGGTAGGAAACAGGAAGGTGACTTAAACATTTTGTGTGTGTGTATTTGTATGTATGTGTCTGTCTGTGTGCCTGTCTGTCTGTATCTATGTTTGTGTGTGCCTGTCTATATATGTGTGTCTGCATGTGTGCCTGTCTGTGTATGTATGTGTGTGTGTCTGTCTGTATGTGTGTGCCTGTCTGTTTGTTTGTTTGTATGTATGTATGTATGTATGTATGTGTCTTTGTATGTATGTGTGTCTTGTGTCTGTGTGCCTGTCTGTTTGTATGTATGTATGTGTCTTTGTATGTATGTGTGTCTTGTGTCTGTGTGTCTGTATGTGTGTGTGTGTCTGTATGTATGTGTCTGTCTGTGTGCCTGTGTGTGTCTCTGTCTGTCTGTATGTGTCTGTATGTATGCCTGTCTGTTTGTATGTATGTGTATGTGTGTGTAGGTCTGTATGCATGTGTCTGTGTGTCTGTCTGTGCGTCTTATGTGTGCCTGTCTGTCTGTATGTGTGTGTGTGTGTGTGTGTGTGTGTGTGTCTGTATGTATGTATGTGTGTGTGTCTGTCTGTCGGGGGTGGGCCCGGATCAGTTTCTCACCGGGGCCCCATGAATTGTGTGTACGCCACTGGGCATCCACAAAGGTAATGGAGCATTCTAACATTAGAAATAAAACAAGCATGTCTAATGTTGGAGTTTTCTCCATCCTTTCTAGATTTATTAGATTTTTACCCCCTCCTCCCACTCCCACTCTCCCCACCCCATGTAAAATGTTAAATAAAGTGATTTACTTATATTTAGTCCCAAGCTCTGCTGGTCTTGCTGTGACCAGTGCTCTTCTCCTGACTGAGATCATCAAGTGTTTTCCCATAGGGAAGCATTGGAGCACTACGCAGCACTGAACACACCAAATGCTGGTCCTGCTCCTCTAGTTGCTGTCACAGAAAATGTCAGTGTTTACAATTGAGAGGCTATATGGACAGCCTATGTGCTCCAGAACCATTACATTGAACTGTCCCTTTAAAATAAAAATAAATTAGCCTTAGGTTTGCAATATGCTCACCAACATAAAGCAGCAACCCCGACTGTCTCTTAACATTCGTATAGGATTCCGGTGCAATAATAATGTAGTATTGCCACTTTGATTAATTTTGACTTATTTATCCCAGTATTTGACATTCCTGCAGCACTTCCTAATATACCCATCTCATACCTCCTAACATTTAGGTTCTAAGGACTTGAGGTCACTCCTGCAGCTCAGTCTTATATTCATGTACCGTATTTGCCAACTTGCTCAACCTTTGTTGCATTTCCTGCTATTTCTGTGCTATCGACCCCTGGCTAAGCCTACACCATGTCCTTATCTACACAGCTATGTGATCGGCCAGCATTGCTCCTTTCTCTTTTATTGCTGCTCTTTAACCCTGGTACCTAGCACTCACTGTTTTTTCATTCACACCTGAATGACACTGTGCCTCACTCCAGATCACAGCCAATGCCACCTTCATTCCTCTTAGTCACATTAAATTTCGGCTCCCGTCCGTCACAGATGCTAGGGCAGTTGGGTAGCTGAGAGTGGAGAAGCGCATATTAGTGGTATACATTACCGTGGGCATGCATGTGGATAGGGTGGGGGAGACAGTGCCTTCCTAAGAGCTTCATATGAAACTGCCAGGAATGTGGCTGAGAAAAGCAGGTTAGACTCCAAGGCAGACTACGCTCTTTGGAAATTACTGTGAGCTCTGGCTAGGGATATGTCTGTGTCAATGCTAAATGGACGTTTTAGCCATTGATTCAAATCAAATTAATAAAAGCTTTCAAAATGCAGTTTTAAAAGATCTTCCAGGGAGCCAAGGGAGATACCTAGTGTACGTAGTCATTGAACGGGTGTGTTAGAGTTAAATGGGACATATGACTAGGAGGTACTTGCCTTCAATGTGATGTGGACTGCAACTCTGATGATTTTCAGCTAGGCCCTTTTAATCCTAACTTTAACCTTTAGTCTGTGTAAAACTACAATGTAGAATACACTACTAGACTGCTACATTACTGTTCTCTTGAACGTATTTTCTTTGTTGCAGATGTTTAATGATTCTGTGGTCATACAAATGTAGCATCATTAGTGCATTGCTCTATTTGTTGAAAACTTTAAAAAAAGTTTCACTCCAAGCATCATAACAACTACAGCTTGCAGCAGTGGTAATGGTGTTAAGATTACTCTGGCGAAATCCCACAGTAATATTTCACACTATGTTGTTATGATACCGGAGAAACTGACGGAAGCGAAGCACAGAGAGATGGACACAGGTTTCTTCAGGAAGGAAGAGATTCTTTATTGGATCACCGATCGGGACTCAGAGGGACTAACGTCACCAAAATACCACAAGTTCTGAGCCCCGGACAATAGTGCAGGCTCCTTATATAGGCACATAACTCCTCCCATATTAAGCTCCACCCGCACATTCTCTTGACCAATCAATACAAATAAGAATTAACTTCCTGCTTGACCGCATGGCTTGTCCAGCACAATGGAGGAGGGGAATACTACATCCTGTATTCTTTGCACATGCTCCGTACACTACTGATCGTATCTTGCCTCGTGCAACCAACTGATCGATACGTCAGCATATGCACGTACACATGCCACGTGGTAATCTCGGCCTACTAAATTTATTTTTACCGAGATTCCACCACATTCCCCCCTTTGATGCCTCTTAATATTTCACAATTACTTGAGGCATCACTTAACCTTGGTTTGCATACACCGCAAGTTACCTTGAACCAGACCAGACTTAACTTATGATGTGAATCTTCAACACTCATCTTCCTGCATTGGTTCTCCCTGATCTAGAGCCTTATACTTATAAATTGCCATTATCTGTGCAGCAGCCTTCCTCTCTGCTATATTTTCTATCAGGCTTTGCACAGACCTAACTACTAAGGGTATAAGACACGGCAGGAGTAGACACAACATTAAAATCAGTAGGACTCCACCTACCACTGCCTTAAGCCCTCCAAACCACTCATACCAGCTACCAAACCAACTACTTGGATTATACCCTTTCCATACCTGAGTAGGCACATGCGCTAGTTTAACCATATGGCTAGTAAGCTCAGCTATTGCTTGCCCTTCGTCATCTATTTGAAGACAGCAATTGCTCAGGTTAAACTTCCCACATACACCTCCCTCTACTGCCAATAGGTAATCCAAGGCTAATCTATTTTGGTAGACTGCTGTCCTCATCCTGGTATTATGCTTCGCTAGAAGATTGAGCGCTTGTGATGTTTCGTTAGTAATAATCTCAACCACCGCCTGTAATCTTATAATACGGTTGAGCATATAAATAGGGGTTCTATAACCAAAGGTACCATCTTCTGCCCACGTGGCTGGCCCATAATAATCTATGATACGCTGGGGAGGCCATTCATCATCTTCCCAGGCGCCTATCTCTATGGGTCCCCTTTTCTTCCTATGATTCACATCATACACTTTAACACCTAAAGTCTCACCTGTTTCAATTGGTAACAAGAAGAAGGATGGTTTGAGCATACCCAACACACATGCCCCTTTCCAGTCCTGTGGCAACTCCGAATAGGCTTTCTTACCACAGATCCAGTACAAATTTGCTGGGGCTCTCCAGGTAGATGTGATGGATAAATCAAACCACACATCCTTTAAATTGGCGTATCTAGCAAACGGGTTAGATGGTTCTGAGACATTTGAAGCCGACCACCAAGTTGTATTCTTTGTATCATCATCATAAGCTTTTTGCCCTAGACAAGTTAATTCTCCTACAGAAGTATTATACATTATTCCTTTCCTTGCTATGCAAACATAACCTATGATGGAGGTCTTTAATCTCCACTCAGATTTACCTCTAACACTCATATGATAATCGGCTTGTGTAGATATTAGTTGGTCAACTGCCTCAGAACCGGACATTACCTCCTTTGCTTCCCAAGGCCATTGGTCTCCCATGTTAGTACCTCCACACACATAGCAGTTGGTAACATTAAGACTACCGGCAATACTTTCAGCTAAGTCAATGAACAGGTTTTTAGCATTATGGGGGATCTTATTATCTATGCTCATCTCTTCATAAAAGGAATGGTATACTTGATGAGTTTGGGAGGATACCGTATCAGTCTCTATCCCTATAAACAATACTGTCCCAGGATCTAAACCCGTCCCGTATATCTGAAACCCAAATAAATTGCCATATTTGTCTAAGAACTTATCGGGGTTATTTATAAGTATATGGACTGGGTTGCATTCCATAGACTTACAATATGGGCTGGTAGGCAACTTAGTCACTATCATGTCTTTGTCTACTGTCTGTCCCCAAGTTGCCCACCCCACACAAGACCAATATGGGCAAAAGTTATAGTCTTTATTTGGGCATCTAGGACTCACATATTTATTTTTACTACTGGGACAAATATATTTATCATTAGACCCATACGTCCTCTCCCATCTAAGATCCCCACATACATTCCACGGCTTTCTACCACTTGATATCGCCTTACACGCATCAAATAGCAGAACACCCGAAGAATGTACGGATTCTAACACCGTCTTATTAATTAGGGTCCCCTGAGGATCTCCATTCCTGAGAGTCAACCAAATTGTACGGGGTTGATACTCTGGACTGAAGCACTTAGGTTCTCCTACTCCTAAATGGCACACACTATAGTCTATATTTAGGTATCTACATCTCGATACATCTCCTTTACACTCGTATTGTGAATGCCAAATTAGGGTTTGGGAAATATGGTTACCTGTTCTTGTAGTCTTAATGCATACATCACAGCTAGGAGTGTCGGTACCTCTACCTTCCTGAATATAAAAATACACATAAATAAACATTATCATCAACACATCTTTCGCCGTCATCCTCAGTCTTCGTCCGTGCGAAGGCACCTCAGCTTCCAGGATGTAAGGGCTGCAGGGAATGGAGTTCTGCTCGTCTTCACAGGAGTCCCTTCGAGACTTTCCCTGGCTTATAAACTATACGTCGGTGGGCGGACAGGCTTTATTATGGCCTTCTCACTCACGCACCAAATCCCAAAAATAATAAAATTTGTAATCCACAATAGTTCCTCGTTACTCCGACTGAGTCGTGCGTTTTAACCGGATCTTGCAGGGATTCTCTGGATCTGCTGTAACTTGCCAAGAATCGACTGCTGCTGGTTTAACCCTGGAGTGATGTATCCACGGAGTCACTTCGGCTACTTTTATTGCTGTAGGGGTAGACAAAAGAACAACATAAGGACCTCTCCACTTGGGCCCTAACGGTACATTATTCCACTCTTTAATCCACACTTGATCTCCTGGATGATAACTATGAACTGGGGGATAAATATTCACAGGTAATCTATCTTGTACCCATTTCTGTACCTCCTCCATAGTCTTACCCAACTCTACAACCTGCTGCCGGGTAATTCCTTCTCCCAACTGACTCAAGTCCCCCCTTAAGTTACCAAGTACGGGAGGTGGTCGCCCATACATGATTTCAAAAGGAGAGAGGCCCATCCTTCTGGTAGGGGTACTGCGGATTCGCAATAGAGCTATGGGTAAGAGAACGTTCCACTTAAGTTGGGTTTCCTGACACATTTTAGCCAACTGATTCTTAATAGTTCTATTCATTCTCTCTACCTTACCAGAACTCTGGGGTCTATATGCTGTATGAAGCCTCCACTTTATACCAAGCATATGAGTCAGTTGTTGTAGGCACTGATGAACAAAAGCTGGACCATTGTCCGATCCTATAGAACAGGGTAGTCCATATCGAGGTATTATTTCTCGTAGCAGGAATCTCACAACTTCTCCTGCTTTCTCTGTACGAGTAGGACATGCTTCTACCCAGCCTGAATAGGTGCACACAATTACCAGCAAGTAACGATGTCCACCCGATTTAGGCATCACTGTAAAGTCAATTTGTAAATCGGACATGGGGAGTCCCCCCATAAACTGGACTCCTGGTGGCTTTACTGGTCCTTGTCTTGCATTATTTTTAGCACACGTTACACATCTTCGTACAATGGCCTGAGTCAAGTTGGACAATCTTGGTATGTAGAAATGTTTTCTGAGAGATTCTTCTGTGCTGTCTCTCCCAGAATGTGTCCCGTTGTGATAATTTTGGACAATTTCTACCGCTAGTGATGCTGGTATGACTATTCTTCCATCTTCTAGCTGATACCACTTGTTCTCCAAATACTTTCCTGGTTCAGTCTTTAACCACTCCTCTTCTTGAGCTGTATAAACTGGAGTCCATTGGGACAGTGGAGTTGGTATAAGAGCAGCTATATGCCCCACATATTCCTGTCTTCCTGATTCAGCGGCACGCTTAGCTGCACTATCTGCCATCCGATTTCCTTTGGTTACATCACCATCTCCTCTCAGATGCGCTTGACAATGTATGATACCGACTTCTTTCGGCTCCCACACTGCTTCCAATAGTTGTAGGATTTCAGCTGCGTATTTGATTTCTTTGCCTTCTGAATTCAGTAGTCCTCTTTCTTTATACAAAGCTCCGTGGGCATGAGTGGTTAAAAACGCATATTTGGAGTCCGTGTAGATGTTCACTCTTAAACCTTCAGCCAATTGTAACGCTCGTGTCAGTGCTATCAATTCTGCCTTTTGTGCTGATGTTCCTTTCGCCAGTGGCCGAGCTTCTATCACCTTGTCTATTGTTGTCACTGCATATCCTGCATAGCGGATCCCTTCTTTCACATAACTACTGCCGTCGGTATAATATTGAACATCGGGGTTCTGGATGGGAAAATCACGAAGATCTGGTCTACTTGAAAATACTTCATCCATTACTTCCAAACAATCATGTTGACTTTCAGTAGGTTGTGGCAAAAGGGTAGCTGGATTTAAGGTGTTTACAGTCTCTAAATGCACTCTTGGGTTTTCACACAACATTGCTTGATACTTGGTCATACGGCTGTTACTAAACCAATGATTTCCTTTGTAATCCAACAACGTCTGTACTGCATGTGGGACTCGTACATAAAGTTCTTGACCCAGAGTGAGTTTATCAGCTTCAGCTACTAGCAGGGCGGCTGCAGCTACAGCTCTTAGACAAGGTGGAAGTCCGCTGGCCACTGCATCCAATTGCTTAGACATGTAGGCAACAGGTCTTTGCCATGATCCCAAGTACTGTGTCAATACTCCCACAGCCATTCTTCTTTGCTCATGTACATACAGGTAGAATGGTCGTGTGTGATCAGGTAGACCTAATGCTGGGGCACTCATCAAAGCCTTCTTCACATCTTCAAATGCCATTTGCTGTTCTTGGGTCCACAAGAAGGGGTCGTGCTCTGTACCTTTGATAGCTGCGTACAGAGGTTTTGCCAGTATCGCGTAGCTGGGAATCCATATCCTACAGAAGCCTGCTGCCCCCAAGAATTCTCGCACTTGTCTTCTATTCTTGGGTATCGGTATTTGGCACACAGCTTCTTTTCTCTCTGGCCCCATAATTCTTTGACCTTCAGAGATATGGAATCCCAGATATTTGACAGTTGGCAAACACAACTGAGCCTTCTTTCTAGACACCTTGTATCCTGCCTTCCAGAGAATGTGTAGTAGATTGTGCGTTGCTTGCTGACAGATTTCTTTTGTAACTGCTGCTATCAACAAGTCATCTACATATTGTAACAATACACACTCTCCTGGGATGGACTCGAAATCCAGTAGATCTTGACTTAGAGCTGAACCAAATAGGGTAGGTGAATTTTTAAACCCTTGGGGCAGTCTTGTCCAGGTCATTTGGCGTTTCGAGCCCGTTACAGCGTTCTCCCATTGGAAAGCGAAAATACATTGACTTTCTGCGGCAATTCGGAGGCAAAAGAAGGCATCTTTGAGGTCTAAGACTGTAAAGTAAGTAGCCCCGCCCGGAATTAAAGCAAGCAGGTTATATGGATTGGGTACAACTGGATGTATACTAACAACCGCATCATTGACTGCTCTCAAGTCCTGCACAGGTCGATACTCATCTGTACCGGGCTTTTGAACAGGCAGCAATGGGGTGTTCCAGGGGGAAGTACAGAATTTTAGGATACCATACCGTATGAACTTATCTTATAAGATTGGATGTTCTTCTTAGCCTTCTGCGGGATGTGATATTGTCTTAGGCTCACTGGATAAACCCCAAGTTTTAGTTCAATTTTTATAGGTGGAATATTGCGGGCCAGTCCTGGTGGGTTGTTCTCTGCCCAAACTCCTGGTATGTTGAATAATGACTCATCACTCCTAGGGTTTTGGCTAGTCAACGCTGTATAAAGTCGCCACTCTTCTTCCTTTGGTACGGATAATGTCATAATACCTGAAGGTCCATTAAACTTTAAGGATGTTGTTCCATTTGGTAGGAACGTAATCTGCACTTGTAATTTTGATAGCATATCACGTCCCAGCAATTGGACTGGACATTCAGGCATATAAAGGAATTGATGTTTTACTACGTGGCCTCCCAATGTACAGAGTCGACTTTTAAGAACCGGTTTTTCAGCACTTCTTCCAGTTGCTCCTATTACAGTAATAGTCCTTCCAGATGGAGGAGCAACTAGATTAGTCACCACTGAATGTTCAGCACCAGTGTCGATCATGAACGCACTCCTTTTTCCCCCTATTGATACATCGACCATAGGCTCCGCTCGACCAAGGGGGATGGAGCCCGGTCGGTATCAATAGTCCTCCATGACCGTGTCAGCCAATCCTACAAAGTCCCTGCCTTCTCTATCGCGGGACCTTTGCGCTGCTGGGATATACCTATCTTCCCTAACACTTCCTCTGTTCCCATTGCTCCCTCTATTACCATTACTCCCTGCGGGGCCTCCTCTACCTCTCGCTCTGCCTCTAAAGTTTCCGTAACCTGCCCTGGGTTGGTCTCTCTCGTACTGCTCTCTTTGTGGACATTCGTTCCTCCAATACCCTTCTTCCTTGCAATACGCGCACTGATTCCTACTCAAAGGCTCCCTATTCCATCTACTATCGCCTCTATCTGGGCCCCGTCTATCTACGCCTGCGATCGCTACCGCTAGCATGTCTGCCTTTCTACGCATCTTGCGCTCTTCCTCTTTCTTACTTTCTGTTTCCCTATTCATATATACCTTATTCGCTACCTCCATTAGTTGGGTGATGGACATACCTGCAAACCCTTCTAACTTCTGTAGCTTGCGCTTAATATCTCCGTAAGCTTGGCTGACAAAGGCGGAGTTCACCATTCGGGAATTATCTGTGTCTTCCGGATTAAAGGGGGTATACAAGCGGTATGCCTCCAATAATCGGTCATAAAAGACACTGGGTGCTTCATCACTTTTCTGAATCACCTCAACTGTCTTCGACATATTAATGGCTTTCTTTCCTCCGGCTTTCATGCCAGCAATTATAGCGTCTCTATAGGCTCTGAGTTGAACCATATCAGCACCATTTACATTCCAATCGGGATCGGTGTTGGGATAATGAGTTGCGGCCCATGCTGATGGATTGGCTTGGTTTAAAGTACGGGCTTTATCCTCTAGCGCTTTAATGGCCGCTTGATTAATTCTTGTTCTTTCCTCATTGTTGAACAAAGTCATTAATAACTGCTGGCAATCAGCCCATGTCGGGTTATGTGTCTGTACTATTGAGGTGAACAGATCAGTCATAGCTTGTGGTTTCTCAGTATACGAGGAATTGTGGGTCTTCCAATTTAAGAGATCGGTTGTCGTGAACGGGACATATACAAAGACTGGGTCAGCATGTGCCATTTGGCCTGCGGCATCGATATAGGCTGGCCCAGGATTCAGACGAAGAGGCATCTGATAGTGTTTTAATTGTTGGGCACCGGTCAGTTGTCGGGTCTGTATGGGGCTACGTGGAGGGGCGTCAGTCATAGGTTCCAGTCGGGGAGAAATAGGGTATGGGGATGTTGGAGCTTGGTTTTGGGAAAAGGTTGTAAATAAAACACTTCGAGTCGAGCTAGATGAAGCTTGACCGGAAGTCTGAAGTGGCGCCAAATCAGGATATTCGGATTTAATGGGGGTTGGTTCTGATTCCGGAAGGGGAGATTTAGTACGAGAGGGGGTGGATTCTGTACTGGAGGAGGAAGCGGAAGTGGATGGGGGTAATGAGGGGAGGGTTGCAGGACTTCCTGCATTTGCGTCACTTCCTCTTAACGGAAAGTAAGGGGGCGGCAAAGGGATCTCGGACTCAGGGGGCGTGTCCAAAATGGGCCTAACACCAGTCCTAGTGGACAAACAAGTCCTAGCTACCATGAGGCGACATTGCTCCTCGTGGCATGTCTGGAGCCATTTTGGCGAGTCATTTACGGCCTGTCTCCAACAATCAATATAAGGAAACTGGCCGTAAAGTTCAGGCCTACCTGATACAGCCACGTGTAAGCGCTGTACCAGAGTTGGATCCAAACTGCCACGTGGCGGCCATGCCGCAACCAAAGTAGGCCACTCCCTAGTACACAAAGTGACCAAACGTACAGGAGACATTTTAACCCCAAAATCACATGTCTTGAATCCCTTTTTAAAATTCTTCACCATACAACCTAAGGGATCCGGAATCGTTGACTGCGACGCACCCATACTTATCAATGGAACGTCGTTGACAACGAATACTATGCACGCGTACTATTCAACAGTCACACCCGTTTCCTCTGGCAACAGCACCACGTGGTACAGTTACCAAGTGAAACGTATACAATAACACAATAAACACTCAGGGAATTCCCGTACACACACAGCTGTTACACCAGTCACTAAATAATCAATATTATGCCCTTTGGCGAAACTATACAGTCACCCACGCTATAATTCTCTATATACGAATTACCCGTCTATAACACACCCCAGTAACATCGTCTTTTACAAATAGCGGTTACAGTACGGTTAGCATAGGTCAAAGCACAAGTTAAGGTCACAATACAATTATTAGTGGTTATGGTGTTAAACATGCAATGGACGACAGTGATTAGTACTTATATACAGTGTCAGTAAATATACAGGGTTATGGTACCGTGCACTATAATACAGCAACACACTATTAACACTCTCGCTAGACGGCTGAGCTCGCGCTATCTAACAAGATATACACTTTACTAAACAATCTTTATCACATTTACAATTCCCAACTAAACTATTGGCCAGTACCTTGATGGACTACCTAAAACTATATACACACCCGTTTTGGTTAGCCACACTGCCCAAGCACCACATATAGCGAGCTAGAGGACCGAATTTACATAGGCGCCTCTTAGTCGATTACTATCAAAAATCTAGTGGGTTCCAAATTTACACGCCTTCCCACTTAGCCAAGATAGGTTGAGAGCTAGCAAACCGAATTTACACAGGCGCCGCTTAGTCTCCCGGTCCCTCCGACCTAGCGAACGTAATATACACCCTAGAACGCTAGTCTAGACAAGACACCGGTGTCCGGCTAGGGCTATTTACACAGGACCCCGCCTGACTAACCAAATCAAACGGTCTGACTAAAGAGCGTTCGATTGAGCGGTGCGCCTTCGCTCCTTCCCTCCGACAGAGGGGGCAGATTCCATACACAAATAACCCCTTATGGGCCTACCGCACAATCGGTATACCCCTAGTGGGTCTGCCGTCTAAAACAGCAGTTGTCTTACCTCCTCGTTCCTGAACCTGAGTTCACACTCATCGACGGGGACACCCCAGCACTTCTCATGTAGAGGCCGATGATCTCCTGGACAACAGACCAGTGGCGCCGAGATGAAGGGAGGTCCACGCAGAAGTTCAGGGGTGCAGCCGTAGAGAACGTGGGCAAAGATAGACCGTCTCACGCCTCTGCCTCTCAGCTACCGTTGAACGATGAGCTTCCCGGCCAATGCACCAAATGATACCGGAGAAACTGACGGAAGCGAAGCACAGAGAGATGGACACAGGTTTCTTCAGGAAGGAAGAGATTCTTTATTGGATCACCGATCGGGACTCAGAGGGACTAACGTCACCAAAATACCACAAGTTCTGAGCCCCGGACAATAGTGCAGGCTCCTTATATAGGCACATAACTCCTCCCATATTAAGCTCCACCCGCACATTCTCTTGACCAATCAATACAAATAAGAATTAACTTCCTGCTTGACCGCATGGCTTGTCCAGCACAATGGAGGAGGGGAATACTACATCCTGTATTCTTTGCACATGCTCCGTACACTACTGATCGTATCTTGCCTCGTGCAACCAACTGATCGATACGTCAGCATATGCACGTACACATGCCACGTGGTAATCTCGGCCTACTAAATTTATTTTTACCGAGATTCCACCACAGTTACAGTTTCATAACTTACCTGGGTCCCACCAGGTGCCTATAGAGCCAAGCAAGTCCATGCAGGGACCCTCAGAACTTTCAGACAATGGTCACAGTCCTGCATGGTCCTGATAGTATACCGGCATCTTGAACAAGTAAAACAAGGAACTGGGTAAAAGTGGGTGACTATTAAAAATGGGTTCATGTTATGGTAGGACTATAAGTCAACATGCAATAAAAGAGTGTCATCAGTTCATGGGCAGGGAGGAGGTCCAGCCAAGTTGCTCCTGTGAGAACCACAAATTCCACAATTTCAAATTATTCTTCAGAAGAACATAACACAGATAGACATCTACTTTAGCCAAATCTAGGTGCATCTCTCCAGTACCTAACAAGTGTGTGTCATTGTCATTATCCTTATCTACTGTGAAGCAGACAGGGGGTTGGCTGTTCATGGATTTGCCTTAGGAGACGCTATCTAAATCTCCTGTCAAATACAAACTCTTTAGTGCTACATCATTAACCTTTACTTGCCGGAACACCAGTGTAAAGACTGAATACATCTACAAATAAGGATGGAAGGTGGCATTTTGATTATGCTAATTGCAAATTAAACATGATCTTTTTATTTTTTATTTTCCTATGAAAATGTAGTCGTGGGGTAAAGAAAACCTGTTAGTTTTTATTTGTCTGTCGGTTACATGTTACCTACTTGTCTTGTAAACTTATCCTTTATACATTTATTTCCATAGGAAATCTATAATCAGTATTATACAAAAGCTGACATTTCTGGTCTTGTTATTTAGGATAATTTGAATTATTACGGAAATATTTGCTGAGCATTGTTTGTATACCTGGGTATATCCCACTAACCTTAAGGAATGGAGGCCATTGACATGACACATCCAAAGCATTATACTGATTCATAAGATGTGGAAATGAGAAGTCAGTGCAACTTTTTAAATTGCCATGCATAGGGGAAAGGGACTGTAATTTTGTGCTTGTAGTGCAGTTTAAAAGTGCCAGTTTAGAGCATCCCACAATATAGACAGCCACACAAGCAAGTAGCAACTACAGAGCTTCTTGCTGAACCTGAAGATGCCATTCTTTCTGCACGAAAGCCTGAAGCTGAGACCACAAGGCCTACCATGTGGGCAGACTGCTGCAAGAAATTGCCGGAGGGCCCGGACCGTGGAATAACCGAGGAATGGAGGTCCAACAACCCGGCTCGTACACTGCAGGTGAGATGGGGTGCAGGTCTCAAAAACTGCTTCCACACAACCCTAAACCGCAGCGTGATATAAGCCAAATGCTGCAGGCTCCAACCATGTCACAGGCCCAACGCCTTGCAAGGTCTCACCTGTATCCTCCTTTAAAGGGGACCCCGTGACAACCCCCCTTCAACTACTCACCCTCCAGAGGCCGCACAAAGTGCAAAAGACTATACCCCTGTCTCTAAAAGGGATATATAAAATATGCTAGCAGTCTTACAGCAAAACCTGAAGCAGATGTGGGAGGCTGACCTAGTAGTACTGACTAACGAAGTACATGCCATGACCACACACACTCAGGCAGCAGAAAATACCTTATAGACCTGAAACAGGGCCTTCATGCTTTAGGCGAAACAGTTTAACATCTACAATCAGTACAGGCAAATTCATTTTATGGATGATAGGGGCAGAAGAAAAAACATTACAATTAGTGGGGTCCAAGAAACAGTGCCACTGGAAGAACTGCCTCACTTTATTAGGCGCTTAGTGGCTGCAGTCCTGCCGGCAAAACAGGCCAAACTCTTCTTATTTGACGGAGTCTACAGAATTGCAAAATCCCCTGAGGCTGCCACCTCGGCACCAAATGACCTCATCTTACATTTCCAAACAATTTCTGATAAGCTGGGACTGCTGGCTGCATTTCTAGGGAAGGCCCCATATGATTTTGAAGCATGCTGACTCTCTTCCTTCCAGGACTTAAGCAGGGACTCATATGGCGCAAAGCAATTTGGCCACTCCCCAAGCCACTCCAGCCAGCAGGAATTACCTACAGATGGGTGACTCGAAGACCCTTTCAATAACCAAGGAGAGAGAACACTATAAGGCCCCGGATCCTAAGGAAGGCCCAGCTTTGATGGCGGCATTGGGACTACCAAATCAAAACACAGCTGAAATGCCTCACCCTCAACCCTGGAATACGGAGAATACAGATGCCTTTGTATCCAGAGAGAAGAGAGGCACCACAACTTGACTACAAGGCAACTGCAACTGTTTTCCGTTTGTTTAGTCAATTTATTTTGCTCAAGCATTTTATTTTTCATTCCTGTTTGTTCCTTTCTCGGTCACAAGACAGGCTGAACCAACCGTCTCACTGTCCATAAGACATGAGTGATGCTCGTGGAGAGTGTTATACACTATCACTGTCTCACTTTTCGTTACAACCTACCAGAAAAAAATAAATAAAAAATGTGCAAAATCTATTTCCTCTATGCCCTATATCTACTATGTTATTTCTTGTTGAAATGGATGTCTTTGCTGTTGTGGCAACACAAATGCATATAAATAAATAAAGAATGTAATAAAATTGACAGTTTATAAAATTATATATACAGGGCTGTCTTTAAGGCGGGGCAAACAGGGCAGCTGCCCCGGGCCCAGTTTCTCTTGGGGGGGCCCGAGGCACCTGCCCCGTGGGCCCCGCTGCCCTCATCAATTTATTTTTTCCCCCGTGCTCTGAGTCCCACCGGGTGGCCCATGCACTTAGGGCCACCCAGTGGGCTTGTATTAGCAGGGGCCCGATCGGGCACTGTTGCCCTTTAACACCGCGACTGGGCCCCTTGCTTTCTGGCAGCCGGCTGGGAGGAAGTGACAGACGCAAGTCACTTCCTCCCATAAGAGAGGAGCTGCACGGAAGCTGGCATGAGGAGTCGCGAGGGAGAGAGGACGAGGCTGCAGTGAGGATCCTCACTCCCATCATCCTCAGGCACCACACTGGACCCCAGGGAAGACACCCTCCAGCAGGTAGGAAACTGGAGGGTTGGTTTAAAAATGTACATTTTACATGTGTGTCAGTATGTCTGTTTGTCTGTGTGTCAGTATGTCTGTGTGTATGTGTGTCAGTATGTCTGTGTCTGTGTGTCAGTATATCTGTGTGTGTGTGTCAGTATATCTGTGTGTGTGTCAGTATGCCTGTGTGTGTCAGTATGTCTGTCTGTGTGTGTTTGTGTCAGTATGCCTATCTCTCTGTGTCAGTATGCCTATCTCTGTGTGTCAGTGTGCCTATCTGTGTGTGTGTCAGTATATCTGTGTGTCAGTATGTCTATCTGTGTGTGTCAGTGTATGTGCCTGTGTGTGTGTCGGTATGTCTCAGTGTATGTGGGTGCCAGTATCTCTGTCAGTGTATGTGCCTGTGTGTGAGTGTCAGTATTTCTGTCAGTGTATGTGTGTCAGTATGTTGATCAGTGTATGTGTCTGTGTCTGTGTGTCAGTATGTCTGTATATGTGCCTGTGTGTGTGTCAGTATGACTGTATATGTGCCTGTGTGTGTGTCAGTATGTCTGTATATCTGCCTGTGTGTGTCAGTATGTCTGTCAGTACGTCTACCAGTGTATGTGTCTGTATGTGTGTCAATGTATGTACCTGTGTGTGCCAGTATGTCGGTCAGTGTATGTGCCTGTTTATCTGTATGTAGTCAGTGTATGTATCTGTGTATCTGCTTGTGTGTCAGAGTGTGTACCTGTGCATCTGAGCCGCAACTTTAAATACAAATACACCCCTCCATTCAAACTTCAACACTACATACAAACACACTCCTGCATTGAAACGTCAACACTACATACAAGCACACTCCTACATTCAAAAACAAACACTACACATAAATGCACACTTGCATTCAAACTCCAGTACCACATACAAACACATTCACACAAACATACTCCATACAAACACATGCTTACATTCAAACACACAAACATGACTCAGTGCTAAATACAACCCTGCAAGCATGGGAAACTGGTAGAGCCCCAGCTGTCAAAGCATTGTTGGAGTTGCACGACAGATGGGGTTCTACCTTTAGTCCAACCTTGCAATTGGGGGTCCCAATAAAATTCATTCTACTTTAGTACCGCCACTGCATTGGGATGGATGCCATGATTGCATACCAGGGAGTGAGGGGCGAGGGCGGCAGGGCCCAGGGGGCCCAAGTAAACGCTTGCCCAGGGTCCAATCATTATTAAAGACAGCCTTGTATATATATATATATATATATATATATATATATTTTTTTTTTTTTTGGACAGATTATAAAGATGCCCATTTCAATAGAAATTGCAACCGTTATACCTGGGGGGCAGAAACACCACGCAGACAGCCACATGTTTTGCCCGTCACTCTCTTTAATAATACCCAGAATTCTTTCAATTGTGTGTAAAATGTGTTTACCCTATCTCAGAGAGAATGGTTAAATGAACACTCCATTATCGAAATAAAAATAATAAAAATTAGTATTTAGTATATATCCCTCCAGTTTTTATTGTGGGTATATCTAAACACATCTTGCAATCGCTGCAGGTCACTTGCCTGAAGCCATTTCTACTCAGCTGAGACTCTCTGTAGCCGTCTAAGCACAGTCTGACTGCTCTTTGGGTGCTCTGGGAAATTGTTGCCTCTCGAGTTTAGCTAAACAACCAGGAAGTAACAGTACTGATTGTTTAAATGACAGCTGGTGGGGGAGGGAGAGTGTAACAATGTTTATTGATAAAAGTGCCATTTTCTATTGAAATCTAAATTTTTTTTGTAAAATGTAAAAGAACACACCCATTACACATGAAGCATTTCAGCAAGCTTGAGTGCTTTAGGGTTCTGGAGTGTCCCTTAAGTAGGCTAAATATAACGTAATTGCAACACCTACAAAAGATTAATATATTTTTGACTATATGAGTTTTCATGTAACATCTCCACAAAATCCATAAAAGACATCTAATCTAAAGAACCTTCAAATGTGACCATTGCCTACATCTCATAGTAGGTAGACATATGTGATATGTTTGCATTTGTTTGTTCATGCATTCTTACTCTGAGTGAAAATGATAATATATGGCGTAATTGCGATAAATTGGTGAAGGGGAGTTAAAGTATGTGAAAAGAAACCGAGGAGTATTAATCTTGTAACAATTATCTGCTTTAGGCTTTATGAAGCTTGATAGAGAAATCTGGTGAAATGCTTACACATGGCTGGCTGCACATTCGGAGGGAGAGCAAGCCGGAAGGCTTTTCAAGCTCCTGTTTCAAAGGAGAAATTGTACAAATTCTTTCAGAATTGTATATATTTACAGTTTAATGATTCTTTTCTGTATTTCGAGTTATTACTGTAAAGATTATTCTTTAATTCAGAATAATTTTTCTCACTTCAACAATTTTGGTTTTACATTTGTAATGAATCATTTACCAAATCCCTTACTAAATGAATTATACTGCATTCCTTTAAATTAAATGAAAACATACCCAGTACATCGGTATAGGTGCAGGGCCGGTGCAAGGATTTTTGCCGCCCTAGGCAAAAGTAAAGTTTGCCGCCCCCCATCCCCCCCCCCCGATATGACATCACAATGCCCCATGTTAACTAACGCAAGTGCTGCAGTGCCACCGTGTTTACATTAAAAGGCCTGCAGGGACAGGCTATAGACACCAGAACCACTACATTAAGCTGCAGTGGTTCTGGGGACTATAGTGTTTCTTTAATGTAAATTAGAGATTAGTGCCACAAATAATATACTAGATTGCCTACTTACAATCAGATAAGGATGGTGATGGGCTCTACCTGCAGTCTGGCTCCACTGGTCTGGTGTAGAACAGGCTCTCTGGAGGCTGTTTGTGTTCTGGGAGAACAGGAAGAAGGCTCCATTTTTTTTAAGGCCCTTTGCACAGCTCAAGGTCTGGGCCCCAGGGTCCACCTTCATGTTCCACCAATTAGTTTGTTCACAGGAGTAGGGGATGTCCTGATATGTGTGTAAGGAATGCATTGTGTGAATCTGTGTTTGTATGTGTAAGGGCTGCAATGAGTGTTTCTGTGTATGTACGGGATGCAGTGTGTGCGTCTGTAAGGGGTGAATTGAGTGTGTGTAAGGAATGCATTGTGTGTTTCTGTGTGTGTAAGGGATGCATTGTGTGTAAGGGTTGAATTGCTTGTGTGTGTGTGTCTGTGTGTAATGCATTGTGTGTTTTTCTGTGTGCAAGGGGTGCATTGTGTGTGTGTGATGGATGTCAATCTCTCCCCCCTCCCTTGTCACTCTCTTCTCCCCCTCTCCCTCCCTCGTCACTCTCTTCTCAACCCCCCTTGTCCCTCTCTTCTCCCCCCTTGTCCCTCTCTTCTCCCCCCATGTCCCTCTCTTCTCCCCCCTCTTGTCCCTCTCTTCTCCCCCCTCCTCCCTTGTCACTCTCTTCTCCCCTGCGTGTCCCTCTCTTCTCCCCCTCCCTTGTCACTCTCGTCTCCCCCGTTGTCACTCTCTTCTCCCCTCCCCACTCTCATTCCCCCTCCTAATCCCGTCAATTCCCCTCCCTGTCAATTTATCCCCCCCCCCTTTCAATTTATTCCCCCCACCCTGCCTGTCCATTTATTCCCCCACCCTGCCTGTCCATTTATCCCCCCCCCTGTCCATTTATTCCCTCCCCCTCCTGTCCATGTATTCCCTCCCCCTCCCTGTCCATTTATTCCCCCCCTCCCTGTCCATTTATTCCCCCCCCCTGTCCATTTATCCCCCCCCTGTCCATTTATTCCCCCTTCCCTGTCTGTCCATTTATTCCCCCCTCCCTGTCTGTCCATTTATTCCCCCCACCCTGCCTGTCCATTTATTCCCCCCTCCCTGTCCTCCCCCCCTCCCTGTCCATTTATCCCCCCCCTGTCCATTTATTTCCCCCCCTCCCTGTCCATTTATTTCCCCCCCCGTCCATTTATTTCCCCCCCTCCCTGTCCATTTATTTCTCCCCCCCCCTCCCTCTTCATTGATTTCTCCTCCTCCCCTCCCTGTCCATTTATTTCTCCCCCTCCCTGTCCATTTATTTCTCCCCCCCCCCCTTCATTGATTTCTCCTCCTCCCCTCCCTCTCCATTTATTTCTCCCCCTCCCTGTCCATTTATTTCTCCCCCCCCCTTCATTGATTTCTCCTCCTCCCCTCCCTCTCCATTTATTTCTCCCCCCCCCTTCATTGATTTCTCCTCCTCCCCTCCCTCTCCATTTATTTATCTCCCCCCCCCTCTCTATTTATTCCCCCCACCCTCCCCTACCTCTATAGTAGCGTGGCCGAGCTCTGTATCATGGTCCGCGGGTACAGGGAGCTTTTGTTTCCTGTACCCGGCGGACTAACAGGAAGTGAACACCAGTGTTCACTTCCTGTTAGTCCGTCCGAGTACAGGAGACAGATGCTCCCTGTACCGGCGGACTATACTGCGCTCGGTCACGCTACAGAGAGGGAGTGACAGGAGGGAGCGCTGAGCGCTTCCCTCCTGTCAGCCCCCTCCCTCTCCTCATGCTGTGCCCGGGCGGTGCGCCCTCATGGACGCACCAGCCCGGGCAAAGCTGCAGCCGCCTGAGGCTCTCTACAGAGCGCTCGGGCGGCTGCAGCATTAGGGGGGCCGGCGCTCCTGGCGGCGCCCCTTCCCAAGGGGCGCCCTAGGCGGCTGCCTAGTCCGCCTTACAGGTAGCGCCGGCCCTGTATAGGTGAATAGCTGAGGCATTGTAGATGCTTTCTAGACAGCAACTTACATGATGCCAAACATGGATATGAAGGACAAGGATGATGGGAGTTCTAGTTCTAAAACATGGGGAGTGTTGCAGTTCATTATATTTCAAGGGGGGGGGGGGGGGGGACTTCTCCAAATACATTTTGTTATTTAAATCTGTAAGGATCTGAGACTGGATTCAATTGTTAAAGTGCTGTTGTTCATATTTAGGCTGTTATGAATAGGGCCCACAGTGTTTTAGGCAATGCAGTGATCTATAAATAATCAATCCTATTTAATGCTGCACATGGTGTTTCAGCTCTGAATTCTAGTGATTTTCTCTAGCTGAAAGCCGCAGAAGCAAAATATAAATAAATAAATGTAAAAAAAAAAAAAAATCTAATTTGTATGATAGACGTATAATTTTCTCAATCAGAACCCATACTTAATTTCAGAATGTTTACAAAAGGCACGGTATTGCATTTAACACAATAGCAGAGAAAATACTGAGATTTTATTTTTTTCTGTAACAGGTAATTAGTGAGCGCTCTCAATTCGCGTTTGGCAAATTGTCATCGGCTGCTATCAGGAGCTACCTGTGATTGGCAGATGCCAGAGAACAATCTATCTGTGTCCATTCAAAGGCTATCTGTGGCCACTACTAAGGACTCTCTCTCAGACAGTACCTGAGCCATCTCTGACTGAGGTTAAAGTCTATCCATCAGTGGCTAGTACTAAGAGCTATCTCTCAGCAAAGAGATTTCTATTAGTGGTTGATGGTTAAAGCTGTCAGTGTCTGGTACAAATGGCTATCTCACAATTGGCATTACTAATGTCTACGTCTATCTGCCTCTAGCAGGTGTAGCAGGCTACCTCTCAGTGATACATAGGGCTGTTTGTCAGAGTTATTTTGAGGACCATGTTAGTGGCTGACACTGATGTCTATGTCTCCGTTGTTGGTACTAAAGCATCACTTTGCAGGTTCGGTTTTAAAATGAAGCCTTTTTTTTTGCCTCTTTATTTCCTCCTTTTTTCAAACGTGGATAGCTTGCCACAAAATGTTCTATATTAATAATTTAATATGTCCCATATATGATTATACGTACAAGAAAGAGAGAGCAATCATTTACTCTAGAAATTTAAACAAATATATAAATTTTACAAAATGTGTGAAGGTAGTGGGGACCATGTGCACCCATGTGACCCCCAAACCCAATGACGAAACATAAAACTTAACTAGTGGAAATAGGCAACAGCTTTATTATCAAAAATGTAATATTAATATATAACTATAACAGCAAAACACACGTACTTGCCAACGTGTATCAAGTGTAAAAATAACTCTCCTGAGCACCTGTTCTCCTCCCTCGTTCCAACCAACACTGGCCTCAAAACCTGGCCTTCCATCAACACAATGCTAAACTTACCACTAGCCTGCATTTGGCGCAGTGGGCACGTTAAATCAATACCTAGTTACCAGAGGTTAGGGGAGGGGTCTTACTTCATATATATATATATATATATATATATATATATATATATAAAGCAACAATGACAGACACATGCACATGCATAAAAAAATTACATATAATGTACAAAGACATCCATCTCACAGCAGTCACAGACATATAGAAAATCCCATTCACACACAAGCAGTACAGTCACATGTACACACTTTGAAAAACACACAGACATACATATAGCTTACTTAAAAAATACACAAGTAGAAATTATACAATATAGCAAAAATGATGACAAAATGGCCGAGCTCAGAGTAGCTGCATATTTTGCCCTACATTAAGGACAACTATGATTTCTAAGATCAGGTATCAGACGTTGTGAACTGTGATCTAGTCAGTACTTCTCCAGCAAACAGAGTATCATGGGAACTCTACTCCAGCACAGTTGGAGTGCTGAAGGTCAGCCATTACTGCTTTACAGAACCTTTTATTTCTCCATAATTCTCTTTTTGCTGCCTCAGCGAGAGAGGCCGCGCACCCTTCATGCCAGCAGAATGACAGTGTTCTGAAACTGATGAAAAATGAATTAGGAAATGAACACGATTCAATAGTAATAACCTGCTGTTGCAGAATTCTTCAGTTCTTAAAGGCTTGTTTGTCACAGTCACTGCAAGACTGCAAGGTGTTAGCTCCACTGGGAAATGTAGCAGTTATTATTTACTCGTGAAGATGCTGCTACCTAATGACGCCGTCGTTCGCAACATAAAAACCCAGAAGACCACGTGCTAAACAGGAAAGCACTTTTCAGTGCAGAACCCATCCTTCGAGAACACCCGAAAATCAATAATAACACCCCTGCAACTAAACCCATTCTGCTCTGTGAAAAACACAAAAAAGAGCTTTGTCTTTGCACAAAATCTCATCGCAGCAGCCAATGTTTCTGAGCTCCGAAAGGCAAATCCAAAATTTAAGTAGCTGTAGTGAATTAATACATTAGCATTGATCAAGCTCTAATATATCTTTGTTTAGAAGATAAATGCATAGCAATGTGAAAGAAATCTATAGTAGATGCGTAACCAGAATTACAGCCGCCCGGGGCAGAAAGAAATTAGCTCCATCCCATGAACCAACCCCCCAGCCTCCATATACCCTATCCTTATGGTTGTAAGACTAATTCAACACAAGTAAATACTACAGTATTTGTTAATAAAGAGAATTACATTGTTTACATTGTGTAAACACTTCTTAATGCAATAGAAAAAAAGTACGGGTGAGAAATGTAAACACACTTTGTGTGTTTGAATGTATGTATGTATTGGTGTGTAGTGTTGGTATTTGAATGCAGTTGTATGTATGTATGTATGTACTGTTGCTATTTGAAAGCAGTGGTGTACTTGGATTTGTGCTGGCATTTGATTGTTGTTGTGTATGCACATATACTGCCCAACACATACACACTGATACATACACTGACACACACAGATACACATTGACTCATAGTCACAGATACATACACACACTGGCACACAAGGTCGCCACCATAAATTTTGGGGCCCCTAACTCAGCTCAGGGTCTGGGCCCCCTGGGGCCCGCCTCCAATCCCGCCCACAGGGTCCGCCTCCAAATACCGCACACAGGAATACACACACAGACACAAACACACACAGTGATACAAAAGGACACAGATACATATTAACAGACACACATACTGAAACGGACATACACACATACAGGCATACATACTGACACACACATAGAGACATACACACATATACAGACACACAGGCATACATAGTGACAGACAGACATATACTAACATACATACAGACACACATGCATGAGGACATAAAGACGCATACATACATACACACTGACATACATACAGACACCTACATACACACAGACATACATTCATAATGCCATACAGACATACATACATACATACATTCAGACTGACATACATGCATATATACAGACATACTGACATACATACATACATACTGACATACATACACACAGACATACGTTCATAATGATATGCAGACATACATTCATACTGACACACAGACATACATATATACATAATGACATACAGACATACATTGATACTGGCATACATACATTCATACAGACATACATACATGCATACAGACACACACACACACACACACACGCACAGCTCTTTTTCCAGCCACCCTCCTGTTTCTTACTTTTTCTTTGCAGGAGGGTGGCTGGGGCTGATAGGAGTTGGCTGGCTCTCCCTCACGGCCTGGCTGGCGGTCCTCCCACGCGGAGTGAGCTGGGAGGAAGTGACCACTTCCTCCCAGCAGCACTTGCGCTGCAACTGCGTTCTTTTTTTTTTTTTAAAGGTGCCCAGTCGCGCCATACCACGGCCACAGTGCTGATCGGGCCCCTGACAATATAGGGCCCATCGGGTGGCCCTAAGTGTGTGGGCCACCCGATGGGCCCCATCAGCGAGCGGGCCCCGGTGGAACTGCACCGGCGGCAGTTCCGCCGCTACACGTGGGGCCCAGGTGACCGTTATGGTTGTCACCCCCTGATGGCGGCCCTGCTGGCACACACAGATATATACACACACTGACACACACTGACACACAGATACGCACTGACTCATATACACATAGTAACACTTTCAGATACATACACATACAGATACATGCACATACCGACACACACCCACTGACATACAGATGCACACAGTTACTTACAGATTTTCATGTTAGGAGCCAAATTGCAGAGAGGATTGACAAGGAATGTAAACTAAATTATGCATAATGCATGGGGATTTACTTTTACTAGATTTTAAAATGAAAACTATATATTTATATATATATATATATATATATATATATATATATATATATATATATATATATATATATAAATCTAAAATCAGATAAAAAGTGATTGGGATTGTAAAATAATGATTGAAGGTGACTAATAAAAATATGTCATATTAACCACCATTGAAAGCATAATAAATTGTGTTAGCATGTGCTCCTTACTGACTGACCTCAAACTGAGAAAGTTTTAGATATGTTCAGGTAGCACATATTTACACAAAGTATAATAATTATAGATCCCACCTTTTGAACTAGTATACATGATGGATGCACTGTTGATGAAGGCAATGTCTCTCTTTACAATGCTCTACTTACCAATCACCCATAACCTGCTATATATATATAGGCCGAGAGTAGAAGATGTTAGATGAGCTATGAGCGAAGCACAGTCCTGAAATGATGATTTTAACTCGCCAGGACACAATGTATCCATACTAGCAGGAAAGAAATGATTAGTTGCTGGAAATCGGCCAAAAAAATAAAATCCTCACGGATTAACAAACTATTAATAATATTGTCCATATTACATTTTATAGCCACAAATATCCTACAATCATCATTTTCTTTTTCACAGCACTTCCTCTCTCAGAGGTAAACTCCAAATCTTTATTGTATTGAGTATAAAGAATATGCTTCTCATTCCCTCCCAGCTCCTCCGTGTGTCTCATTCTCCTCATCAGCCCCTCCATGTTTCCCATTCCCTCCCTTAATGTGTCTCATTCTCCCAACCAGTGTCACGTGTGGCTGTGTGAAGACCGGGACCCCTGTATACCTGATGATGAAGACAGGAGTCTTAGCGTGGAAACGGACAAACAGGGTCTGGTGAAGGGTAACCACACGCCCCCTGTTGAGCACCGTCGTCTGTGCGGCCATATACCAGGGCCCTCATGCAGCTTCTGCAGATCCCAGGAGCTAGATGATATATGCAGACCTCCCAGGACTGCAACAGAAATGTATCCAGTACTGAAACAAGGCAAGACTAGAATAGGCACCAAACAAGATAACAAGACAAGACTAGAAGAACCCAGAACCGGAAACGGGCAGAAAGCAGAACCCAGAACATGCACACAATACATGAGGGAAACATGAACAGGACACGGACAGGGCAGGACAGGACAGGACTGTACATGAACTGGGAATACAAGACAAAATAAAACAAGACAAGATACAAGACAAAACAAGAGTTTATATATATTATATATCTAATAAACCTTGGAGATTTAGACATACATAAATGGCCAAGATGTATGCAGCCCACCATTGCGACAAAGTACTCTAAGTAATGAGCCCAGAAAACCCAGCATAAAGAAAACCAGACATAGAATAGAAAACCGGAAAAACCAAGAAAAACGAAACAAGAATTGTAAAAAGAGACAGAAATGATCCGCAACAGGAGCAAGGTGTGACAACCAGGCCCTA
The DNA here is from genome assembly GCF_036172605.1 of Pelobates fuscus. NCBI lineage: Eukaryota > Metazoa > Chordata > Amphibia > Anura > Pelobatidae > Pelobates > Pelobates fuscus. The sequence goes on along the minus strand of NC_086323.1, from coordinate 134,921,878 downwards.
TGTGTGTCTCATTCTCCCTACAGCCCCTCCATGTGTCTAATTCTTTCCCCAGCTCCTCTGTGTGTCTCATTTCCCCCTAGCCTCTCCATGTGTCTTATTCTCCACCCTCAGCCCCTCCATGTGTCTCATTCCCCAACCAAGCTCCTCCATTTTTCTCATCCTTCCAAGGCCCTCCATATGTCTCATCCCCCCAGCCTCTCCATGTGTCTCATTCTCTCTCAGCTCTTTATGTATCTCATTTCCTATCTTCCTCCCCTCCTGAGCCGGCTGACCTCCATATAGCATGGCCAAATGGACCATGGGTAGAGGATCTTCTGTCTCTGACAGGAAGTACTCACTGAGTGCACTTCCTGTTAGACCAGGTAGATGATACAGAAGATCCTCTGCCACGTTCCACTCACAAACGCTACATGCAGTGACTGGCATGAGGGGAACACTGTCCTGTGCACCCCCTTTCTGCCGGTCACCCGGCGACTGCATGCCCAGGGCCAGTGCGGCCGTGCACGGGCACTAAAGTTATGCAGTATAAGCAGGGGACAACAGCGCAGCCAGGCATCCTGGTGTGACGGCCTAGACGCATCTGCCCCCTGCGACTGTAGTAGTTACGCCACTCTCTTTATATCAGAGGCATGCCCTGTCCTGTTTCTATTTTCTAGATATGAAACTGTTTTGTTACTATATTTCTGAATAAAACGTTCTTGTTTAACAATATCAGAAAAAGTCCATTTGTGATGCAGGGGCCCAGCATTCTGTATAAAACAACATCTCCATATCCTTTTATAGTCTTTGAGTCCTTTTGAGTACTTTACTTAAGTCGTGTTTTCTAGGCTTCTGCCTTTAAGCAGATCCCTTACAACTATACATGTGCTTAATAGACATTGAGAGTCAAAGGCCTGATCATTACATCTTTTCCAATTATTAAGAGAAAGTGATGACTAAACTTGACTAAACTTGAGAGTCCAGATGTTTAAGAACTGCTTTTTCAATGATGTTCAGAATAATAAGGTTTACAAATATCTTGGCTGCCAAATTTAGCAATCCCATCAATTGCATTAAACCCAAGTTACGAGTCTCTAACGTATGTCACACCTATGGTGATATCGTTTTACTACCACATGGCAAACTGGCAGCAAAGCTGCCCCTGAGATCAGATATACTCAATGCAATACCTTCATTATGAAAACCTACTTCCAGGTACAGGTATTGTAGATTATGTGAAAATGCAAATGCCAATTATATAAATAAAAGTTGCTTGTTTTAAGTAGATTTTTGAATTCTTATGGCATTCATTCTAATGGCATGTTCCTCAGAAATCTTTGCAGAGCATCGACACAGACTTTTCTCAGTAGTTTCATTCATTAACAATACCATTCATTGCAAATGTCAAGTGTTACAATGCCAGTAACCACTTCCAAGATAGGCTGCAAAGGCAGGTTGATGCTACCAGATGCCACTAGGCATTGTCTTTTATTTTTTTCAATTCTGGAACATGACAAAGCTCATGGCATTACAAAAGACAATAAACTTCTATTTTATTATAGAATGGTAATTTTGGGCAGTATAGTAGAGAATTGTCAGACTCAGACATAACCTTGTTTTATTGGCTCACTTACTAATGTAGGTACAGCGTAGTGCAAGGGGAAGGCTGGCTATCAATATAGACGTACATATTACAGCCCCAATCTACCAGGCCCAGAAATTTATGGCCGTTTTTGAGCCGGATAAAACAGCAGGTGAATCATCTTCAAAGAACAAGCTTACTAAGATCCCACACACAGTGTTAAATCTGAATTTTTCTCCCAGAGACACTCTGCTTTATGTTGCTGCCGCTCTTATCGTAATCCTTAACTCAGGAACGTGAGCTTCCCACTGGGATCCCCAGGAGCGGAGACCTGCAAATTCAGGTCTGCTTATCAAGCCTTTCAAGATACCAGCTTTCAGCTAATGATTGAAACAATGTGTCTCCTAGGGGCGATGGTTTGAGATATTTTGGGGTAGCTGGTGTCAAGGAGGAGGTAGACGAGGAGGTGCAGGGTGCCTCTCAAAGCCTTCCTGTCAATGAATTGTCTGTGCTGGTGCTAATCTCATTTGTCTGAACAGCAGCTAACTTGCAAAATAAATTCTGCTCACGTGTAATATTCTGGCTACAGGACAGGCAAGTAAATCGGTTTCACAGCGCAGACTGTTCAATGCAAACTGTATTCCAGCCTTGCTGACATAGAACTCTTGTGAGATGTTTTTTGTTCATGCAATTACTTATTATTTTTACAAAGTTGCAGTTACTTCTGTTGACAGTAGCTGTTTTCTTTCTCATACTGTCCACATTGATGAGACAACATATATACAGGGATAGATAGATAGATAGATACATAGATAGATTAGATAGATACAGACGGACATGGAGGAATTAATAGATGGATGGATGGATTGGCAAATTGATGGATTGGCAGATGGATGGAGAGACAGAGAGGTGAATAACTCAAGAGACAGACTGACAGCAGACACACCGACAAAAAGTATTACCGTATCGGTTTTCACAGCCATTGATTTCCATAGATAAACTGTAATGGTAATTATTGGTGTTAGTTTGCAACAAGCTATGCCTATTGTGGGGCAACACTGCCATATTCATAAATCACACACAAACTGCTACCAAGCAGGGATAACCCAGCTGCTGTTGCCAGCTGTCATCATATTACTGTGACTGTCTTCCAGCACAACACAACTACAACATCCTCATAATCCCATTAATCATGCTGATGGACAAGGTATATTGGCCTCCAAGAACGTACGTAATTAGATTATCTTGTGTTTCATTGAGAAATCGGTTTCGTAGACCACTTCATTTACAGATCGCAGCCATCCATTGTGAAAAAAATTAATAAAACAGATTTATTAACCTTTTGTGTGCTTGCTGAGAAACTACATACACAATGCTATAAACCTCTGATGTCACAAGATTAACTCAGCTCCTCCCATTTTGTTATTATCTATCCATAAAACTAAAGATAAACAGCCTGCAGCCAATTACCCCAGCCGGAGAGTCAGTGGCGGATCCAGAAGCTAATCTCGGGAGGGGAACTGGCAGATCATTTTAAGAAACAATCCAGGCACAATAACCACTACAGCTCTCTGTAGTGGTTTTGGTGCCATGATTTGCTGTGGTGCCCTCCCAGAGTAAGCAGTCAAACCGTTTAAAAAAAACTTTTGATAACTTACCCAGGGTCTGCTGGGATGGTGGCTGTAGTGTGTGTGTGTGTGTGTGTGTGAGTGGTGCAGTGTATGTGAGGGACGCAGTATGTGTATGGAGGGGTAGTGAGTGTGTGAGAGGGGTGCAGTGTATGTATGGGGTAGCAATTTGTATTTTGGGAGCAGTGTGTTTGTGTGTGAGTAGTGCTGTGTGTGTGTGTGTATGTATGGGGGGCTGTGTGTGTATAAGGGGGCAGTGTGTGTAAAGGGGGGCTGTGTGTGTATGAGGGGCTGTGTGTGTAAGGGGGGCTGTTTATGTAAGAGGGGGCTGTGTATGTAAGGGGGGCTGTGTGTGTAGGGGGTGCTGTGTATGTAAGAGGGGGCTGTGTATGTAAGGGAGGGCTGTGTGTGTAAGGGGGGTGCTGTGTATGTAAGGGGGGCCTGTGTATGTAAGGGGGGGCTGTGTATGTAAGGGGGGGCTGTGTATGTAAGGGGGCTGTGTATGTAAGGGGGGGCTGTGTATGTAAGGGAGGGCTGTGTATGTAAGGGAGGGCTGTGTATGTAAGGGGGGGCTGTGTATGTAAGGGGGGCTGTGTGTGGTGCAGTGTGTGAGGGGATAGGGGGCAGATTAAATATAGTTATTATTTAATAATTAAAACAAAAAAAAATAACTAAATATAGCTAATGCCCCCCCTCCCTTCTTACCTTTGCTGAGGGAGGGGTAGACATTGCTTTCTCTTCCAGTCCCTGGTGGTTCTAGTGGGGGAGTGAACTCTAACCTGCAGCTCAGGTCACGCTCCGTGCTCGCGAGAGGAGAACCCGGCGGAGCTGCAGGTAAGAGCTCCCCCGGGTTCTCTCGCCCTCCCCTGCCGGCCGCCCAGAAATGTGCCTGTGGGCCAGGGAGGGAGATCACTGATCTCCCCTCCGGTCTGTGAAGGCAATCAGCAGGGCTGGTGCTTAGATAGCACCAGTCCTGCATGGGCTGGCAGGGGAGAGCCTCGGGCAGCAATATTTTCTCGGGGGGGGGGGGGGGGGGGCAATTGCCCCGTTACCCCCCCTGGATCCGCCAATGCGGAGAGTCATAGCAAATGAGCCAGACTAAACAATATCTTTTGTCCAATAAACTCTGAATTATAGAAATGGAAAATGTAATTTAAAAAAATAGAGGCAACACTTTGCTAATCTGACTATGTGAGCCTAAATTGTGAAGTTTGTATTTTAATTTGCATTGTATGTTTAGTGCATAAACCCCCAATATATTGCTTATAATTAATAAACATATTATTATTATTTTTAAACAGCTTAAACAATCCATGGCAATGCAATGGTGAAGGTGTGATTGAAAGGGACACTCTAGACACTATAACCACTTCATGGCATACCGGTCCTTGGCCACTCATAATCTGGTCCCTAATAGAGATATGGCTAAAGCAGAGATTACAGTCATCCTTCTAGCTGAACTAATTCATACAAATAATTGGTGATGTGACAGGCTGCAAGTAGAAAGCTGACACTCCTCATTAGCCCAAGGAGCACAAAGGGTAACGGGTGCTCGGGACTTTCATTAAGCATTAAGCCATTAAAAGTTTTAACCAAAAATCACCGATATACAGGGTGATACAAAAATTGGCTAAAGTACTTTTATGTAGTGCTCGTGCAATTTTTGAAGTGCAATAGTATCTATATATCTATCTAGTCCAACAACCATAAAGAATTCTGATATAACAAATTCCCAAAAAACAAATATAAATGTGGTGTGCAAAAATAATGTTTATATACATTCAAAGGAAAAAGAAAGTACACCCTCTTTGAATTTTCTGGTTTTAAATATCAGGACACAATAACAATCATCTGCTCCTCAGCAGGCCTTACGATAAGGTAAATACAACCTTAGATAAACAACAACACATGACACATTACACTGTGTCATGATTTAATGAACAAAAATAAAGCCAAACTGGAGAAGCCATGTATGAAAAACTATCAAGTGTCCTCCTCCTCCTCAGTGCTTCAAATATATAGCAGCGATCCGATTGTTGCGCACAATATTAAATAATGTAACTAATTATCGCTACAATGAATTATTAAGTCTATCTGTAGACTTAATTTCATTTTAAATGCAAAAGAATCCACAGTATTCACTATTTCAAATACCAGAATATAGCATTGATATTATTTAAAAGACAATCCTATCTTTTCTATTTAATCAGTGGGCACTTTTCTACTAAATTTTGTTCTCACCATGTTCAAGAATTAATTAAAAAAGACAATAAAACTAAATATGGAGGATATATAAATAAAAACAAGAATGTATAAAAAGAGAGGAAAAAGCAGGCATAAAATCGAATAGCAAAAATAAATACACAAGAAGATGTCCAATATAGAGTAATAAAAAACAATAAGGATTATTAAATACAGGTCATATGTTTTTTGTATTGAAGAATATATTATACCATATAAAGCCATTAGTACATATATTATCCATATAAATCACGAGAAAACGCAAGACTAAATATTCATGTATCTACAGATATTAAGAAACCTCATATTAAAAAAAAAAATATATATATATATATATATATATATAGCATCAAGTATTTTAGGGGAAAAGAAATAACAACATTCAAATGTTACAAATATTAAAGTATGAAAAATATACCAAAAAAGCAGGTGTTATATAATAAATATATTAAAAAAATTATAAAAATAAATAAATAAAAATCAATATTGGCAGCCAACAGATGGATGACTTCTCATCGAGATTACACATAAAATAAGCGACATTACACATGAAATTAGAAATATCACACATGAAGCAAGCAAAGGCTATGTGGTGTGCCTGATCTGCATGGCACCAGCTTATCTATCAATGAAGAGACGTGTCTATTGCGCCTCTAAGAACACCTTGCATGGATTGATATATATCCCTAGACTAGGCATAGTCGGATCACATTTTACTCCGAGCCATGAACACTGTCTAAGAAGTCTCTTTCTTTTACATTTGCAGATTATTTTTGTTCTCAAGCCCTACACTCCAGGCATTTGTGATAGTGTCTTCTAGTGGACTTTTGATCTAAAGCAACTTTACTCTGAGCATCCAATTTCTTATTTCTTACTTTAGTGTTATTACTCCTAATCTTTTACAATATTAATTCCTCTTGCAGGATCTGGGTCGTATTGCATTTATGCCGAAGTTTTATCACTTTTGCTCTATGTAGCTTATTTTTTTTTTTTTTTTTTTATTTCCACGAAGACATAACTGACTCTTTAAAGGACAACAAGAACAGGCTGTAAATGAGTTCTATATATCGAATAAAAAAAAAAAAACTCTACTGAAGGCATATGAATAGAAACAAGAATAGGGAATAAGGGCTGCGCCAGAGAGACTTAATATAAAATATTAATAATAAATAGTCCAAATAAAAAAGAGTCTTATCTAGAATGCTCTTATTGGAGACACAGAGTCTATAGGTGCTTGGTCAGGAACAAATGTCCTCGCTGTTCTCCTCCGTGTAGATTCACTCATATGCAAGAGATAAAACAAAATAGAGAACCAAATAGTGCAATAAGTCTAACAATAGAATAAATAAAATGTAAAAAGCTGGTATAAAACTCACATTTGCAAGAGCTACGTTTTGCTCTAGTGTAAAAGGCGTACAGCGGTACAATCCCCGCTTATGGGATGTAGGGTAAACTTCCTCCGTCAATGGTATGTTCAACACTCAAAATAAAAGAGAGACAACCAATAGTGCTCACTGGATAAAATACTGGAAATAAAATATATAAAATGGTACTCACAAGGAAGGAGCAGACCAACTGCTCCTTGAAGATAGCGCTGGTGGTATTATCCCCACCTAGGATTACTTGGAGTTCAGGGTGATAAAAATGCCAGGTAAAAAAACAATCTAAAGTGTATCAAAAGATAAATGGCACAAATAAAAAGTGACCAAATAATCTTTAATATATAAAATACACAATAAAATATTTTATATTAAGTCTCTCTGGCGCAGCCCTTATTCCCTATTCTTTTTTCTTTTGTTATACTTTAAGGGTGTTTGAGGGATTCCCTTAGAGGGTTGCTGCCCACTTGATATTTAGCGCTTACTCCTGTTTTTAGCGCTTTTTTCCTGTTTTAATATGTTTCCTGTTTTAATATGAATAGAAACGCTGGTTAATATACTTGGATACAAAAGCAAACCCTGACGTGTTTCAAGAGACAGCACTTAGTCATACATTATGCTTACATCAATGTAGATAAAAAATATATATATAAAACACTGAAATACTAGTTTTTCTATATGTTTTACTTTGAAAGAAAAGCAAGAACGACCATGTGTTTAAAATCTGTGTCCAATATGATTTTTTTTAATAATGGATTTTCTACTCTATTTTTTTTTTTTTATTGTTTTTGGTGGTTTAATTCTTACAGCTAGCTCAAGAGAACTATCATTGTGTCTTGAGTTATCAATTCCCCATAAAAGGTTTTTGGTCTTGAAATGTTTGTGCAACCTGGAGACTACCAAGGTGTAAATTTGTTAATTGCGGATGTGAATGGCTGGACCCAAAACCACTCTGCAAGCTTATGTTCAGTGATTTACAGCAATAACAAAGTGAAAATTGAACCTGCTGACACGTAGTAAAGTAGATTTGCAGGACTCTATTAAACTGCTAGTGAAACCTTACGACTAGAATACCTTATATTATATTATATTATATGGATACTTTATTAAGGCAAAGCTAGTGCAAATATGTCTGGCAACCCGCAACATGTAATAATTGTAAGCTTGGATGTTTGATACAGCTCACCACTTTGGTAACTCAAAGTTCTATCTTCACGCTCTATTCAAGGGTAAAAAAAAAGACACTCGGTTTTTCAGGACGTCAAAGAGATCCAAAGTTCATCCATGCTGGCTACCTGTTCTAACAGTGAAGTTAACAAAACAATCTGCTTACCCCAATAACAGTTAAGAATAGAGGTGTTCCAGAGTGATAATTGTGGCTTCTTATAGTAATCTATTTGGTCACCTGATACCACTACTTTTCTGGTGGGGGTGGGGGGGTGGGGGGGAGGTCACTTAAATTAGGACACTAGAAATAGCAAAAAGTCAGAAGTCTGACACAGGCAACCTAAACAACAGCAGTTTGCAAGATTTGCCAAAACATTGAACAGATATATACTACAACTTTACTGCATGAAATATACCAAATATTTACATATCCGCATACTTTGATTCTGTGGATTCGGGGCTGTTAAGTATTTATTTCTGCAGCTTCCAATTAATGAACAATGCACCTCTACAAAGTTGTAAATACAAAGATGTATAATATAACTCAGTAAAAGGGAAAAAAATGTAACAGCTGTCTTCCTGGGCAAATTCTATAATGATCAATGAGAATGTTATAGGCCTTGGATATGATAGACAGGATACTTTATGCACGAGATGGGATTTTCTGTAATGAATTGACCTGTAATTGTCTAACCTTCCATATTGTATTAACGAGGACAGCCTCTTAATTATTTTACTGTGCGAAAAAACATTCCAGCCTAATTATAATCTATAATTTCCAATCGCAATGTTGGAGGGGCATACATCAACAGTGTATACTTTTTTTTTCATGTTGCATGTGCACCAAAACAGTTCCTTTTAACATCTACCAATATATTGGATGCAATATATCTTTTATGCTAGCACTCCTTTTATATTTTTAAAAGACTACTGTAGGCACCCAGACCACCTAGGTGCAGTAGCCATGTAGTTTTAGTCCTGCAATGTAAAGCATTCCTGTTTTGTAGAAATGGCATGTTTCAAAGGCTGTCTACCAAACGTGCATGTGCTTCTTTTCCCTAATGCTTCTCTATGAGAAGGCTTCATCATACTTGCTGATGAAGAAGGAGGCAGAGCAGCTGGCTGCAACAATGATGTCTTAGCACTGGACTGCCCGTATGAGTGGAACCAGTCTGATATGCTTCAGATATGTTCTCTCTGTAATGGCACTAGATGAGCTAAAACCAGCTTGAGATCTGAGCGTGGACCCACCGAAGGGCAGGCTAATTGAGCTGTTGTCCGTTCTCACATCTCTTGCTCGTTTTTCTCATTTTAAAGAATAGGTCAGACCACCAGAATCCTGATAGCATTTGGCTTTTGTAAATCTGCTTTACTAAATCCATTCAATGTATACTGTTAATATTGCAACAACTTTCTGTCATTTTGTAAATAGCATATATTAAATAGCAAAAAAAAATATTTTTAAAGATGATTTTACATATTTTTACAAAATAATTTTATTGTTTAGTTTCTTTTTATTATTTCCCGTCCAATTTTAATTTTTTTAAATTTTATTTATTTTTGAATTTTGAATTTGTTTTAATTTTTTTATTTTCATTATATTGTTGGTAATTTTTTAGACTCGTTGTTAAAACTCATGTATTATCAATGTGTATTGTCGATATGTTTATTGTGATTACAATATATTACAATATATATATATTTGAAAAACTCAATAAAAATATTTGAAATAAATCCATTCAGACGAAATCCAGTGTTTAGTAAAAAATCTTATACATTTGAAATTCACTTTGAAGTCTCACTTTAGTGAATAAGCATCATAGTAAAAAATAATAATATGATAGCTTCTATCCAGTTGTGAACACATGTTTGAAAGATTTACGTTTAGGATTTATGTGTTCTGTCAGGAAAAACTGTGGAAATTATGTTATGCCATTGTGAAATCCATTTACTTATCACTACATTCATAACTTTTTTTTTGTTTTTTTTATTGTCTCATTTATTTCTAATTTTCCCCCTTTGTATTGTAAATATGTTGGCGTTATATAAATGGCAGAAATATTAATAATACATTCGAGCCGAGACAAATTCTTCTCTGCAGACAGATCTGCCTACAAAGCGGTTTTTTGTTTTGATTAATTTTAGTTTTTTTGACCAAATATAAACATTTCTGTTATTTATAGGAAACTTGATAAGAATTGATGAGACTTGGAAAAGGTTTAGAGTGGAACCAGAACATTGTCTCCACTTTTTTGTTACTTATGAAACACTGCAAGGATTTTTCTTTGTTCTTCCATTTGTTATTTAGAGAAAAGTCACACCATCTATGCACCTATGGACTAAAGACCACTACATTACATGCATGGGTTTTGGTGCTTAAACTGTCCCTTTAACGGAGGAGCACAAACTCTGATGTAGTGAAAATGTCAGTGTTGTATCTAGTTTTAAAAATTATTGACAGGTAATTAAGAAAAGCAATTGGTGTTAGTGATGGGTATTGATATTGCAATTATTGTAATGTACTGGTATAAATGACTATGCGGTTGTAAAAGGAACCACTCAATTGGTTTGCCAAATAGGACTCTCAGGCATATTCACTAGAACAGAAAGTGGCTAGGGAATTGCAATTTCATGTCGAAAGAGGTGACTTTGAGTAAATCTCTTGTTCAGCTATTTTAGTTTATAATTTGCATTTCTCTTGTGAGTTTCCAAAAAGTCCCATTTTAGTGAATAACCCCAAGATCAATCTACCCCAAGTACATCTAGAAGGGCAGTTGGATAAAATAATCAGAAATCGTACATGATTCAATGGATTTCTTTAAATCCACAACATAACTGTATTGTGATTAAATAAATATGGCAATTTAGAACTGGAATGTCTAATTCCTACAACACAAGCCACTGCTATATTCTCTGTAGAGCGATTATCACTGGATAAAGGAAAGAATGTAACTTTAAATATTGTAATTGAATTTCATGTATTAAGGATGCTTTGTGAGAACTGCCTATCTTAAGCAATACGCGATTCTGCTTGATCAAGAATTTACAATTAATTAACCCTTAACACTTCTCAACATTGTATCATAAGGCTGCCGTCATGTTAAACACGAGAGGTCATGGGGTGTTCTCTTGCAGGCAGATGGGATGATATTAAAGCCGATTAAATACAAATTCACTCCAAAAGGTAAAATCAATGGCTCTGCTTCTGGAGTCAGAGTGTGAAAACACACCAGAGTAAATTAAAGGTGTTTATAACTTGTTCCTCTCAAGGCAAAAATCAATAGCTTTTCCGAGAGAAAGCTGCGCGTGAAGCGGAAAGAGATGGAACTGGGCCGATTATATTTACTTTCCCTGGAGGTGATGAGTATGGGGGGTGGGGGGGGAGCCACCCTTTGGATCGTGAACAATTTGGAATGCCTTTGGCATTCTTTGGAATTAAGGGAAGCTACCCCTAGTTTGACATGTGAATGAATGGCATTTTTAGAATCTGAGAGATAGTAACTGATCTAAAATGAATTGTTTTAAACTGCGACAAGTTGCTTGCCAGACCACCATATGTTCAGGAAGTTAATGAATTCTGCATTCTTTCAGTCAAACTTAAAAAGTGCTGCCAGGCAGTAAGTGGAATTCATGTGCTACCAACGTGAAATCAATAAAAGATAATGAGGGTGCCTTTAAGAGCCTGGATGTGATAGTTAAAGCAATACTGCAGGTTGGAGGTGAATGATAATTTTGAATGTGTTATGTAGAGAAATAGTTAAAATACATACAGAAACAATTCAATAAAAATAAAGAAATTGCAGAGGATATAAGATGTGTTGTATTTTTGTTTTAGAACTCAATCAGGAAACTTTTCTTTTAACTTTGTTACAGTCAAAGACAAATTTCACACTAAACCTGTTTCAAATCCTGTTATTTGAAGTGTTGTAGCAGAGATGGTGGTACAAAAACTAATCAAGAAGAACCATTGAATCAGGAGGATCAGGAATATGCAAAAACAAAAGGGATGTCCAAGCTTACATTGTGTATTTATGGGAGAGAGAGAGGGAGGGGGAGGGGGAGAGAGAGAGAGAGTGAGAGAGAGAGAAAGAGAGTGTGTGTGTGTTCTCAGGGCCGGCGCTACCATAAGGCGGCCCATGCGGCCGCCTTAGGGCGCACCGGTCCTGGGGGCGCAAAATCAGGCTGACCGGAAGGAGGGAAGCACACTGCGCTCCCCTCCTGCCGACCACCTATTGTAGCGTGGCCCAGCGCTACCAGGGTCGTAGAGTGCCTGGCCGCCCTTGCGACCCGGTATGTACCCACTGGGCCAGCCTCTTCCCCCGGGGGCCCAGGAGCCGGCCACCTCAGGGCCCCCCGAGGCTGGCCCTGGTATCACCGGGCATCCGGTTCTGCGGGCGCGCGAGGGAGCACTCTCCCATGTGTGCTTTCTCTTCAGCTCCCTCGTGCGCCGCATACTGATACCGGAGCCGGAAGATGACGTCATCTTCCGGCGCCGGCATTCCTACGCGGTGCGCGAGGGAGCTGAAGAGAAAGCACACATGGGAGAGTGCTCCCTCGCGCGCCCGCCAGCCAGCCAGCCAGCCTGCCTGCCTGCCTGCCTACCTACCTGCCCACCTACCTGCCCAGGAGCCCAGCAGTACCACTGGACCCCAGGGAATCCCTTCAGCACTCCAAAAGGTAAGGAGGCTGGGGATTAAATTTAAAAAAAAACATGTGTTAGTGTGAGTGTCAGTGAGTGTGTCTGCTAGTGTCAGTGTGTGTGTCTGCTAGTGAGTGTCAGTGTGTGTGTCTGCTAGTGAGTGTCAGTGAGTGTGTCTGCTAGTGAGTGTACGTGAGTGTGTCTGCTAGTGTCAGTGTGTGTGTCTGCTAGTGTCAGTGTGTGTGTCTGCTAGTGAGTGTCAGTGAGTGTGTCTGCTAGTGAGTGTCAGTGAGTGTGTCTGCTAGTGAGTGTCCGTGAGTGTGTCTGCTAGTGTCAGTGTGTGTGTCTGCTAGTGTCAGTGTGTGTGTCTGCTAGTGAGTGTCAGTGAGTGTGTCTGCTTGTGAGTGTCCGTGAGTGTGTCTGCTAGTGTCAGTGTGTGTGTCTGCTAGTGAGTGTCAGTGAGAGTGTCTGCTTGTGAGTGTCAGTGAGTGTGTTACTGTGTGTCTCTGACTGAGTGTGTTTGTGTGTGTATTAGTGTGTCTGTTTGATGTCTGTTAGTGAGTGTGTGTTTGTCAGTGAGAGTGTATGTTTTGTAAGTGAGTGTGTATGTATGTCTGTCGCTGAGTCTGTCTGTCAGTAAATGTGTGTGTCTGCTAGCTGGTGTGTATGCATCTGTTCGTGAGAGTGTGTGTGTGTGTCTTCTGCACTTACCTTTCTCCAGCGCCGGACTCCCTTGGTGCTGGGGATCCCTCCGCCTCTCAGCTCCGAATGCTCTTGCCGCGCACGCATTCAAACCGCCCATAGGAAAGCATTACTCAATGCTTTCCTATGGACGTTCAGTGTCTTAGAATAGCAGAAGCTCCTCTAGCGGCTGTCAGTGAGACAGCCACTAGAGGCTGGATTAACCCTCTGTGAAACATAGCAGTTTCTCTGTATGATTATTTCTGTGTTTGTATGACCCTTATTTTAAACGAGGGTGGGGGGCACCAAAATGCATCTTCGCCTGTGTAACTAAAAATCCTAGCACCGGTCCTGTGTGTTCTGCATCATTGTGTATGGGCCAGCATATGGATTGGGTTCAGGAATGATAGTTGGCAAGATTTACACATGAGGCATACATGTTAGAGTAATTTGAAACAGCAGTGGTGTATTTTAATATTGCTGAGACATATTAAAAACATAACTTAAATATAAACTTGATGGGAAATGAAATAGTTAAGAAGTTGCATGATTCCCTTGATGAATAAAACAATGAAAATTATGATTTTTATTTCTTAAAATATATCATCTGATAGATAATGGCCCCTCTGCACCTCAGGCATTAATGGGCAACAGTGATATGCACCTATCACTGCCACCAGTTGCTCAAATGGATTTGTATGGCTTACATGGAGTTACACTCACCATCAACCATAACTCCAGTACACAGAAGAGCCACATGTGTAAGGGACCTGTATTCAGTGTAAATCCATTTGAAAACTATTTAACACAGAACCATGGAGAAGTATCAGGAGACTCCAGGATCCATAATCATTTTAATAGTAAATATTAAACCTTTAATATTAAATATTAAAGCATGCCCACATGCTTTTGGTGGTAATTCTAAGTACCTTTATTCTTATATCAGGCTACTTTACCCCATTGAAAGTTCTTCCTAGCTTCTCACCCCAAACATCAATGGCTGTCAGTATATAGAAAACACATCACTGCATACTAACTGCATATTCTACAATGGAGCCCCTTTTGAAAACTAAGATAACTGGATGGGAGTGAAGAATGTTGTTCTGTTGCTGAAATACAACTAATGTGAACATTCCAAATTGCTGTTAGTATAAAGTACCCACTAACAACACCTTGTAGTGCAGTGATTACTGACCTTTGGCAGAAGTTCCACAACTAGCACTCAGAGGCTTCTGAGATGACATTCACCATCTGTCCATCCATCCTAGAGGCACTAGGATGGATGGACCCAAGATATAATCATCAAGCAACGTGTCAAAACACAAGAAGCACAGTGACAAATGTGTAGGCAGAGCACAGGTAAGGAGAACCAATTTGTAAAGAGAAGGTGTATCAAGAAAGAAAGGATGGAGAATGAGTACATAATAAAGTATTGAGGGAGGAAGAATGCAATCTATTATGAAATACAGGAATAAGGGGTACTTTCACTAATATGGAGGACATTTATGGAAAAGTACGGTTAGGGTATTTTACGGTGAATATTGAGATATCCCTAGAACTTAGACAAAAGAAGGATTTGAGTGTGAGATGGAATGGAGGTTGGAGACAGACAAGGGCATGAAGTAGTTACAGCTGAGAGAAGCAGAAGGGGAAATGAAATGGGTTGAGGTACAGCTGATATGCTGAGAACCGGTTGGTAAGGAAAACAAAAGAGCTCACATAGAGCTTCATTTGAAAAGGTGATATTGAAGGAGGGGTCTAAGATTCCAGGAGGAAGAAGATACAAAAAGGAAGAAACGTTAATGCGAGAAACGGTCCATGAAAGAAAAAATGAAAAAGTGAATCAAAATTTGCTTTGAGCAATGTAAAATTGATCACGTAATGGCTGAAATGGAATAGGCACAATGGCTCTAAAAACATTGCCATCAATTATTTAGTAAATAAGACACTTTGTTTTTTTGTGTTTAAGTGACTGACTTAGCTTTACAATTAGTGCGCTAGCACTATTTATATTAATAGTGATATTAGTTGCTTGAATTTATTAGTTTAAAATTATTATGATGAAGGTTTTTTTTTGTTTTCAGAAATATAAAAAAAGTATTTCCATAATCTCGCAATGAATGTCCAGGATATTATCGAAACGTATCCTGACAGGGTTACAGGGAAATAGCACTTGTAGGACTGACCGAGAGAAACACATCTTTAGGACAAGGATCCGTGCTGACAGTTGAATGGAGCAGTTCGGTAATTATGAATTAATGGGTCCTTAGCAAATGTTATTAGAATCCTTTAGTATTCCCTATGAATTATAAATGAATCAAATCATTTCTGTATTCCCATGAGTCGATTAAGAACCCATTCAAACTTTGCTGGCTCTATTATACTCTCTAATCTTCGGATTAAGGTAATAACTGACATGCTATGAGTTCTTATTGTAGTTCTCTGCAGTTCACTTTATAGGAGGAGTACGACACAGCAAACAGTCTGTTAACACAAAAAGAGGTTCTTACTGTAGATGTTTCACAGGGCAGGAAAATTCTGGTCTCTTTATTACATTTTGTTTCTATTAAATGAACCTTCTAGGGTTAGGAACACAAACATGTATTCCTGACACTATAGGGTTCAACTATCTAATTAGAATCCCGGTCCCCCGTGATCGCATTGAAAAGGTGATTTTACTCACCTTTTCTCCTATGCCACAAACTAGTGGCAGAACTAATGTAGAGAGGGCCCCAGTGCAAGAAAAATGTGAGAGTGTGTGTTTAGGGAATGTAGTATGTGTTTGCTTACAAGGAATCTAGCGTGTGTATAGGGGCAGGGCCGGCCTTAGGCCTTTAGGCGCCCTGTGCGGAAAATCTTCACAGCGCCCCCACCCCTCTCCCCTGTCATCCATGTATGTAATGTTTGTGTTGTCTGTGTATGTGATAGATGTGATGACTGTGTGTGATATGTGTGCTATGTGATGGCTGTGTGTGATATTTGCAATCTGTGTATTAACAGTGTGTGATATGCGTGTATTGGTTGTATGTGATATTTGTGCTGGGTTTATTGGCTGTGTGTGATGGTTATTTAATTCAGATACAAACATGCATTTAGGCCTGTGTGTGAATGCAGGTGTATATTTTTGCAGAGTTATGTGCACAGATTCCCACAGTGAGATGCACACAGTTATACATATACACTGTAAAATCCATAGTCGCAGGCAGATAGTCACATACACAGGATCAGACAGAAACACACAGGCAGTAGCACACATACACAGTTACAGGTAAACACACTCACACACAATTACAGGCAGACAGCCACACACACACAGCCACACATACAGTCTTACACACATATACTTACATGCAGACCGTCACACACACACAGCCACACACACACACACAGGCAGACAGCCACACACACAGGCAGCCACATACATACACACAGGCAGACAGCCACACACACAGGCAGAAACCCACACACACACAGGCAGAAATCTACACACACACAGGCAGAAACCCACACACACACGCAGACAGCCGCACACACACACACACAGAGGCAGGTGGCCATCCACACACACACAGGAAGACATCCACACACACAGAAGCAGGCAGTCACACACACACAGGCAGACAGCCACACAAACACACACAGGCAGACAGTCACTCGCACACACACAGGCAGACAATCACTCGCACACACACAGGCAGACAGTCACGCGCACACAGACACACACACAAAAACAGGCAGACAGTCATACAAACAGACACACACACACAGGCAGACAGTCATACACAGACACAGACACACACACAGGCAAACAGTCATGCACACACAGGCAGACAGTCATACACAGACACAGACACAGGCAGACAGTCATACACACACAGAGACACACACACAGGCAGACAGTCACACACACAGACACACACACAGGCAGACAGTCATACGATCACACACACACAGGCAGTCACACACACACACACACACATGCAGACAGTCATACACACACAGACAGGCAGATAGTCATACACACAGAGACAGTCATACACACACACACACACACAGACAGACAGTCACACAGACACAGGCAGACAGTCACACAGACACACACACAAACACAGATGCAGACAGTCACAGAGATAAAGCCAGTCACACTCACACTGACAATCACACAGTTACCTGTGGAGTTCATTGTGGAGGCAGTGCAGCTCCTGGAGACTGTTTGGTGGGGGAAGCAGGGACTCCTTCCCCTGCAGCAGTTATCCGGCACTTAGCTCTGCACGGGGAGATCCGCCCCCGCCGCAGGGAAGCTCCGCCACGCCGCATGGGAAGCTCCGCCCCACCACGAATATATATATATATTTTTTAAATACTGGCCGGCTGTGCGGCCGCACGGTGCCCCCTGCTCAAGGGCACCCTGTGCGGCCGCACAGCTCGCAGACCCCTAAGGCCAGCCCTGTATAGGGGATCCAGAGTGTGTATGTCAGGAATGTAGTGTGTATGTAGGTGGTGCAGTGTGTGTGTGTGTGTGTATAGGGGTCTAGTGTGTGTTTGAAGGACCGGGAATGTGTATAGGAGATCTAGTGAGTGTGTGAATATAGTGGAATCAGAGTGTGTATGTGTGTAAATGATCCAGAGTTGGGTAAGGAATCTAGTGTGTGTCTGGAATGGAATGTGTGTAGGGTGCAGTGCGTGTGTGAGGGGTGCTGTAGTATACATATATGCAATATTTGGTATGTCTGGCACTCACCCTACGTGTTGAAAATATAGATGTATATACCAAGGTGCAACACAGCGCTAAAAATGTGAGGGGTGCAGCATGTGTGTGTGTGTGAGTGGTGCAGTGTGTGTGTGAGAGGGGTGCAGTGTGTCTGATGGATGCTGTAAGTGTGAGGGGTGAAGTGTGTGTGTGTGTGTGTGCGTGTGTGAGGGGTGCAGTGTGTGAGTGAGGGTGCTGTGTGTGTGAGGATGCTCAGTGTGAGGGACCTGTGTGTATCCTGTGTGGTTGTGTGTGTGTGTATGTGTGTGTGTGTGTGTGTGTGTGAGAGGGTGCTGTGTGTGGGAAGATGCTCTGTGTGAGGGCCCTGTGTATATAAGGGTGCTGTGTGCGTGAGAGTGCTGTGTGTAAGGGTGTTGTGTGTTTGAGGATGCTGTGTGTGTGAGGGTGCTGTGTGTGTGAGGATGTTCTGTGAGGGTCCTGTGTGTGTGAGAGCCATCACTGGTGGTGTTAGTGGTGAGTATGGGGGGGTCCACATGGATCAGTTTTGCACCAGGGCCCCATCGATTGTGTTTACTCCACTGGCTGTAGACACCAGAACCACTACATTAAGCTGTAGTGTTTCTGGTGACTAAAGTGTGCCTTTAAAACAATCATGATCACCTTTGATACTGGGGGCTATTTGAATATTAATTTTAAAATACACATTTGTGTTAAGCAGTTCAAGGACATCCATGTAAATAAATGTGGAACAGTCTAAAGTGATAGATTTCACAATTTAGACCAACATAGCCTAGGTCAATAGGACTAAAGCTTAATAGCCTGAAGTCAATTGTGTTTTCAATTTGTCCCTTTTAGCCTTAAATTTGAAATTTACTGGATGAAAGGACAGAGCCAGGGACTCCAGACACTATAACTATAACTATAACTATACTTCAATAAGTGGTTAAATATATAATGTAAATTGAAAACATCTAGTGACTATTCAGATTAAGTCCACCATATTATGCTCTTGCTTGTGAAAAATAGATTTTTAAAGGGTTTTAGGTTTGGTCATAGGGTTTCCAAGGAAAGCATCATTAAAAGAGCGATCTAGATCTGCCATCTAGATAGATAGACAGAAAGACACACACACACACTAGACAGACAGATAGATAGATAGATAGATAGATAGATAGATAGATAGATAGATAGACCAGCAGATGGATGGAGAGAAAGAGAGGTGAATAGCTCAATAGACAGACTGACGGCAGACACAAAGACAAAAAGTATTACCGTATCTGTTTTTACAGCCATTGATTTCCATAGACAAACCATAATAATAATTATTGGTGTTGGTTTGCAACAAGCTATGCCTATCGTGGGTAGATAGATATTAGTGCACTTTAAGAGTTCTAAATGCCAACATATCTATTTAGAAAGAATACATTATAGGAAAGATTGACCATTTAAGTTCTAGAGCTATTTGAGAGTGGGGATCAATTGGGGGAGCACTGAGTATGAAGTAAGGAACTTGAAGAGAAGAAGAGATAGTATTAAGGCATGGCAATGAGCAGCCATACCATATTTTAATTCTTTGTATTATGAGATCTGACATAACAGTTAATACTCAAGCATTAGTTGACAGGTGGGAATCGGAGTAACAAGTTGGAAGATAAGGAACCAGGTGTTATAAAAGTAAAAAAAATATTAAAACATAGCTTTGTAAATAGTAAGATGCAGCATTTGGGAAATTGCCAGTAAACTGAAGCTGAGCGAGAGGGAGTGAAACTGTAATTTATAGATTGCTGGTTGCTGGTTTAATTGGTAGCTTGGCATAGAAGATAAACAGAGCTAAACACAAACAAACCTCTCTTCGAAGAACATCAGCCTCAGCAGGCAGAATGCATTCAGGGACAAGATCTTTCACAATGCAGCTATGGGAGAGCAATAAGCATTGTATTCACTCATGCAGCATTGGGTCATAATGCCGTGAAAGGTGTTTATTCACAAAGGAGCCAGATTAACTGATCAATTGCCCTCATATGGACATTTATATCAGTCTATCCTGTATTGGGCAGTTAGTTCAAATCTCAACGCAATTATAACTTCTAATTTTCTCAGCCATAATTTTTTTTTTTTATCCGAATCATGCAGTACTCTGCCATGTAGTTTTAACCCTGACCCAAGGAAGCTTATAGATACTTGGCAAACAGAGAATTAGCTTCACCTTCGTTCTCCGTTCAGTGCCAAAACTCAGACTACAGTGAATTATCCCATCAAGCGGATAATCTTACTTAGGGGTCAACATCTCCAACACCTAAGATGCTGAAAGGGCAAGGTCTATGTGTGATTAAAACAATATAAAGAACCTTGTGATAATCTAAAAATCATTCTGACAAATCATCAGGCTCTGGTCAAGAGTGCACCACTTGAATCCGAAGAAGTCTTCACAGTTAGGATAAATAACTTTGCAGACACTGAGGTGATCGGTTGTATGTATATATTCTGTATGTCTTCCTGTCTATCTAAATAAATGGTAGTGCTTAATTTTATTAACACTCTTCTTGAAAACCCCATGACACCAAAACTTCACTTGCAAATTTAACACCCTCAAAAATCAGTATTTCACAAGTTAAGGGTTGATATGGAGGTGTTAATCTATATATATATACACACATATATACACACTTGCCATCTGAAGTCGTCTTTCTTGTAAAGCCCCCCAAAAAGCCAAATAAAAATACATAATCCTGAAGCGCAACTCTTTAAGATAAAAAAGCATGATCGCTAAAAACTATGAAAAAATAAAAAAATGGGTGCAACAAAATGAAATCCTTCTTTGGCCTTCAAAGGCTCCACGCAAAACTGAGGCGCCAAAGGGTGAAAAGCCTTTATAAAGTCTTTGAATTTTCATTAGAGCAATGGCTACCCAGTTGCTGGTTTTAAACATTAAGCAGATGTACCCCCAACTGCCGGATTGCAGCTGGCACATATAGTTATTGTAATATAGAGGTCTTATTTACTGCATACGGGTTTTTATTTATTTATTTTTTACTTTAATCTGGCGGCTGGCTAGAAAGAGCAAGGAAAGCCTCTTGCAAGGCTAAGAGTTATCTAACTTGTTGCCAGCTGGCTGCTGATGCTGCCAGTGGGCATATAGTACTTAAAATTATAATTGGCTTGCAAGTGAAAGATAATTTGTGAATGTATCGTAAATAACCCTTCAATACAAATACATGTTGTAAAAGTGGACTAAAAATGCCTTTTTGGATTGGCCATTACTTTTTTTTACAGCTTTACATGTCTACGTGTCTTTAGAAAGAACACTACCTTCATTTTAATGGTATATGTAAGTTATGTTATTTGTAACTAGTGATGTCGCGAACATGAAATTTTCCGTTCGCGAACGACGAACACGAACTTCCACAAATGTTCGCGAACGGGCGAACCCGGCGAACCGCCTTAGACTTCAATAGGCAGGTGAATTTTAAAACCCACAGGGACTCTTTCTGGCCACAATAGTGATGGAAAAGTTGTTTCAAGGGGACTAACACCTGGACTGTGGCATGCCGGAGGGGGATCCATGGCAAAACTCCCATGGAAAATGACATAGTTGATGCAGAGTCTGGTTTTAATCCATAAAGGGCATAAATCACCTAACATTCCTAAATTGTTTGGAATAACGTGCTTGAAAACATCAGGTATGATGTTGTATCGATCAGGTAGTGTAAGGGTTACGCCCGCTTCACAGTGACAGACCAAACTCCCCGTTTAACGCACCGCAAACAACCGCAAACAGTTCATTTGCACAACCGCAAACTCCCTATTTGCACAAGGTTGGATACCAAGCTAGCCATGTCCCGTTCCTTGTCCTCACTGATATCATTGAAGGTCTCTTCCTCCACCCAGCCACGTACAACACCAAGGGCCCCCGAAAGGTGACACAAAGCCCCCTGGGATGCCTGCTGTGTTTGGTCTTCCACCTCCTCAAAGCCACCTTCCTCCTCTGACTCCTCTTCTTCAGACTCCTCTCTCTGCGTTGCCTCTCACAAATTTTTGGAACGCCTCAGACTCCACCAGTTTGTATGATAAAAGCTGGCGGGCTAAGAGTTCAGACAAGCCAGCTGTCAGATGTCAAAAGGCCTCTGAGGCACACGCGGAGAGACGAGAGACACCGGACCGGACCTGCGAGACGGACCGACCGGGCCCAGCAGCCGAAAACACCGGGGCCGACCCAGAGCACTGTCAGACTACAAACCCCTCACAGGATGCTACAGCCCCTTCTGCAGGTACGAGACCGGACCGGCATCCTTACCAAGCACTGCAGTGCTGC
Organism: Pelobates fuscus; assembly: GCF_036172605.1. Lineage (NCBI taxonomy): Eukaryota > Metazoa > Chordata > Amphibia > Anura > Pelobatidae > Pelobates > Pelobates fuscus. The sequence goes on along the minus strand of NC_086323.1, from coordinate 134,899,559 downwards.
TCCATGCGCCAGCCTAAGACCCAGGCCCCGAACGGGCATAGGATGACTGGGCAGTACCATGACTTTGAAGGGCCTGCACCGGGCTTTATGGACTCTAGCCCACCAGGAGGCTACAGGACTCACCCACCGAATAGCATTGCCAACAATACCCGGCAATCTATGGCTCCTGAATAGCATTGGCAACAATACCCGGCAATCTATGGCTCCTGAATAACATTGGCAATAATACCCGGCAATCTATGGCTCCTGAATAGCAGTCGCAGAGATACAGCACCCACAGACTGGTGATCTTTAAGGTGCAGCTAAAGCCACTTTGTCTATAGACAGTAATAACAGTTAACCTTTCCACATCATATACATGTCGCAATGCATAGTCTCTGAGAGCGGTTGATCACGATTCATACTAGGATGTCCATGTTTTAGTGCAAACTAGTCTAACTACTAATATAGTTGAAACATGCTACTTTTATTCATGCCAGACAACCATGCAGGCCAGACTAACAAACATGCCAGGGCCAATTATAGTTAACCACCTCAGATAGTAACATGGCTCCCTCTATATACAGAGTAAACATGGCTCCCTCTATACACAGAGTAACATGGCTCCCTCTATATACAGTGTAACAAGGCTCCCCTCTATATACAGAGTAACATGGCTCCCCTCCATATACAGTGAAAACATGGCTCCTCTCTACATACAGAGTAACATGGCTCCCTCTATATACAGTGTAAACATGGCTCCTCTCTATATACAGAGTAAATGGCTCCCTCTATATACAGTGTAACATGGCTCCCCTCTATATACAGAGTAACATGGCTTCCCTCTATATACAGTGTAAACATGGCTCCTCTCTATATACAGAGTAACATGGCTTCCCTCTATATACCGTGTAAACATGTCTCCCTCTATATACAGAGTAACATGGCTCCCTCTATATACAGTGTAAACATGGCTCCTCTCTATATACAGAGTAACATGGCTCCCTCTATATACAGTGTAAACATGGCTCCTCTCTATATACAGAGTAACATGGCTCCCTCTATATACAGTGTAAACATGGCTCCTCTCTATATACAGAGTAACATGGCTTCCCTCTATATACCGTGTAAACATGTCTCCCTCTATATGCAGAGTAACATGGCTCCCTCTATATACAGTGTAAACATGGCTCCTCTCTATATACAGAGTAACATGGCTCCCTCTATATACAGTGTAAACATGGCTCCTCTCTATATACAGAGTAACATGGCTCCCTCTATATACAGTGTAAACATGGCTCCTCTCTATATACAGAGTAACATGGCTCCCTCTATATACAGTGTAAACATGGCTCCTCTCTATATACAGAGTAACATGGCTCCCTCTATATACAGTGTAAACATGGCTCCTCTCTATATACAGAGTAAAATGGCTCCCTCTATATACAGTGTAAACATGGCTCCTCTCTATATACAGAGTAACATGGCTCCCTCTATATACAGTGTAAACATGGCTCCTCTCTATATACAGAGTAACATGGCTCCCTCTATATACAGAGTAACATGGCTCCCCTCTATATACAGTGTAACATGGCTCCCCTCTATATACCGTGTAAACATGGCTCCCTCTATATACAGAGTAACATGGCTCCCCTCTATATACAGTGTAAACATGGCTCCTCTCTATATACCGTGTAAACATGGCTCCTCTCTATATACAGAGTAACATGGCTCCCTCTATATACAGTGTAAACATGGCTCCTCTCTATATACAGAGTAACATGGCTCCCTCTATATACAGTGTAAACATGGCTCCTCTCTATATACAGAGTAACATGGCTCCCCTCTATATACTGTGTAAACATGTCTCTCTATATATAGAGTAACATGGCTCCCTCTATATACAGAGTAACATGGCTCCCCTCTATATACAGTGTAACATGGCTCCCCTCTATATACCGTGTAAACATGGCTCCCTCTATATGCAGAGTAACATGGCTCCTGAGCTGCGGGTGGGGGCCCTATAAAAGAATAATGGGGGGACCTACTGTCCTCCCCCCCACCCCCCACCCCTGAGCGGCAGGTGGGGGCCCTAAGTTACAATAAGAGGGGGGGACCTACTGTCCTCTCCCCCGGCCCCCACCCCTGCGCGGCGGGTGGGGGCCCTAAGTTACAATTACTGTCCTCCCCCCCGGCCCCTACCCCTGCGTGGTGGGTGGGGGCCCTAAATTAAAATCCCCCCCATCAAAGGTGACTAGGGGTCCCCAAGCCCCTAGTCACCCACCCCCCCACCCAAATAACAAAGCCCCTACCTACCCCCCTCACCCTAAAAAATAGTGAAGGGGCAATAAAATTACTACCCTGTAAAGTAAAATTCAACTTACCATTCAACGTCTTCTTTTTTCTAAAATCTTCATTTTTCAGCCCCCAAAAAGGCCAAATAAAAAGCCATCATACCCGTCAAACTTAAAAATAAAAAAAAAAACCCGAGCGCCCAAAAAATTTCCAGATGAAAAATAAAAAACCTGACGCTCAAAAAATTAATCCATCTTCACCCATGGAGGGCTCCGCGCAGACTGAGCTCTGCAGGGTGGAGGAAGGCCACAGGGACTTCACCTACACACAAAGATGGCGGCACCCTGAATATAGATCGGGGCAGAAAATACAGATTAATACATAGGTAATCTGGGGGCTTACGGGAATTTGGGGGTGACTAAGGGGTCAATTGGATGTAGTGGAGGCGGGAGGGGGGTTAAAAAAAAAAAACGGGATTCGGCATGACAGTGCCGCTTTAAATTCAAAGATGTTCTTAAATTATCTAAATGTAGATATATATACTCACGCACTGCTTAATATAACGTATTCACTATGACGTAAGCTTAAGCCTGCCTGTGTGTGTGTGTGTGTGTGTCAGTGAGTGTGTGAGTGTTTGACAGTCAATGTGTGTGTTTCTGTCAGTGAGTGTCTGCCTGTGTGTGTGTGTCTGTCAGTGAGTGTGTGAGTGTTTGACTGTCAGTGTGTGTGTGTGTGTCTGTCCGTGAGTGAGCGTATGTATGTCAGTGAGTGTCTGTCTGTGTGTGTGTGTGTCAGTGAGTGTGTGAGTGTTTGACTGTCAGAGTGTGTGTGGGGCGATCAGTGAGTGTCTGCCTGTGTGTGTGTGTGTGTGTCAGTGAGTGTGTGAGTGTTTGACAGTAAATGTGTGTGTTTCTGTCAGTGAGTGTCTGCCTGTGTGTGTGTCTGTCAGTGAGTGAGTATATGTATGTCAGTCAGTGTCTGTCTGTGTGTGTTTGTTTGTCTGTCCGTGAGTGAGTGAGTGTATATATGTACATCAGTGAGTGTCTGTTTGTGTGTCTGTCAGTGAGTGAGTGTATGTATGTCAGTGAGTGAGTGTATGTGTGTGTGTGAGTGAGTGTATGTCTGTTGGTGAGTGTCTTTGTGTGTGTCTCTCACTGAGTGTATGTATGTCAGTGAGCGTCTGTGTGTGTGTGTCTGTCAGTGAGTGAGTGTATGTCTGTCAGTAAGTGTGTGTGTGTGTATGTGTGTCTGTCAGTGAGTGAGTGTATGTATGTCTGTCAGTGAGTTTATGTGTGTGTGTGTGTGTCAATGAGTGAGTGTATGTCTGTCAGTGAGTGTGTGTCTTGCAGTGAGTGTGTGTGTCTGCCAGTTTGTGTCTGTCAGTGAGTGAGTGACATGAGGGGTGGCAAAATTGATCTTTGCCTAGGGTAGCAGAAATCCTTGTACCGGCCCTGGCTAAACTTTATTTATTATAGGCCTTAATTTCAGGGCTGAAAAAATACCATTTGCCACTAGCCATAGGAGAGTGAAAATGTTGCCATGGTGAGTAGAAATCTTGGGCTGGACTGCCAGGCTTGTGCATTTTAAGACCTGGCTAGTAGAGAAAAACTTGAAATGTTTAGCCCTGCTTAATGTGATTAGATTTTCTGTTAATAAGTAGATCTTGTTTTCAAAAATAAGTAAAATGTGTATGTGATAAAAACATTTTTTACCGATCTCAAAAAATAAACACCTAATTTTCTGCTCAATAATTTTCTTAATGTTGAGTTATTTGCCAAAACATTACCAAGCTTCTCAAGTGGAAAGAAGTGAAAGTGCTGTTATATTGATGCCTGCAGTTTCTTTGTTATGTATCATTGTTTTTCCTATGTTTTTAAAGAAACATAAAGAGCAATTCTTTTTTTTTTTCGTGACTTGTATTTGTATTGAAAAGTAGAGGGGAATTTCTATTGTTGGAAAGGTTTTGAATCGGTACAGCGTCTTTTGGAAATAAACAGCCTTGACTATCCTATTTTTTTAAACCAGTACTCCTTCCGGCTCTAAAATAAGGAGGAAAAAAATCTGCTTTTTATCTGTTGTCACAAAGGATCCATTAGCAAGACAAAATTTCATGGATTCACTAAACGACAGATTTTGCAAGCAACTGGGCTTATTATATAAAATGAAAGCTTTCAGTAAATGTTACCTAAAACAGAATTTTAAATCACACTAATTTACAGAGATTATTCCTTAGTACACTGTCATTTTCACTGCATCTATTAATGAACAAAAGCAAGTCAAAGACTAAGGGGTGGATTCACTGGAGGAACGTTTAGATCTGTAATGCAGCTAGCATTAATCTGCAGATAAATCGACACACTCGCAGGCTATAAGAAACATTGAGCCAAACTTACAAAAAAATATATAATTCTGCTGCGTTTGAACTTACGAAAACGTGATCAGAATGAGTCAATGCAGGAAGCTAGTGAGAAAAGTCAGGATGTATTTATCATAAAGTTATTCAGATGCAGAGTGTGGTGTGATGTTCTCTATGTTAATGATTTTTTCTTGAATAGATGATATGTTTGCTTCTATAAAAGGCAGACTTTTAATCATGCATAGTTCAATTTTCTTTGCCACTAATAGTTGGCTTGCTGTCCATCTTAAATCTACTCTGTCTCACCTGTAGTTTACGAAAAAGTATAAAACCATAGAATAACGATTTAGGAAAAAAAAATACATTTACAATACAATTTAGGTTGTGTTCACTCTGGTCTATTGCACTGAATGTCTTTCACAAACACATACATGAGTACATACAAGCCCAGAATACTCCCATCAATAGATGCCAAGCCTCCCATCCCAATAAATGGATAGAGACACCAAAATAACTTTAAAATGTATTTAACCCCTTAAGGACACAACTTCTGGAATAAACGGGAATCATGACGGAATATTTCCGTCATGTGTCCTTAAGCTCTTACAGTAGATTATTTACCCAACATCAAATGAGCATAAACATTCAACTTTATACTTACTTAAAGGAACACTGTAGACTTGGAAATACAAACTTGCATTTCTAACACTAGCTGATGTCCGCAATTTCACTCTGTCTTAATCTGTTTAACCTTATCCAATGCAATAGTCATCCTTTGTGTAGTATCTCTTAAGATGAAAAACAATAAAAATAAATAATAAAGTAAATAAAATGCATTTCTAATGTTATAGTGTTGCCCTAACTAATTTGCTCCACCACCCCTCTACCCCTCTGTGAGGATTTAAAAGATTACTTTTACTTACTTTACTACATCGCAGTCACCCTGCCTCCTCGACTGAGATCCTTAAGACTGATGATCTCAACCAATCAAATGCTTCCCCATAGGGAACTAGGGCGCATGCCTGGCAAATTCCGATGCTGCACCAATCAAATGCTCTTTATGAACACCATTTGATAAAGTCTGACGCGGTTCTTACATTGGAAGTGCCTTTAGTGGATGTCAGGAAGACAGCCACTAGAGGTGTGCTTAATTCTGCCATGGAAACATTGCTGTTCCTACAAAACAGAAATGTTTTACATTGCATGTTTAAAATGTCAGGAACACTGCACCCAGACCACTTAATTGAGATAAAGTGTTCTGGGTGCCCTTAGTGTCAATTTAAGATGAACCACTGCTGGCCAGGAAATACAACGGGCAAGCTTGTGGCAACACTGATTTTTTTTTTCCCCTTCCTGCAGTTTTCCAAAGGGGAGAGTGGGTGGGAATTGGACCTACTTGGGTGAAATCCACGAGACAAACGACAGAAGGTGAGTCATGCTGACCCTTTCATACTCCATGGACAGGAAATTAAAATATTTATAAACACCCAAGCCAATAATCATACTTTTTACATGTATGTCTATGCAGTCATGGCCCATTCCTCAAATAATGTGTCATGGGCAGCCTCTTGCACATTTAATTAACCTCAGGAACCATTGTGATAGATTCCAAAGGCCACTGACAATACAATGACTATATTTTTATATAACCAAGCTACAGAATACCACAAAGATGTTTACGGTACATAGATTGTGTTACTTGACCATCAAATTACTAGAATGAAAAGCAAAGCTTATTTTCTGTCCCTATTCATCAGTACTCAGCATTGTCAACACTTCTAGAGTCATAAAAGTTTGTATAAGAAAAGTAGCAGAAATACTTTTGTACAATATATAAATAAAAGGACGGATGACATTAAATGTACAAACATTATGAAGTATTTATGGTTTATACACGATATAGAGTAGATAGTGGCAAAGAATAAATGAAAATAATCAATAAATGATCAAATAGATAGGGAGGAAAGTTATAATAAAAGAATTGATAAACCTTTTGGAAAAAGTTGATTTTATGGATTTCAAAAAAGGGTATCCCACGCTTTGTAATTTGCATTGTCGGAAGGATGAGTGGTATGAGGGGGCTTGCTGGTGGAAACAGAGACAGAGAGACTGAGATAGATAGATAGATAGATAGATAGATAGATAGATAGATAGATAGATAGATAGATAGATAGATAGATAGATAGATAGATAGATAGATAGATAGATAGATAGAATGGTACCTTGAACATCCAAACAGTCTGAAAAAGAGAGAACAGTGCTTATCTCTATAATTAATAAAACCTATGTAGAATTTTAATATAAGCACAACCTTTACCAAACTCAGAGGTCCCAGCATCTCCCGTTCTCCATTCCTGAAAGCCTCTCCAATTTCATCTCTAATTCCCTTGATGAATGTGCTGTCACTGCTTCCTCTGGAGAAACAATCTACAGACTGATTACTTTTTGGGTAAAGAAAGCATTTCTCGTTACTGAAGATGGGTGAATTTATTTGGACACAATAAGAAAATGTTACAACTTCTGCCCTTGTGGATAATGTGCAGACATTGTCACTTAGAAGGGAGATTTGTTCTGCTGATTTTGAGGGGGAGGGGACTATTCTCCAAAATTCTGTCATCCAGACAGTGAGATTTTCGAGTAACAATACACTTGGAGAGGAGGCTATAGGAGAAAAAGGAAAGAAATTGCTCAACCGAAGAGTACGGTGTTCAATATATCAGTCATCAAAGGTAATGAAATGTCATAGATGATTGAGTTTCACTTGGTGATAATTAATCCTAATGATACATTTATCAGAAAATGAGGCACTCTTATTTTTAAAGAGACAGTAGGTCCTAAGACAAAATGAAAGTTAGATCCAACTGTAGAAAAGTAAATGCAGCTGCTGCAGGGGTGTTTTTACCACCGTAAAGTAGCTTAAAGGGACACTATAGTTACCAGAACAACTACAGCTTATTGAATTTGTTCTGGTGAGTAGAATCATTACCTTCAGTTTTTTTTTTGTTTTTTTTTGCTGTAAACACTGTCTTTTCAGAGAAAAAGCAGTGTTTACATTACAACCTAGTGATAACTTCACTGGCCACTGTTAGAGATCCTTCCTGGGTCATGGCTGCCTAAAATGCATCCAAAAATTCAGTGTCTCCTCCCTCTGCATGCAGACACTGAACTTTCCTCATAGAGATTCATTGATTCAATTCATCTCTATGAGGAGATGCTGATTGGCCAGGGCTGTCTTTGAATCATGCTGGCTCTGCCCCTGATCTGCCTCTTTGTCAGTCTCAGCCAATCCTATGGGGAAGCATTGTAATTGGATCAGGCTACCACTTCTGATGATGCCAGCAGACGGCTTGTTTTTCTGAGGCAGACAGGGCAGAGCCAGCAGCTTTAGGCTTGAGTAGAGTAAGATTTTTACTATATTTATGGGGCATGAGTGGCCCAGGGGGGCTAGATGGTAGTTTTAACACTATAGGGTCAGGAATACATGTTTGTCTTCCTGACCCTATAGTGATCCTTTAAAGGACCTTAAAGGATCCTTAATATTCATAACTGAATATTAGTGATAATGGATGAAAACATTTCATGCAATAAATAATGAAAATAAGAAATTGTGTTTTTCTTTGCTGTAAATGTCAATGCTTTCCAGCTTCTGCCAGCTGTAATCAAGCTAGGAAATGGCTCAGCCAATCCTGATGCCTGCATGACTTTTTATACATACATCCCTGAATAGTTCTGCAAAGATTTAGGAAAACTCAAGTCTTGCTGACAGCATTCTATTACAGAATGCTGCATTAAATGTTCTGTAAATAACTACTGTTCATTCTTTGAGGGTAATGCAGAAAGTCAATACAACAAACCCATTAATTATTGGGTGCTTAACAATATAAACACTGGGCTTAAATTAAAGGACCGCTAAAGGCATTAAGACCACTTCATCTCAGTGAAGTGGTCTGGGTGCAATGGCCTCTCCATTCTAACCCACAATGTAAAACATTGCCGTTACATAGGAACAGCAATAATATGATTGCAGGGTTAAAACATCTCTAGTGGCTGTCGTCCTAGTGGCTGTCGTCCTGACATCCACTACAGGATCTTACACATTGAGAATTGAGTTAAAATTGTTTTTCAATCAAATGCTGCTCCTAGATGTGCATTGCAGCACCTCTGCACTAGTATCCCTATGCTTCCCTATTAGGGAAGCATTGGATT